>NC_139699.1:45462797-46062797 GCF_964188405.1 Protomyctophum parallelum | reverse complement strand
AGCCAATTGTGGACTGTTCACGATAGGACTTTCCTTTCTTTTTTTCTCATTATGTATAATATACTGTCTTGGATGTCTATTGCGGAGACAAAATGAGGGCCAATAATGATGATTAAGCCTTATTTATGCTTTGTGCTTTGACAGTGTCGCACAACAGAAAAAGCTGACCTAGGCAGAACATTTTTGCCATTAGTGTGTACCGCTCCTCATGCCATGTTAAATCATGCAGTAAAACTTGATTGCTTGATAAATTAATAGCTTATTAATGGTTCGATTTTGATTACTTACTAAATTCACTTGCTAAATTCATAGCATATTAAAAGCTCAATTTTGATTACTTGCTAAAGTCATAGCATATTAAAGGCTGAATTTGTCCTATAGCAACTATCTCTAATTAGAGTCTATGGGCTTCATTTTCGTCGCCGCTAAACGTAACTTAGCCTAAACTTACCTTAAACTTCTTTGCCTTTTTTTTTACTATTTTGAAAAACATTTTTTTATAGTTCAGCTAGCCAATCTACATTGACATGTTGTGAGCTTGTAGAATGGCCATTTTAACTATTCAAATGTGTTTTGCAAAATAGTAAAAAAAAAAAAAGGGTGACAAATACTGTATATGTCAAATGGTACGTATACTTGCTTCTGAGACATAGGCCTAATACACAATCCCTGTTTCCTGGTATACTGTATGATAAATCCCAGTTCCCTGGTATACTGTATGAGAGGCAATGTGCATTTCAGCATACTGAATAATAAGATCGACATTTCAGCAATTGGCTTTTTGTAGAATGAATGGATATGGAAATGAGTCGGTGAGGCAATACATGTCAGAGAAAGATATATGAAGAGTGATTGACATGGCCTGTGTGTGTGTGTGTGTGTGTGTGTGTGTGTGTGTGTGTGTGTGTGTGTGTGTGTGTGTGTGTGTGTGTGTGTGTGTGTGTGCGCGTGCGTGCATGCGTGCAATGGTCAGGAAAGTCATGTGAATGCTTCTTGGAGCACATGGCCACCCATAGCTATAAAAACTGCAAACCACACAATCATTCACAGCATCCACGAGTCACTGTAATGTTTGGTACAGTATATATAGGTTACATTTTAACCTGATATTCATTACATCAGGTGTGATCTCCCTTTTTGGGAACATAATCACTTAATATTTTTCCAAGGCTGGTGTGATCACCCAGTGCCAGACGTTGCTTCATAGGCTGCTAATTATAATTATACAAACATGATTGTTGTTGTTGGGCAGAAACCTCTTATCTCCATCCCTATGAATACACAAATATTATCAAATAAAATGCCATCAAGTATAACCGTGTTTCACTATGGAATACATACCATCCTTCAACTTACATTGAATTTTCATTCATTTTTCATGAACAAAAATAAACAAAGAAGACATACAGAAAACAATAAGACAATCAATTGAACATCACAGTAGTTGCCAAACATCAACTCAGGAAATAACTTCTGAACTTCTTAATTTCCATATTTTCTCTTTATTTCACATGCCTATGTGAAAGCTTGAAGCGCAGTGCGAATCGACTCATTTTGAGATCTGCTGGTTTTAGTATTTTTTTATTTGAATTCTGAAAAGTAACAGTTTTGGACATGCAGTATCCACCCGACATAGACGATAATAAGTATAATAATAATAATAATAGCACCTAACAAAAAACAATATTGTAATAATAAAGGTATGATACTAAGTTTTGATTCACTATTCATGGGGTCATCATGAGTTCTAAATGAGTAAAAAGTGCATAGTTGTAGAAAATATCAATCTATGAATTCACAATCTTTGCTGCTTATTAATATGCTAAACCATGGCTTATGTCATTAGCAGAGAGAATACTTGTACTATAAACATGACAATTAAGCAGTCAACAACAACATTCACTTAATGTACTGTACAGTACAGCAGTGTTTTGGCAAAGCAGACCAATTATCTCCACGTCTAGGAATAATAAACTAGCATTTAAAATGTAAATGAAGTGAATAAGAAGTGTGAAAAAATATTTAGGGAAAACAACTTTGCTTATGCCATGAATATTAACTGTATTCAAATTAGAAAAGTGGCCAGTAAATTATCTTTAGAAATATTAAGTCACTAGAATTTTGCGGCCGCTTTGCGGCCGCTCATCCCAGAGTTACTTTGCCGCGCACTATGGGAAGAAGGAAATTGCGGGAGTTGACTCCACATGTAGTAACGGATGGGTTATTAGTTATTATTATGTGTCCTTATTAGTGTAGTGTAGTGTAGTCAACACGTTATGGCTCATACACACTGCCCGGTATTTGCTCCGATTATGCTGTCAGGGAGCATTTTTGGCGCTGGTCGAGATCGTGATCTACCTTTTGGGCACCGCTTAACTCAACCTTTTTTGTCCCAGGGCACACTTTTCATAGCCTAAAAATCTGGGGGCACACCTAGATATACGGTTTGTGTACACTGTATATATACCGGTGTGTATATATAGTAAATATATATAGTACATATATATTATATATAATATATATATAATATATATATATATATATATATATATATATATATATATATGTATAATATTAGTGGTCCATGACATAAAAATGTTTGAGAACCACTGCTCTAAAACAACATTGGACAATGATGTTTGACAGTTTCTGACTTGATCTGGCCTGTTAGCATTTTCATAGACCTGGTTGCTTGCTTGTTTCCCTCTCAGTCAATGTGGCAACCCTGGTCAGAGCCGTGTTGACTGTTGTGGTCCTGTATGATGTGATTTAGCTTAGCACACAACAGCTAGGAGGATGCAGCAGGCTGATGCCGTCATGTTTAACAGTATTTTGCGCAATTTATGTCCCCGAATTTATGGATATGGACTTATGGCTCCATCGCTGCCTCTTTCTTTAGTAGAAGTAGAAATGTAACGTGTTGCTGACTGTTTATCGTCCCTCTCACACGCGTGCACGCGCACACACACACACACACACACACAGCTGACGTCTTCTCCCACCGACGTCAGCTGTTCATTTATCTCCTTATTCATACACGCTTTGAGCTGAGAGAAGCTATAAAGCGCCTTATTATGACAATGCTGTATATATATCAGCTGCACAGTTCAGGCAAGTGTCTGTGGCATATTTAACTGTAACAAAATAAGTTTGACAGCTTAAATCCGCGCGGCAGTGTTGTGTGTGTGTGGGACACGGGGTAGTGTTGTGTGTGTGTGTGTGTGTGTGTGTGTGTGTGTGTGTGTGTGTGTGTGTGCGTGCAATCAGAAGTACTGGCAGTAGCGAAATAACAAACGCGATCTGTCTAATCGTAGTAGTTAGGAACAAACCAAGTAGTATCTAAGCACAATGTTAATGTAACTAAGACATTCGCTGAGCGACCTATATTTTAAATGCAGAGATTTAGAAGGAATAAGCGAAATGGTGAGGCGACTATATGTAAGGTTTCTCTGTGGAGACGGAGGGAGATCCATAGGGGAGATCACATTACAGCAGCCAAAGAGGAGGGGGGAGGGGGGGGGGGGGTGCGAACTGTTTTTCATGCGCACATCTTTTCATTGGCTAGTTCGCTTGCGCACAGCTTGCGCCACGTGACAACTTCTCACTTGTTAATATAGATATTTCACTATTATGTTTTTCTTTTCCTAGACTAGAGGGTCATTCAGACAGCCAGTCTCCAGAATGTACTAATATTACTTTTGTATATGTATTATGTATTAATATTACATAATATATTATGTACTAATATTATGCTAATAGTGTAGAGCTGACAACCCTGACCTGAGGACTGACTCTCAACAGTCATGTTTCAGTTTATTTTTTTATTTATAGTACAAAAAAGCTCTGCCCCCAACCGTTATTTTATTGTGTGTCGTGACGGTGAGTTCTCCGGGCATCCTGAGAGCGTAGTGGTCTTGGAGGGATGCACATTTTCACTAAACTGGACATGGCGCGAGTCCATTTAAGGTTTCATAGGTCAGAAGCAGTATTTTGAAGTCGGCTCTGGCCTGTATGGGCAGCCAGTGTAGTGCCATGAGTGTTGGTGTGATGTGGTCAAATTTCCTTTTTCTGGTGAGTACTCTATAGCTGCTGCATGTGGCAGATCAATATCTGTGTTGTGAACCCAGAGGTCAAGGTCAAGTGTCTTGTAAGGTTCAACACATCACTGCTGATCCTCTGGTTACAGAAAACTTAAAACCTCACTTTCATCACAATTGTGTTAAAGTAGAGTACCTGTGTTTCAGCTCAAAAGATGCTGTGAGTCATCCATCCTGTTGAGTGGGTTAAGCCTTTATACTTTGTCGTACGATGTTGCTGTGTGCTGAAAGTAGCAGATACGCGTATACAAGCAATATTGCAGTATACAGCAATGTTCACATAAATAGAGTGCAAAGAAAACAATGCATTGCTATCGGGAAAACGTCAAACCTAGAATCTAAATACCTGTAACATGCTATCTAAATAGCAATCTTACACACATGCGTGTGGGAAGGAATCAATTGGCATGACGACTAAATTAGGGCAAAGAAATACAAATGAGTTAAAAGCACAACAATACCATCTTATTTATGTTGTCACACAAACGGGCACCTTTGGCATATTTGACAACTTTAGAATGTCAAATTATAGAAAGTGTGCAGGATATAGGAAGGAACAAACCGATCAGCACTGCGTTCAGATGAGGTACTCTGCCATACATCAAAGTATAATTCATTCTTCATTGACAAAACAATACTGTGCTAGAGGAATAGTAAACTGTGAACTAATGAGGAAGATTGTACAGTATTGTAGATGCTAGATGTTGTGTTTAACACTTTTAATCTGTTCTCATTATACGACAGGTTGGTGCCTTGCATGGTTTCCTCCGCTATTGGTGTATGAATGTGTGTGTGTGTGTGTGTGTGTGTGTGTGTGAATGGGTGAATGTAATGCACAATCTATGTAAAGTGCTTTGGATAAAAAGCGCTATATAAATGCACCCTTTACCATTTACCATTCATATATGCATGCCTCAGTTCCTTTGAGCTTCAGATTAAAAAAATAAAAAACTAATACAAAAAATGCCCCTTTACCTTGCTATGGTATATGGATATGGAGGGCAGGGAACTCCCCTGTGTTGCCTTGTGTTTACAGGACTGTTTACACAGTAAAAAAAAACAGGAGTAAAGGAGTAAAGAGTGAACTGCCTCTATTAAACTAGGCCAGGGGTCGGCAACCCAAGATGTTGAAAGAGCCATTTTAGACCGAAAATAAATTCAAAATCTATCTGGAGCCGCAATTTTTTTTACGCATGGCATTATAATGCTGCTTGCCAAGCTTTAGTATCTCCCGGGTTGCAACGAAACTAGCAGCAGTGGTGGAGTTTGAAGTCCACTAACTCTTAAATCCTCTGTTTTCGTCAGCTATCTTTCTTTTTCTTCCTGTAGAAGAAGCTGTAGTAGCGTAGCAGGCCTCACACACCCACCGGTTTGTTTATAATAGACACCTGGCTGGCGCGGCACCAAGTGTGTCGCATGCTATGACGCAAATTTTAGTTGACATAATGTGTTGAAACTTAATATTTATTCTACACATTTTTACAAAATTGGAAAACTTAAGAGTGTTTGTCACGTTTGGCCTCCTACAGAAACCATAAATGAAAAATAAAAATGTGAAAAGATAACATTATACATTTTCATCGATTTTTTTGGAATGCTACAGGGAGCCACTAGGGGAGTGCTCTAGAGCCGCCTGTTGCAGACCCCTGAACTAGGCAAAAGCCAACATGTTTCGAACCTACGCAGTCTTCCATCAGGGCTCAAATTAATAGAAAAACTGACACTCTCTTATTATCTAGGGCTGTTATATTATATAGGCCTGGAAACAGGTGAGAACAGCCATGTAATTAAACATGTAACAGATGACAAGATGGACCTGAGACAATTAATCAAGCATTCAATGGGTAGAAAACCACACATGAGTGTGTGTGTGTGTGTGTGTGTGTGTGTGTGTGTGTGTGTGTGTGTGTGTGTGTGTGTGTGTGTGTGTGTGTGTGTGTGTGTGTGTGTGTGTGTGTGTGTGTGTGTGTGTGTGTGTGTGTGTGCGTGTGTGTGACAGCCCAGTGAATAGGCACTCTACTTAGACCAGAAAGTGACCTTATTGAATTGGGGAATGACTGTGTGGCTTTGTCTTAAATATATTAATATAATTAAACCATGTTGAAGTTAATGACACAGTACAATATAATCTGCCATTGTGTAAATCCATATGTACGCATATATCACAGTAGATGATAAATGCTATTCATCAATGTGATGCATTTAATAATTATATTGGCAGCTCATGACAAACAACTGGTGGTTATTGCATAGCAAATGTGTCATTTAATTTCAGCAGCCGTGTTGAGAAGTTGATATATTGACACCAAGATAGCATACATACGGACTGTCATAGAACTCAATTTGACTCAAAGTGTGGCAAGACAATGCACATAAAATACATGTCCAAGGAGCTCACTGCCTGTCAGTGACAGGAGCCATGTATATTCTATCATAAATGTATTGATATAAAAGATGAAGAGCAAAATGAAGAGAGAAAAAAACATGTCTCTCATTCTCACTGCTGCCAGTGCCAGACATTGTAGAAGCAATAGTAACCAGTAAGACGCCTGAGGCCGAGAACAGCTCATCTCCATATATGGATATCTAAGGGTGGCAGCCGGGGGCAGTATCTTGAGTGTACAGGGTTTGATGAGGGCCCAGGTAGGGCCAGGGCCTTCATTTTCGGGCCTGTTGAGAACTCTGTCGTTTTCACCGCCTGCCGCACTAATTACTTTGGGGCAGGCCCGTCTAGAGTTTAAATGGACAGGTATCAGTCAAAAGAAAACGAGCTCAGTGGCCTTGTGGTTAGAGTGTCCGCCCTGATACTGGGAGGTCGGGGTTCAATTCCCCCGCCGGGTCATACCAAAGACTGTAAAAATGGGACCCAGTGCCTCCCTGCTTGACACTCAGCATCAAGGGTTGGATTGGGGGTAAGTCCCTGTGACATACTAGCGTCATGTCCAGGGGTGTACTTGTACATCAAGCTGCCTCACGCTACAGAAACAGGAGATAGGCTCCTGCCCTATGGGCCTCATGGCTCGGCAAGGCTACTTACTTACTTACTTATCAGTCAAGCTGGACAATATTGATGACATCAGGAACCTCCATATATGGGCTTAATTGCGACAGCAGCTCGGATTTACTATATGAGGGATCTACATCACTGATGATGTCACGAGATCTGGGCACCATATATGGGGGATAAAGTGTGTGTGTGTGTGTGTGTGTGTGTGTGTGTGTGTGTGTGTGTGTGTGTGTGTGTGTGTGTGTGTGTGTGTGTGTGTGTGTGTGTGTGTGTGTGTGCGTGCGTGCGTGTGCACATCAACCAAAAAGTATATATACAATTTCTCTGAAGCCAGTTACGGTTTAAATAGTGACAAAAAGTGTATTGATCATGAAACATTTAATTTTGCGCTTTTACTTACCCTGAGGCACATCTTGAAATAACAACTTTTCCTTTCAAAACAATGTCAAGCAGCAAAGCTTTGTTCACGGATGTGAGAGTCAGTGCAAGAGATAACAACTATGACTAATGTATAATATACCGTCGTTAATTTTTAAACAACATTTTGATTTAGATAAAGGTTAGATAAAGGTTCAAAATAACCCGTGGCTCCCGACATGCGTGTCAGGTTAAAACTAACCCGTGGCTTCCTGTGAGGTTATAGGTTTTGGGTATAGGGTGTCGGACTACTAATGCCTGTCGGACTGTTGGTATGTCGGACCAAACACACGCACCCCTGGGGCGACTGTGGCTCAGGAGGTAGAGCAGGTCGTCCAATGATCCATGGGTCGGCGGTTCGAATCCCGGCTCCTCCTCCTGTCTACATGTCGAAGTGTCCTTGGGCAAGACACTGAACACCCAAATTTCTCCTGATGTGCTGGTTGGTATACCTTGCATGGCTTATACGCCGCAATCGGTGTATGAATGTATGGGTGAATGGTAATGCACAGTCTATGTAAAGCGCCTTGGATAAAGGCGCTATATAAATGCACCATTTTACCCCTTATCCCATTCTGGGCGGGAACCCATTTTGGTGTTAGCACTATGTTATGCTTTAGCTATTGAAAAATAGCAGATCTACAAGCTCATAGCGTGCCACCGAGTGGCGCGCTACGAGCTTGTAGGTCTGCTATTTTTGAAAAATCGAAGAGCGACTGACATAGTAGACATTTTTTTAAACTGATCTCAGGTCAGAATGAAAACTGTCAGGATGTAGAAGACATTTTTAGAATCTGATCTCAGGTTAGAATGAAAACTGTCAGGATGTAGAAGACATTTTTAGAATCTGATCTCAGGTCAGAATGCGTTAACCATTGCACCTACCTGCCTTCTACATACCTGCTCCACGTGCCACGCCCACGTCTCGGCACGCATGTTTTCATTGTCAGCGGTGGTGGAAAAAGTACTCAATTGTTTTACAGTACTTAAGTAAAAGTACCAATACTGCAATTTTAGTAAAAGTACGGAATTGAAATTGTACTTGAGTAAAAGTACAAAAGTATTGGCATCAAAATGTACTTAAAGTACTAACATTGCAGAATGTCCCACTTCTCGAGTTCAAAATGTGTACAAAGTCTATTGAAAATAGGAGATCTACAAGCGAGTGACGCATTGTGAGATGTAGATCGGCTACTTAAAATGGCCAAAATGTATAGGGTTGAAGTGGTTAAAGTATGTTTTTCTAATCAAAATTAAAATCGCCAAAGTAACTAGTAACTAAAGTTTTCAAATAATTGTAGTGGAGTAAAAGTACACATTTTGGCTCTGAGATGTAGTAGTGGAAGTATAAGTAAAAGTACTGGAAATTGGAAATATTCAAGTAAAGTACAAATACCTCAATTGTACTTAAGTACAGTACTTAAGTAAAAATACTTCGTTACTTTCCACCACTGATTGTCAGGCACCCGGTACCATGGTCCCTGGAGCAGACGCGTAACTAGTTGTCAGTGGGCCCCGACGCAGGCTGATCAGCGAGTGCCCCCGACAGCTCCACCCCCAAAAGGGACATGTGAACGTGATTTGCCCCGGTTAAATAACGGATTAAAAAGGGTCATTCTCTTTTTTTTTTATCCTTCAATCGCAGTTCTCAGCAGCTCTTTGAAGCTTCTTCAAAATGTTCTTCTGAATATTTAATCAAAACCCAGAAGAAAAAAATTAGTGTGCAGTGAAAGTAAAGGGTTCACAGAGCTGGTCTTTTATCTGAAAGGTCCTCGATGAAGAACTGAGGAACCCAGAGCAACAACGATAGCACATCCTCCTCGACTTTGACACTCACATAAAGAGACAGCGGAGTAAAGAGGAAGGGTGCCGGTGGAAAAAAAAAGTCAATGCTCCCTGAGTCCCTGTGTTGCCATTGTCACAGCCCAGAGAGACTGTTACAGGGCTGACAGTATGAGCTATCCCACAAAGAGAGAAGATTCTGAAAATACACAATGACAGATCGTTGCTGGGGGGGGAAATAAAATAACCTGTTTTCCAATGGATCCTATTATTTAGTCACAAGCTACTAATTGGTTTTAAGTGTACTACTAATAATAATAACTAGGTTTTAGTGTACCAATAATAATAATAATAACTAACTAATATCTAATAATAATAACTGAAATTCTGTGTTCAGCTTCTCACTGCCCACAGAGGAGCGTGAAGGGGGAGCAGTTAGGTATTAATTGTCTTGCTCAGGGACACTTTGAGTTGACACATTGCTGGCCTGACCTACAAATTGAACCTGGGACAACTGTGGCCACAGTGGCCTCATAGGCTCCCCAGACGGGCTTATATGGACCACCCCGCTATAGTGTTCATAAACTACACACACTGACGCAACGCACCACTTTCACTTTCAAAACATTTTTAAATAATGAAAATGGTACTATATCTAGCGACGAGACACACATCTATCTATTTTTGAAACCTTGGACAGACACAAGGTATTCGTATTTAAGAGTTTTTGCATTGTGCACCAACTGGTTACAAGCGCACACACTATAGGTGCATGGGTTGGTGTCACTCAGTTGTCAGTTGCCAGTGCTTGTGAAGCCTGGATGTTTTCCGAAGACAGCAGCTCTTTACAGGGTTCGTTAGCGCCACTGATGCTGTTATTAGACACATCCAGGCGCTGCATAAAATTGTACATCAGTGTGTGTGTGTGTGTGTGTGTGTGTGTGTGTGTGTGTGGCGTCACAAGTGGGCACATCAACAGAAGTAAACAACTGACTGGCACTATGCCACCTTGTAGCAGACACTCGGTGGCACGCTACGAGCTTGTAGGTCTGCTATTTTTGAAAAATCGAAGAACGACTGACATAGAAACATGGCTTTTTCAGAAAACTTTCAGGATGTATAGAAGACATTTTGGCTCATATCCAGCAGAGCTTCCTTCCTTCCCGCCTGGTTAAGAGAGGAAGTCAAGCAATGTGCAGTCCAACGTTTATACACTGCTGTTAGTATTCATATCAATACCATATAAATATTATATATATAATATCAGTACGATGTTGTCATCGTTCATGTATGTATATATGACATCATAATACATTATCCTCAGTTCAGTCAGAGATAACTCACGAATAGATTTAACCAATATTTATTATAGGAATGAATATACATGTATGTGCATGCAATATATTATCTTGGTGTTCGGCTCTGCTACATTTTTCTCCCTGCCGGGCAAATTAAACACCATCATTAGCATTAAGAGCAGGGAGATAAGACATACAATAACAACCCCCCCCCCCATGGGGAACAACAAATAGCAGAGATATTGTGGTAACGGCTGATTCGGTCTGGCGTATTAGCCAGGCTAGGAGCAAACAGGCTGGAAGAACAGAGGCCGAGGTGAGCTTAAATAACCCGGCAATAGAGCATCGCAGTCCCGCCCCCTCCAGAGACGCGGAAAATAATTTCCCGTTCATTTTCCTCATAGACTTTTCAAAAAATATTTATTTAAAGACCTTTACGCTGCGGACAAAGCCAACTCTTGTCGTGACAAATCATGACAATAAACACAATGTTTTGGGCCGAACAAATAATTAGAAGAAAAAAACAGCTTTTTTTGTTGTTTATCTTCTTTGTAATTATTTGTTTGGTCCAAAATATTGTGTTTGTTGTCATGATTTGTCACGACTCGAGTTGGCTTCGTACAACGCTTAAAAGGTCTTTAAATAAATACTTTTTGAAATGTCTATGGGGACAATGCATTGGGCATTATTTCCTGGGCCTGGCGTCGTCATGAAAGGGGGCGGGTCAGCTGACTGCCACGTCATCGTAGGCAATAGAGTATGGAACATGTAACAATGTAACAATGTAATACACATGAATGCGCCCATGAGCATAGCATGAACGCGCTCGAGTATAACTCTGCAAGCTACAAATCATTTTGTGGTTTAGTTATGTTATTTTTAGTTTATTCGGCAGGTGGCTGGCATCTCCCTTAGAGATAGAGTGAGATGTTCAGTCACACGAGACAGACTCGGAGTAGAACCGCTGCTCCTTCGCCTGGAAAGGAGCCAGCTGAGGTGGTTCGGCCATCTGGTTAGGATGCCTCTCGGGCGCCTCCCTAGGGAGGTCCTCGACGCACGTCCCACTGGGAGGAGACCCCGGGGCAGACCAAGGAAGGAAGGAGGAAACGCACTGGGCTTGGAACGTCTCGGAATCCCCCAGGAGGAAGTCACTAATGTTGCTCTGGAGAGGGAAGTCTGGAACAGCGACCCGACTACGGATAAGCGGTTGAAGATGGATGGATGGATTTTTTGTTTGAGTGAACGTAATGTGCAGTTACACGCATGCACGCATGCATGCACATGCCATGTTATTTATTTCTATCTTTGCCGTCAAGAATCCCCTCAACTCATTAATGGAATACTTTCATCTCTCTTCCACTGAGAGATGTGAAAGCCCAGGTTAGAGAGATAAGTTGTTTCTAATGTACATTTTTGCCTACATTAGAACACGATGCACAGCACATATGGAATTGAGATCATTACATTCACTAAAGGAAAATAATCATATAGTCAGACCTTTATTAAGCTGCCGAGTTCCATTGAGATTATACATAGCTTTACACGCCAACATAGGAGCACAGTATATAAAACAAACATTAAAAGCACAATACTAGCAAAGCAATTATAATGTCCAATTGAACACTAGACAGTACAGCACTTTCATGTCACAATTCCCAGTCCACCATCACGCAGCTGAGCACAGCGCACAGCTGCTCTGAAACCTAATCATTTGATCGGTCATAAATGAATCTGTGAAATACCCACAGGGAATATATTCAGCCTAATCTTACCCACCTCACCACTTCACTGTGGGTATAAATATCCACCCACAATGCTGCTGAGTGCACTTCATGCCAGTCCACCTGTTTACCCAAAATAGAGCCCTTAATCTCACTTTACGGGTAATTGGATTTTGGACCTCCACTCCCAGCGTCCCTCCTCTTGAGCCGGTGGAATTTACTGCTCTACCTTGGGGCCCATTGAATAACATGAGACTGATGTGCTAGTATTATGTATTTATGTCTTATTTTGATCATAAACACTGGAGCTGTAGTGCCATAGTATATCAAGCCAAAATTGCCGTCACTATATTGTCTGTCACTGTTATGTTTCATGTCAACAATCTTGCTCATTTCAAGACATTTTGATATTAAGTGAAATGTTCTTATTTCAGATTATTTTAATGTAGTTTGTTTTATTGCAGTGTAGTTCCATTATGGATCCTGAGATACATAAAAAACATTTTAATTGGTAATTGCAATTTGTACCGTATGGATTTGATAATTAGTGTGGACTTGGATGGTTAATTATTAGTCTTAACTGCTCTCATGTCCGTTGAGGATGTGTTTTGCTTCTGGTGAGACTGAATTAAATACATGCATTTCCTTTTGGGATTATTATGATATATGTTTGATCGTCGTGAGCTTGTAGATCGGCTATTTTCACTATTCATCGTACGACTTCATTTTGATTGATTGATTGATTGTATATGGATTGAATGAATTTGTTCTTTCGTGCATCATCCTCAAATAATGTCCCACGTGGAAGAGGCCGGCCTCCGTAGGTGCTCTGTTTCAGGGGGCAGGTGTTAATTAATGATGTGTTCAGCAGACATGCTCAAGAGGCTTGCCGGCCACACCCGCATTCTGTCATGCACTGATTGCTGATTTGAAGCAGCCGACTCTGGTGCGCAGGCGGTTCTGTAGGGTCCACTGCCGACGTGGTATAGGTCCTCTCCTTCTTCAACGCCGTCACCCGGGTCATAGATGTAGCGGTGCATACGGGACTGGCCCAGCAGACTCCCACTCCTGCTGCCAGGATGCCTGCCAGCCACGCACTGGTGTAATGTAAACAGCACATTGTACACTGTCAAACATAATTTAAAGCTCAAAGGTAACACAAATAAAAGCCCAACATAGCATAACAATACATACATACATGACATCAACAAACACAAAACCCAATAGATGTACAAAGGGGGAAAAAGGAACAATGGACAGTGAATGAAACCTCCTTTCTATGCACATTTACATTAGCATACCCTTCTGCTTAAGTGGATTTGTTGTTTTATTTACAACTGGAACCAATGTTTGAGATTAAGGACAATAACATTGCCCCAGGGAGAGTGGAGGAGAATCACTCAGAGTGATTGATACGTTATTTATGAGGTGATGAGGTGTTAACATCTGGCCATGGCTGAGTGCCACGCTGTGGAGAGGTGACCTTCTGTCCCACCTGGAAGAGAGATGACATTCTCTCTGAAAGATTCCATGAAGCCACAGTTCCCCGTTAGTTAGCACCTGTGGGACAGCACATTGAATTCTGGTCCACTATACAGTTATTTCACCTGTTGGTTTCTAAGTCACTGTGACATTGTCTCCAGAATATGCTATTTTGCTATAGTAATTGTACTGGTTTCTAAGTCAATATGACATTGGGCCCTATCTTGCGACGCCTTCGGCAAGTTTTATTATTTTGAAATTGAAAAAAACATTTTTACGAAAAAGAAAAAATACATTGTACCATGTGTGTGTGTGTGTGTGTGTGTGTGTGACTCAGGGGGGTGGACGCCTCTGCCTTGCATAGTCCCCAGTGAATAGGCAGTTTGCCCTTCACTGGTAACCCTATTTTGGACTTATTTTTAAATACAAAAAAGCCCCCCCCCCCCTTTTTTTTAAATACATACACACATACATTTTAGAAGTTGAAGCAGTTTTTAAGGACCCCCTTTTAGGCCAGTGCACCAGAGCAAGCCTTTTCCTTTTTTTTAAACCCTACCCATTTTAACCAAATACATACATACATACATACATGCATACATACATACATAGGGACAGACATTGCTGGATTGCTTGTTGAAGCATTAACTCTTCTTTAGTGACCTAGAAAAGCTGCATCAGCCCCGCAGATAGAATCCTCACATGGACCTCAAGACATGATCCCATTACCTCGGTGTTACGCATTCTTCACTGGCTCCTCATAAGTGCTAAAATCGATTACAAATAGAAGTCCTGCTTCTACTAAAGTTGCACGGCATTAAATGTTTTGCCTGGCAGTATACATTACTGATTTACTTACTCCCACGAGAGACCTCCGTTAACTCTCCGGTCACCAGATGCATTAGTTTGAGCTGGTTGCAAATAAGGGTATAGCTAGGAGGTTTTCATGGAAACCCCTCTCCTTTTAAGCCCAACCGTTGGGACACAACATTTTTTAAGGTAAGCCACACCAATGCCACTCATTGAGTTGCAATGTGTTGCATTGGTGTGGTGGTCTACCTTAAAAAACGTTTTGTCCCAACCTGACCCTTTGGTGTGGTTTGGGCTTTAGGAACAGGGAGTGTTGGGGGGAGGGACTTCAAACTTGGGGTTGTATGTTGCGTGTCTTAAGTACAAGGTCTTATTACTTAACTTAAGACCTTGCGGTCAATTCTCTTTGGCCACTCAAAATAGCCAAATGCATTGATCACGCCTTCAGGTCTTAATTTAAGTAATAAGACCTGCTACTTAAGACACGCCAAATACAGCCCATGATATTTAGTGCACACGTCTGGTCTCCAATCCATGCATGCTCTTTATTGCAGTCTAGGGTCTGTTTCACTTCTCATCATCCAGGAATTGCTTTTCACTGTAACAGGCTGCTTGCTGAGCTTTTGTTTGCAAGTCACACATTATGCACGGTAAATGGTGCATTTATATAGAAAGGCGCTTTATAGATTGTGCATTACATTCACCCGCACATACAGTACACCGATGGCGGCGGAAACCATCACATCACAGACACCAACCAGCACATCGGGAGCAATCAGGGGTTCAGAGTCTGGCTCAAGGACACTTCGACACTAACTCTGGGGCCCGGGTTTGAACTGGCAACCTTGCGGTTACCATCCAGCCACTCTACCCCTGAGCCACCGTCGCCCCTGTGTGTGCAGACTAGAGTTGTATGCACAGTTGCACACACACACACACACACACGCACATACCTTACAAACATGCAACAATGACTGCACGTGCGCATGCACGCACTGGGATATGTGGAGTGTATAGCATTATCATGTTTGGCTGCTGCGATCTTGCATGTTGTCTGGCTGTCCGTCTAGGTTCCTACTGAACTTCTCTTGCTTCATACTTTCACTTGTCTTACGAATATATGACTTGATTTGAGAAGCACGATTAAAGTTCAAGGGGCTCATTGTATTTCATCAGTAAATGTTGTGGTTTTCTGATGAGCTACACATTGCTTGCTGCCTGAGGAAATGCATAGCAAATTGTACAGCATACTGCAGCTGTTTGTCTCAAAGCACAACAAAACTTTGTAAAAGATGCATATTTTAGCCTATTAATTTATATGTGTTACTTGGCATTAACCAATAGATCTCCTTATGTTCTATATCACTTTTTCTCCTTCTTTATTTGAGCCGTATACTGTTTATATTTTAGTGTGATGCTTTGGTTTGGAGCTTCATGCGGCTCTGCCTCATCTGTATTTAGATGGTGAACACATGATCCACAATGCAGAACCATGCTTCCCGGTCAGCTGCTGTGTGTGTGTGGCATGTCAGCCACTTTGCTCCATGGGATTCACTGACACTCTCCTCTCCTCGGCGTCGCTCCTGTACTATGCTTGCGTTTATCCCTACATTAGCATATATAGACCCTCCGATGATTGTAGAGTAATGCCACTGACCCCTAGTGACCTTACAGGACAGTCTGATCCACTGACACTATATGCAAGTTTGACTAAAACATGTCGTGTGTCTGTGTGACCTATGAACACATATACCATGTTGCTGACTGGTCAGGGCGCATGCTGTCAAATGTAATGAAGGCCATTTTGCGTGCGTGCGTGCGTGCGTGCGTGCGACGAAATCCACAATGTATGACTTGGGTCAGATTCTCACCTAATCCTTCGGTAGACTCAGATCCGTATGGGTGGGGCAATTGGGATTCTTGCATATTTAATTGGCTGCTGTTTGCCTTCACACTGTCATTCGCAGCAATTGGAAACGCAGCAGGGGGGACCTTTATCAATGTGTTCCATTCATAAACTATAGCCTACACAGTGAAATCTATGGTGATAAAATTACACTCATAACGTGCATGTGTCGTGCCGTCTGGGACCCCCCCCCCTCTCTCTCTCTCTACGCACGCAGCCGCCACACACTGTTCTTTTGGGCATGCAGCACAGCGCTGCATGAGCGCACTGATATACTGTAACTCCCCAGTCCCACACAGTGACAGCACTCCATGTTTACGGCACGCACAGACAGACAGACAGACAGACAGAATATTATGTAGGCTATAATACACTGCAGTGTTTTTATGTGTTTTCTTAAGCAATTGATTAATGTACACGTCCTCATTTCGATCAGGGCTTCAGTCTCCTTATACGACCACGTCTATCCACAGTAACGGGACATCTTTGCGCTGCGTAAAATATGCCTTCTCCGTCTCCAACTGTGTTCAGCTCCTCACCCGCCACATTATGTTTGCTTCATTTCCTTTATTTACTGCGGATTGCATTCACACCTGCACCGAATCGTAGTCAAGTGCAATTCGAAGCGAAGCGAAACCCACGTTTTTGGGCGGAGTAAAATGAGGTTATTTGCTGCGCATTAGGATTCGAATGAGCCTTCACACCTGCCAAACGAAGCGCACTTTCTGACAATGCGCAGCAGGATTCGTTTTCATCGCAGCAAAGCTCTCTGGTATGAATGTGACCTTAATTGCAATCGGTTAAGGTGAAAATGTCACGATATCTGTCTGTGGTGTACTCTTATTGTGTAGTTGTGTTCCTAGTGTTTCTTGTCTGCTCCATTTGTTGATACCTGCCTTGCCTCACCAGTCTGCATTGTAATTCACCTGTGTCCTGTAACCTGTTTAGTGTCAGCCAATCATGTGTTGATTGTAGTTATGTTGCACCTGTGTCTAGTTAGTCTTTGTGTCTATTTATACCTCCCAGTGTCAGATTATAGTTTGTTGTCACAGTGTCCTGCCCTTGTATGTCCTGTCTAGTTGTGAATAAATCATCATTCTACTTTATCTGCCTGCCTGCCTGCTCTTGGTTCTGCATTTGGTCCATCACGTGTCTCACCGTGACAGAAAAGCATATAGCTCCTACTCCTACGCAGTTTATGGTGGATTCTGATTTATAATCAGATGCATAATCACTATTACTAAAACATGTGTTTTAAAAAGGAAGGAAAATTTTAAGAAAACCAGGGGAACCACTTCTAATCAAATTTATATGCACTTTGAAATTGCATGAAATCGTTTAGCAGATAATCTAACTGTGTCTATGGTACAGTATAAAGCCAGAGATGTCTTATAGTCTGTGCGTGGTCATCACTATGTTCCCCAGGTTCTATGTTCCCCAGGTTCTATATGTTCCCCTGCAGGTTCTATGTTTCCCACTTACCTTATCCCCCTTTTTGAAACTAGCTCCTTGCCACTCGCCCTACACACTTCCACTTGGTTTGAGCATAGATATATAAATTATAGAGACGCCACTGGATGGGAGGGGAATCCCAGTGCCATCTCTATTATTTTTATCTCTATGCTCAAACTGAGTGGAAGTGTGTAGGGGCGAGTGGCGAGGAGATAGTTTCAAAAAGGGCCTAGGTTAGCGTTATAGGTTTCTGGTTTAAGGACTTCAGTGTTTTGTACTATACAACTGTATACAAGTACAGAACAAAGAATGTTTGTTTTTGCCATCTTTGTTGAGGAGTCTGAGCAATTATGTTTTAGTTTATTTCATGCCAGCGTTAATTTTCAGTTGGCTAAGACTAGATAGTTTAAGTAGCCTAGGCAGGCCTAAAGTTCAATGGATTGTTCAAAGACTGAGCTTAAATCACAATTTGCTACTAAAAGTAACACTAAGACCTAAGTTGCTAAAATACTTTTAGTCTTATTACTAGGTTAGGTTTCTGGTTTAGCTTTTAAGTGGGGAACAAAGAACCTTTTTATTCATGGTGGAGAACCTGGGGAACATAGGTAACATCACATCACATCACATCACAGACAGCAGGCCTGTGTGCAGGCACGGATTTACTGTTGGCAAAGTATTAAAGGCATGTGCCTTACTTGTTTAAGTTTTTGCCTCCCCTCAGTCGAGCTGCTTTTTGTGTAGGCCTACTATTTGCTACGTATTTTGCCCTATTCAAGGCTGACAGACAGTGTATCAGACAGAAGAATAGTATACACTATCTATTCTATTGTCTCTGTGTCTGCGTGTCTGGAAGGTGTTGGGTCTTTTCACACTCTAGTGTGAAACGTGTCTGCTAGATGCCTGTATGGCTCATTGGCTGCATAGCCTGCATTCCCCCAGAACCTTGCACGCATGCACGGACACACACACACTGTCTTGACCTCATTGTTCTTCATATTTTGATTTTTGAGACAGCAGAGACACCGGAGAAAGGGCAGGGCAAATATATTTTTTCGATGCGAGAGAGGACGCCTAAGCCTAAGCTTACACCATCACCACCCACGCTGGGGGGAGACAGAGGTCCCTCGTTTTGCTGCTTTTGCACGCTTCTGTCGCCGGTCTCCTGATCTATCATAGCTACAGTATGATCGAGGAGCCACCAAACTCAACCAATTAATGGGAAATGTAATTGGTCTGCCTGCCTCGTATAGAGTGTCGCCCCCCCCCCCCCCCCCCCCCCCCCCCCCCCGAGAGACCCGGAAAATAATTCCCCGTTCATTTTCCTCGTACACTTTTCAAAAAGTATTTATTTAAATAAGTTTACACTGCGGACAAAGCCAACTCGAGTTGTGACAAATCATGACAATAGAGCGTAGTATGCGCGTGACATCATCATCATACCTGGAAGTTATTCGGGAATGCCTACTGAGTGGCAAAAACCTATACTTTCTGGCCTTGACAGCCCCATACATCCAAACATAAAACTTTGCCACTCGATTTGCCACTCGATCTGCCATTCACTTTATGCATGCGCATAAACACAATGTTTACAAAATAGCAGGTTACAACAATTTTTTGTTGTTTTTCTTCTTTGTATTATTTGTTTGGTCAAAAATATTGTGTTTGTTGTCATGATTTGTCACAACTCGAGTTGGCTTCGTACAACGCTTAAAAGGTCTTTAAATAAATAAATACTTTTTGAAATGTCTATGGGGCAAACAAAATTTGGTTGGCAAATGCGGAAGTAGACGTTTTGAGACGGTCCTTCCGGGTGCTTCGAAACGCCACTGAGCAACTTGAATGAATTTGCGCCAGTTCAGTCTCTATCCTTCTTTATACTCGTTGCCTTACTCATAAAGGGTGCGTTCGGAAATAGCGCACTGAGCGCACTGTGCAATGCAAACTAATAGGCGAGTGCGCTCCCAGTGCACATTTCCGAAGTCCCTGGCTCCGCCTCTGCCTGTGTGTGAGGAGAATGAGGAACATGTCGATGTTTGTTTCTCCAGGACAGAGATTTTAAACACACCAGGGAATGTTTCTATATTCTTTTCTTTTTTCTAATGAGAATAATAAAAAGGATTTATTTGAAATATTTTTTTAAATGCAGGAATACTAGCAGCACACTTCATGTTTAGTAGACTTATTTTATTGAGTGAAAAGCAAAACATTTCCACAAAATGCACTCCATTGCATTTGATTCATCTCTGCTGGTTCCCTTCAGACTGTTATTGAATATTTACACAATTATTACAAGCCAATTTGTTTCTTCAGACATACTAGTCTCATCTCTCTATACTGGGTGACAAAAGTAATTTCTCTCACTGACATAATACTGTTTCACAATAATCCTTCCACATGAATGTGTATTTGGCTGTTTCCGATATACTGTACCAGCAGAAAACTAATGAATGTGATGAAAAAGCTTTATTAAGGATTGTATTAAATAGTGAAGTGCTAAATGGGTTTGGCATATAACGGCAGAAAACAAACTTCCTCAGAGGTAACATTTTTCACATAGCGCCACCAGGATGCCGACATATGTAAAACACATTTTCTAATATTACTCCTTCAGATTTTATCCAAATTTCACGCAAATCGGTACACATGCTCTTCATAGAGGTTTGTTTGATTTCTCATAATCCACCCTCATTGGCTACGATTAGCTTCTAAACTTTTCAGGAGTAGCCTGCTTTGTACCCGTTTTGTACAAATCACCACAACTACTCAACGCAGCGTCCGATTGTGCTGAAACTGTGTGCATGCATATTCCCACAGGCTTTGGAAGAAATGCCACTTGACAGTTTTCAAATCATCCTCATGGTGGCGCTACAACAGGCCAAGCCGCGTCACACACACACACACACACACACACACACACACACACACACACACACACACACACGTTTATATTGCTCCTAACATTTTGCCAAACATCACACACACTCCTATCCTCCTGATGTGTTCGTCAGCAATGTTAAATTCAGCACATTTCCATTCAGACAATAGTGTTTATAATCCTGTTTCATGCTTAGTTAAAGATAGAACATGATGACCGTGTGTCTCACCTCTCTGGACCATGAGTGCATTTTCATCCACATTCAGCTCCAAGATATTACTATTTTCATATCCATTAATATTCATTCCCAAGTAGAGCTGTTTGAAAGAGACTGAAAGCATGAATGATGAAGCCATTCTAAGCTGCCCCGCACCCTGAGGAAAATTGGCGTTTCCCCCAACGAACACTAGCCGTTTATTCCTCAGACAAGCTACTGTTTTTGATAGCAGCCCTGTGAAATAACATACTGAACAGATGGGATTCTATGTACGAGAGAAGCCTTTTCAACAAGACAGCAGGTGTTTTTTGAACCAGTGTCACTCTAATGATGCATGCACACTGGCAGATACAAAAGATACAAAGCTACTGGCCTTGTAGCTGAACTTGAAACCAGCTCAACCTTTTTGCAGCTTTGTAGCTTGTGTAGCAGCTACAAACATTGGATGTATCTTTGTATCCTAATGTCGCTGGCTTCCATTGCAAAATACTTGATGTCTATATGTGTGCACGCCTTGTGCCCAGGGATGTAGCTGACCATTTGGTTGCCCTACCCATAGGATATTTGTGCTCCCCCCCCCCCCCCCCACACCGACGAGAGTGCTGCGTTTCCTCATTCAGATTGGCTATTTTTCAATAGCTAAAGCGCGACATGATGCTAACACCAAAATGGGTCCCCGCCCAAAATGGGTTAATGATGCTACAGATCCGTCAGGTGTTGTGTATGCTCATAGAAATGTACATGAATAGGCAACAATATCTACATGGATATTGTTGAAGAGAGTAGCTCTCTGTGCATCCAAAACATGGCTTTGAACTCTCAATGCTTTTAGACAAGGCAACACTGTAATTACATTCACCCAGAGTTTATTGTGCCAGACCACAGATGTCCCCACATTCAGTAATTATTCTTAAAGATGGAGTGCCACAATTTTTTTATTTTTCCAGTTTTTCATGTGTCTATGAGGTGACAATACTTCGTTAGACACCCTGGAGTTGTTTTTATGTGCAATGGTGTATTAACTTTGTATTTAGGGTTTCTTCCTGGAGGCTGAACCCTTGACAGTCAAACGGGCCAATGACGTAAACAGCAATATAGTGACACCACACTATCAGCCCCTCCCCTAACCCCTCCCCCTTTATCATATAACTACAGCTGTGGGTGCGGCTTCAGTTCAGGTGGATCACCACCCATCACCACCCACCAGGCAATCCAGGCATACTTAATGAACTGGTGGGCGTGTCCACATAAAAGCATGATTTTAACAAATACTGTACACTTTTTGGAAAATGTTCTTCCCCCTTATATTGTAATAATACCTGATGATCATGTTTTAGGGTGGAAAAAAATGGTGGCACTCCATCTTTAATTAAAGTAAAACCGCTTCAACTTGGCCCATGCTCATTTCACTCCTTGGAAGAAAGGTCAATATTTGTCACCGAGCAATATTGGCTGCACAATCTAATAAAAAGCAGTTTGGTTTAATCTATGACATCAAGGGGCTTAATGGTTTAATCAATGCTCCAGGTGCTGAAAAGATGTTTATGAATTTCATATGGCACCCATTAGTGCAGGGCGCATCTGCTTAATCTTATAAAAGACTGAATTAATATGTAGAATATTTCCTGTTCATCTTTTTCCGCCCTTCTTCTTCCTTCATGATTTAATGAAACCGTTTTACCTGCACTTGACTGACTACAAGTGGATCTTTGGAGTGCTTTTGAAGGACTTCTGTAGGCACGGTTACCGTAAACCAAGAAGGCTCCCACGATTATGTAACCCATTTTTTTTTCACCCAGTGTCAATTATCTAATGTAAACCTGGGCGCTACACTTCCTCTGCCAACCATGCTTCCTTCTATGCATGAGGAGTCCAAGCTGCTTCTTTTCACCTGACAGGGGAGAGTTTCCCCGGCCGGACATAGCGCGTGGAAGGAACACGTTATTCCGACCAGTTCCTTTCCCCTCCATCAGGCCAGACCAGGATTACTGCATGTTTTTGTGAGGGTACCTACCTAAAATCAAGTATTCTATATAAGATATCTGTGTAAATGGGAACCTCATGGCTGTTTCCGATATACTGTACCAGCAGAAAACTAATGGACGTGATGAAAAGTGCTAAATGGGTTTGGCATATAACGGCAGAAAACAAACTACTGAGCTTCCTCCGAGGTAAAGTTCCTGACAGCCTGCTTGACTCGATGGAAACACCAGGTTAAAATAGTGAGGCTCCTGCTCCAGATTTATATTACAAACCAGAGAGGATCTCATCCAAATCCTATACCAACAAGGGTATAGCTACCATGGGCCCTGTAGCGTCCCTATTCTGGACATAAGGGGTGACAGTGGCTCAGAAGGTAGAGCAGCCTCTTGGGAATTGGAAGGTTTTCGGTTTGATCCTATAGGCTCTTCCTGGCTTAGTGTTGTTAGTGTTGCTCACGTGTCCTTGAGCGAAACACTGAACTCCTAACTGCACCTGATGATCACTTGATCAGCAGGGGGGTCCAAAATGCTTTAAATAAAGTCGCTATAGAAATGCTCCATTTACAATTGATAGATTCACCCCAAAAATAGCAGACGGATCAAAGTCACAAATGTGTTAGAACGTGACTGTTGTAGCAGGGAAAAAGGAGACGGTCAAGTACAGACCCCTGGGACTCTGGTCAAAAGAGTATACAGGGCTTATCTCATGCTAATGGATTAGGAATCAAGTCACATCCATCAGCTCCAATTTCTTCCACCCTTCCTGCCTCCTCTCTTTTCCCCTGAGAGACACTTTGGGGCGAGGTTGATTACTCGTGATGTGAACCAGTTACATGTGTCTATTGGCAATTCCCAAGTTTGTAGCTATCAGTCCAATAGAGGGTAGGGTCAGGATCAGACCATAAGCCAGATATCCTGCTTGATAAATATTAGGGCCGATTCATACTCCTATTTTACCGCTGTTTCGGCGCTGTAGTGCCGAAATGATTTTGGCTCGTCAGACATTTTCAGTAGCACTGAAGAGCCGACTTTAGCACGGTACCCCCCCCCCCCCCCCCCCCCCCCGAACCTCAAATGACGTCACATTGTAGGCTCGACAGTGCCGAACCGACTTTTATTCGGCTCTAAAATAGGAGTATGAATCGGCCCTTACTCTTGGGCATTGCCCTCCCCAAGCTCTCATTTTTGCACCTCGATAAACTGTGTCAAAGAACTGTGTCTGTCCTTGGCTCCCGATTTATTTCTGAATATAATAGAAATCAGTCGTTGTTGTTGTTGTGCTGTACAGCATATTATTTATGCGTGCTGGAAAGAAAGTCTATTTTGGAAGGAGCTGAAGCTGCCTCTCGCCATTAGCTGTGTTTTTTTCTCATACTGCCTTCCCACTACATCAGAAAATACTGTATTTTTTTCTTTCCAACCTCAACTTGGTGAATCACATTATTCCTCAGCGCACTGCTCCACATGCACCCACTTCCACAGATTGATTAATGAATTAATGAATATAATGTACACATGGTTTAGTTTAGCTTTGGTTTGAAGGTGTACAAAGTGTATGTCTTAATTAAAACACATACTACAGCAATGTTAACAATCAGAATGTGGAGCTATTTTTTTATTTATGTTAGACATTGTGGGACATTACGATTCTCAGATGTTTTTAATAGAATCACACCTGTGTGAACTGAGTGGTGAAACTCTCCCCCCCCCCCCCCCCCCACCTCTCTCTCTCTCTCTCTCTCTCTCTCTCTCTCTCTCTCTCTCTCTCTCATTAGCAGGCAACAGTGCAGCACTATCCCTCTATCTGTTTCTGGCACCCCCTACTGGTACTAATAGTCATATACTGGTGCTCATTAACGTCACATAGGTGAACACATAGGTGAACAAGGTACACGGACATTGCTGTTCCTTGGTGTGGTTGCACCACTCAAAAAGAAAAAAAAAACAAGAAAAAAACACCCCATCAACTAACCGGTTTATCGATCAATAAGGTTATCAATTGCAATTAATGAATTGATCATTTCAATCCCTACTTGTGGCTTGAGTGTAAAACAGCACATTTCCTCATTAGCACTTCAAGATTTCTTATTATTTCTTTACAGCAGCACTAGCAACAAAACAGGATGAGTGTGGTTCAGTCGTCGGCAGCTAGGAATGGTCCTCCCACGCAACAGGATGTTGCTTTATCTTCTGCAGTAGGCGGCTAATGCTGGGAAATAGTTATGGTTGAATATTTCTCAAATTGAAATAAGAAAGGAGTCTCAAATTCAGTCCAGTTTGCTTGTAAAACAACAAACACTCGGGCTGTATTGGAAGTATGGGATTAAGCACATTAGAGCAGTGGTTCCCAAATGCTGTGCTTAGACACTGGTATGCTGTGAGACATGCCTTAGAAATATTGTAACAACCACACATGACATTATTATTGCAATATAAAATAACAACTACCTGTATACAACAACGGTATGTTAATTTACTATAGCCTATCAGTACTTTGGTTGCACACTCATTTCCCAATACAAAAGCAATTACATTAAATACCATCAAAATATAGTTTAACCACATTCAACCTTGCATCCCTATTTCCGTCATGTCATTATAGGCAAACATAGGCCTATTCGGGCTTTCATGCCTGTGTCTTTTGAGCATTACAACACATGTAATGTGTTGTGTTGTATCATTGTATGTAACACATACTGTATACATTTAGCATGGATATGGTCTTGAGATTTTGACTTGTCCTTTAGTGTGACTCCATGTAAACTCTACACCCAGATTTAATTGGGGCTGGTTACCATGAGACTTCCAGGGATTGTTTCGAAGCCATATATATATATATATATATATATATATATATATAATATGTTTGTCAAATTAAGGTTTCGTAGGAAACGAGAATGCATCATCCTCAGTGAATGAGTCTTCCTGGAAGCTGAAAGTTGCGTCATTTCTGTTTCCTCGAGGAGCAGAAAGCACACAACACAAATGGTGAAAATACCTGATCTATACAAGCTCGAAAATGACGTGACCGATTTGAAAAAAAAAAAATGGCCGCATGCACAAGAAATATGATGGTGATTGGCCAGTGTTAGCAGGTCATGTTAACCCATTTTGGGCGGGAACCATTTTTGGTGTTTTAACCATTATGTTATGCGTTATCTATTGAAAAATAGCAGATCTACAAGCTCATAGCGCAGCACCGAGTGCCGCGCTACGAGCTTGTAGGTCTGCTATTTTTGAAAAATTGCCCTTATCCGCTGTGAGACGGGCGCAGTACCCCCCCCTTGTGGCCGCGGGGGGTAATGCACCCTGGGTGCGTTTTCACTTTTTTAATTCACTAATAAATTCATTATTAATCATTAATGTGTCAAATCGAAAAAAGAGCTTCGTTACGCCCTCCGTATTATTATGGTCAATGCCTGTGTGATTTGTGATTGGTGCAGGCAGTGAGGAGCTACGGCAGTCACAATGACACACAGACAGACACACAGACATTGACTGAATTATAGTATGATGATGATAGTATGATGTGCCTCAAATCTTTGAATTTATATTCTTTCAGAGTGAACATTTTTAACACACTTGCGGAAAAGGGATTTCTACGTCGTTCAAATCCCAACGGTCCGGTGCGGGAAAGGGATTTCTACGTTTACCGCATTTTTGTATTGATTACTTTCAATCGCCTTTCAATGTGTCAACTCATAGCAACATATAGCACAACACTCGATCACCTGATCCCAAAAAGAAGAAAAAAAAAGCCTTTCCCCCTCCCTTCCTGAAAACTCAGGACAGGAGGGGCTCAAATGCACATTGTGTGTAGATCTCACACTATCACACAATGGCTGCCCCCATGCGAGCGTAGCCTACTCCAGTCAACAGAATCACATTTCATAACATCCGATCGTATCCATGCACCTCAGCCAACCTGCTCCTGTTTCTCCCTCCCCCCTGCATGTCTCAGGGGAGGGAGGGCTCCTGTTTGTTTCAGGGGAGGCGTCTTGTGTTTCGTGTAGTGTCTGTCGGAACATGTAGCGACATGTTCCGGCTCCATGATGGACACGGATCTAAAGTCGGGTCTCCCTTCCTTCATCAAACTCGAACAAACAAGAAAATGATCACGGATTGTTTAGTTTAGTTTAGTTTATTTGATCATCTTCACAGTTACAAAACAGCTTAGTTGTTAACACATGGTTACATAACAAAAAAAAAGGAACTGGAGGTGATCAAAAGGAATAGCCGAGAGACGGTTATTTTGTTATGATGATGATCATCGCCCCGGTCAGATGGAGCAATGCAAAGACGCTCGCCGCTGTTGTTACTTTAGGGGCAACGCAAGTCAGCAACACCACCGTCCCTCGGCAAGCCAAGTTGGAACGATACACAGCGACAGACACGTACAAAGATGGATAAATAATAACAACGCGTCTTTGCATCGTTCCGTCTGCCCGCCGGCCGTCTACTTGATCCGTCATCATCATAATCTAATATCTAATCTTTTATCTAATCATAAAAAATAAACAAAACAGTAGTAACGTAGCGCCAAGATGTTCCCTCAGTCCCATATGCTCATTCTTTAGCTCATACAAAAGCCATTTATAGCGACGAAAGGTAAATGGGATCAATGTGTACTTTTTCCTCGTAAAAGTAGACATTCAGGGCTTTCATTCGGTGTATAGAATGCATAGGAGTTTTTAATTTTTTCTATTCATCTTTTAAAACTCCCGGTCGACGTCTGACATAAAACAGCTCCTAACTCGGCTTCTGTTCAAGATGAGCCTGTTACTACAAAAGCAGGTGTTACATAAAGATAATTATCTCCAGAATGGAAGATGGTAAAATCATTTTTTTTACATTGGAGTGGACAAATGTAGCTTTCTTTTGAGGTATGCGGTGTGCTTCTCGCTATAAGAGAACATTTACTGTCGGCCTAGGAAAAGTGTGCTCGTCCAATGCTATCATCGTAGCGTACAGGGTAATCAGTTTGCGGGAGTCGTTAGCTGTGTTAAGTCAAATCTTTGCTTCTGAGAGGTTCCTGGAACAACATATTTTCAGATGGGAGTTGGTGGCACATTACATATACCGGTAATTTTTTGGGTCCTTGACATGGAATTTTGAGAACCACTGATATAGAAACATGAGGTTTTTCAGAAAGAAATACATTTAAAAAAATATATATATTATAAAATTTCGACGTTCCGCCTTCCATTTCCCCACCAAACCGAGAGGTGAAATATATTATATATTCCAAACGAGATGCTTGAATAATGCGACAAGTCAGAAATGAGGACAGAACATCGCCGTTCTGATTAAAACAAATGGACAGCGAGTCAGCGACGTAGATTTATAGAGAGAATAGACAGTTTTGTCGGGCAGTAAACAAGGAAGTCAACGGCTGTGCGGTGCATGATGCGCGAAACATGCCGCTGAGCACTGCACAATTTATTTTAGCGATCCAGTTTTATAGCGTTAAAAAAGACCCCAAGATCTCCCCATACGTCCTGGGCCCTCTGAGCGGGAACCCCTTTTGGTGATTTAAACATTATGTTATGCTTTAGCTGTTGAAACATAACAGATATACAAGCTCATAGGAGCACAGCACCGAGTGCCCCGCTACGAGCTTGTAGATCTGCTATTTTTGGAAGTTAAAATGTGGCGCAAATCTTGGAATATATATTCTTTCAGATCGAACGTTTTTAACTCAAATCTTTGCTTCTGGGGGGGGGGTGGGGGGTCCCTGGAACAACATCATATTTTCAGATGGGGGTCGGCGACCAATTACATACAATCTTTTGGATCCTTGACATGAAATCTTGAGCACCACTGATATGGAAACAGGATTTAGAAGACATCATTATTTTAAAATTTCAACGTCAGGCCTAAATGGGATAAAGATGTGTGGAGAGAGACGTCTTGAGCACTTAAGCTATTAACATCACCATATGAAGGGAGACAGCCGACTGTGTTCTTCACATTCTTCCTTTGCTAAAAAAAAGACCAGAAAATCAACTCATCATATTCATATTTCATATGTCATACATGCAGGCTTTTACGGTGCAAGTGAAAAAGAGGGTTAAATGAGGTGTGAATCTTGACTGATTCTACAGTTTGCATCATTAGCCTTATAGTATTGTACTGTACAGACAGTACTGTATATGTTAATGTGAGCTTGAGTATGAGGAATTGTCTTTCAGCTACATGTACAATGGGGTACACACAGTCAAATCCTCAGTGTAAATGTAGCTCTCAGGGTGCACAACATGAACCTCAGTTATAAATAATACACTTCATATTTTACAGTGTATAGGAAAGAAAATCATGGCAGTGTAATAAACCGAGGTGTAGTGTAATTGGCATCTACTTATGCAGGAATACGTCTGCACAACGTTTTTGAATTATTCATCTAAAATGCTATAAGTATCTCTATTCTTACACCTTAACCCTCTTGTGGTGGATAATTAAATAATTGAAATGACGGACAAATGAGAAGGTTTGTCTGGACCAGAATAATAAGGAAGTAATGTCATAAATAAATGGCTTTATTCACAGTTTCTTTCAATGTTTGCTAAACGGCTTGCATGATTAACCGGAGGCACCGGAGGTATTGCCACAGACCACACATCTCTGTTCTAATTGGCTGCAGTGTTCAGCCAGCCAATAATAATCATGACTCAGCACAAGCAGGTTATTTCAGGTAAGACATGTTCCACTGTCAGCCCACCAACACACAGACACACAGACACACAGACATGCACTGTCAAATGCACGCACGCACGCACGTTTAGTTTCGCAACCATACCCTAGCGGGCAAGGGCTAAACAGGACGTAATTTTCCCAATATACATTTTCCATAAATTATGAAAAATATTACAATATAATTAAATGATATTGTTCACGAACAGACTACATTAAATATTCCAATACTGTATTGACCATAAACATAGGATGCATAGTACACAACCACTTATTAATTAAATTCATCAATTTATTAAAAATACACAAAATGTTAAACATGGATAGAATGAACCAGGTTTAAGTGGTACTTTTGGTCATAGTAAGTTTACGGACAGGCAAGGCCTGTCATCAAAGGCATGATCACATCTCTGATGATCTCATCAAAATCCTGAGAAACATCAGTTTTGAAATAAAAAATAAAATAAAACGATTTTAGTACGCCCAACCGGAAGTAGGCTAAAATGTTAGTAAAATAAGGTAAACTTCAGGATATCGTGTGAAGAAAGGAAATGAACAGATGATGGCCGGGTAGGCTAACAGTGGCTTATGAATAAGCTGTAGTGGTGAACTGAGGAAAGAACTAACACATTCATATTCATAACGTCACGGTCAGTTTCATACAAGCTTTTCGCCGGGTATCATGAGGCTGTCGGCATGTGGCGTCGGTTTTGCTCATGGGTTGAGCAGTGTCCCCTGACTCCAAACTGTAGTGTACCCCCATCTTCCACAGCCAGGTTGCCACCGTGGACCGGGACGTGCCGAGAGAGCGCGCGCACAGGAGAGACGGCAGGAGAGCAGGGCGTTGGCCCGGCTGGCGACATGGCCGCAGAGAGAGAGAGTAGCAGAGTAGGGCGTTAGCGGGTCAGAGCATCGGCAGGCCGACCTCATGGAGCAGGGTCGCAAAATGCAGGCAGGGCCTAGTGGGGGGCTTCCCATAGAGTATTAAAAGGATAGAGACTGATCTGGCGCAAAGCTCCGCCCCCTCCGCTATTCATGTCAGTGGAAGTTGCTCAGTGGCGTTTTGAAGCACCCGGAGGGACCGTCTATTTCCGCCTTTTTGGGCGCATTTCCGCATTGGACCTCCAAATTTTGGAGGTCAAATGCAGAAGTGCAAACGAGCGCTCAATGTTAAAACCCAGCTGCACGGGGTTTCCTCGTCATGAATCCACGGGTCCGCCTGCAGTCCTTCCTCTTACCACTAGGGCCCAGTGCTTCAACGTTGGAGCGCCTCACTGGCCCCTTGGGGCTTCACCTATAGGAACGTAGTGTTCAGACAAACGGTCACCAAGACCAGAGAGAGAGAGAAGGATAATTGCCACAGTCCTTGCCTTGCTTTGGGAGGGCTCACAGCAGACCCCCCTCATTAGGAAAAGGGGCCGAGCTGTCTTTTCCAGTCATAATGTTCCACCCACTTTGATCTGCTGTCTCCTTGGACCTGATCAATTTAACCTCTTTCTTAACCCATTCTGACCTGAGATCAGATTCTAAAAATGTCTTCTACATCCTGACAGTTTACCATTCTGAACTGAGATCAGATTCTAAAAATGTCTTACTACGTCAGTCGTTCTTCGATTTTTCAAAAATAGCAGACCTACAAGCTCGTAGGCGCGCCACTCAGTGGCGCGCTATGAGCTTGTAGATCTGCTATTTTTCAATAGCTAAAGCACGACATGATGCTAACACAAAATGGGTTAAACTCTTTGTTAATTACACTATCATGCAGAATATTTATACTGACCGTGTTACCAAACACGACAGGTTGGGGTCAAATAGATAAAGTCAGAAATCAAGAAATGTACTTTACAGGAGAACCATCACCTTTAAAAAATGTCAACATATTGTTCGTAGTACAGTATACACCATAACAATGGCAATATTCCCTGGTCACAATATCATAGCATATACACAGTTTTAATCCACATTTGTTGTTATTCAATTGTGCTTCCTTGTAGATTGGTATTTGCAAATGATACAGGATACATTTTTGGGGAACCATGTATTGACTGGCTACGCACGCACGCACGCGCGCACGCGCGCACACACACGCACACGCACACGCACACACAGAGAGAGAGAGAGAGAGAGCTCAGAAAGTAAACTCAGTGAGGACAGGTAATTAATTATAGTTTACCTGCTGTGTGATCTGGTGCATCATAATGAATAAATGATTCATTCTCTCAGTCTCTTGTCCCTCTGTCAATTTAATTCCTAGAAACAAGAGAGAGAGAGTGAGAGCTGAGTGCAATTGGTTTACACTACTTTAATTTCACCTGTCACAATGATTAAGTGCACCCTAAAGTGCACTGTGCAATTATGCTTGTGCAATAGGTGTATTGTGTGCATGCTTTCATACTAGTCCGGCAGCCGGGCTTATGGGGTGGGAAATTTGGTATAGTCTTTTTTTATTGGCCCAAACTAGGGGGTTTTCATGAATCTGAATCAATTCTAAGCATTAGTTTTGCACAAAATGCACTCCTTCGGCACATGCATGTGCGCATGTGTCTCTTTTTGGTCATTCAGAATGGTAACCCTACCTACCTACCCTACCCTACCTACCCTACCTCATGACAAATGTGATGAGGTCAGCACATTTTTGGGCACATTTGGGCAAGTGGCTATGGCTGCTTTTAGCCCAAGGAGTGTTTTTTGTGCAAAACTAATGCTTGGAATGGATTCAGAATCATGAAAACCCCCTAGTCACATGCTACTTAAAGAAAAAGAAAAGTTTGACATTTTTGACATTTTGGCCTGCCATAGGATGTTAATGGTAGGGTCACAAGAAACCCCTAGAAAAATAAAAAGCCCAATAGTGACAGCCGGTCAGCAAGTGGCCAATATTTTAGGCCAATAAAAAAGACTATATACCAAATTTCCCACTTTAAACAAAATAATTCTGTCGGCTATACTAAAATAAGTAACACATGTTTGTGTATGACTTAACATATTATATAAAGTACAATGCATGCCATGTCAATACTTTGCACTTATGTATGTACAACTAACACACAAGGTATTAATGACTTTAAACGTTATTTTCCACTTTTTTAATTTGCAACCATTGTACAACAAATTCTAATCTTTTCTGCATTGATTTTTTAAAAACACTTCTCATTCTCAAATATTTGATGAATAGAAAATGTACGAAAATAATCGATGGTTGCAGTTCTAGACAAAAGCAGGAACGGAGAGTGTACAGAATATGCTCTCCACCCTGTCCTTTCTCTTATCTCTAAAATAAATTGAATAGCAGCAGTAGTAGTAGCCAATATTATTCTAGAAACATTACACTATATACTGTATGTCATTTTGGGGAAGCTTTCATTTAATCCTCACAATGTAGAATTGTAGAATACTAAAACTAACAGGATGGATTCACTAATCTTGGCAGCATTGTTGCTCATGCAGCGTTTATTCACAGTACTATATCACTAGCCTGGCTTGGCCAGCCTCATAGCGGGGATTCACTGAAGATTCTTCCCCGCATATGAGTCTGGACTTCGTCCATAGGCAGCTTGAAAAGTGAGCGTTAGTAGTTGCCTTGACAGACAGATCCATCTAGCCAATCAGCGTAACACAAAGCTGACGTCACCACACAGTGCGCTGGTCCGCTCCTCATACCACACTAAAAACAACAAGGTCTGTTATAGTTTCTACTTTATACGTGAGCAAGATATGTCGGATATATGTCAGAGTCTATATCTGAAGTAACTGCTTGTTCTTATCGTTTCTGTGTAAACGTTTAAACTTGTTGCGTTGAGGGCAAGGGGGCAGTCAGACAGATATTTTGTGAAGCCTGAAACTCCTGAAAGTTCATATAATGGCCTGTTGTGGCGCTGTCATTGGACCCAGAAAAACCCATAGCCCCATAGAAGTCCATGTATTTGGGCCCAACTTCACCTAGACTGTATTACCTTAATAAACATGGTCATGAATACTTTCTGCTTCCAGTCACTAGTTTAAAGTCTCATTTCTAATGTCATAATATTCTTTTTGGTAAATTATGGTCCCATTTATAAAAGAAATTACCATAAAGTCGCGCATGTTCTGAGGGGCGTGGCTACCGTTACAGTCTATGATCGGGATTCCCCTCCCACTCGAGTCAAAATAAAAACCAACGGAGAAGAAGGGGGGAAGTCCCGCCTCGTGTCTGGGCCAGCCAATGGCCAGCTGGGCCAAAACGAAGCCAGCCAATGGCCAGCTGGGCCCAAACGGATCTAGAAAGATGGCGACTTACAGTGCAGGAATAACAGGCTTCATTTTACGTCCATGTTAGACCCGGGGAACGCTTTGTCCATATTTTTTTACAGTCTATGGTTGAGGGCAGCCATTGTTGTTTTGAAAGTACTGCAGCATGAATGTTATGTCACCATATACACCAATCAGAGGCTGCTTTTCACTGTTGTATGGACAGCTGTTGAAACGCAGTCACTGATTGGCCCCGATTTCTCCAGCTTCCGCATACTCTCTGCCAATGAGCCCGAGTCCAGACTCATATGCGGAGAGGAAACATCAGTGATATCACTGACACAACATTGTTTTTATTGATTAATACTAATAAACTGAGCACTGCTGTTACTTTAATAGGAGTCGCTGGAGATGTTTGGTGCATGTTTGTTTGTCTGTTTGTTTATTTATTTTCAATCTGTTCAGTAGAGGAAGTTTTTCCTGTCGGATGGAAACCTTGATCATACTGTATATTATGTCCAAAAAGTTCATGATTCAGTATTCAAATTCCAAAACTGGAAATGTAGCAGATTGTCAAACTAAAAACGTGTTGCTTGCTTTGGGCCGTGTTTTGAGCTTGTGGATCTGGTACTTTCTTTTGCCGAACCCGCGGCACACTGCCAGACTGGATTACCGGCCAAGGTGCCTGGACCGCTGAGCCACGGCCCAGGCCGGATCTGGTACTTTTGATGAGTTTGTGTGACGTTGTAGTAATGATCCAGTAGGCTGTTAAAACACATTTAGTGCCGGAAGTGCCTTCAAAATAGAAGCTCTGGGTGCCAGAGTTGTCTGATCGCTTTTACTTTGAAAGCCATGAAACAGGAAACACTTTCCTAAAAAAGTTGACTTTACAAAGAGACCTCAGGTCCCCGATCATCTTAATATATTTTTTTACGCTCCAAAAATAGTTCATATTTTGCGGGAGAGACGGATGAGGAGCAGAAATGAAGCGCCAGCATATCGATCCATTCATCACCACGGAGAGCGCCCTGGATTAGGAGATACGAGTCATTCTTTCCGCCGCGCTAACATGGGAGTCAATGACAAGCTAATAGTTGCACTGAGCGTTAGCATACGGCAAGCGAAAAGCAAAATGCCAAAAGAAAAAAAGGGAAAATTCTGAATATTCTTATCTCGCCCCGCGTCGCTGGGACGTCGCTAGGACGTCCACAGACGTCAAAGGTACTAATATTTCGTGATCCTTATGACGTTCTCAGACGTCCTATGTCTTAATTGTGTTAATCTAGGTGAGCGGTTTCTTCCTGACAGTGACAATATTACAATGACCATTAGTGAGGACCAATTAAATGAAGACAGGTTGAAAATGGGCGAAGTGTCTTTTAAAGGGATTGTTCACACCCAAAAGGAGGGTTTTTTTCTATTGATTACTCACCCCATGGAGACATGAATTAATGGATATTTATTTAGTTTTTGTCGCATTACTATTCCTAAGCCAAGACTTTGATGACCAGCAGTGGTTCCCTATGGAGACACAAATAGTATCCTTTGTGTATCCATAGGGAACCACTTCTGGTCATCAAATTATTGGACAAAAATTAAATTCAAGTCTCCATCAAACCAAATAAAAAGGGTCAAAAAAGTTAATACAAATTAAATTGTGAAAATATCAGATATGCAATTTCACGACACATCGCATTGCATTGTGATCTGCTGTTTCCACTATACTTAATTGTAATATAGTTATTCAGGGCTTGAGTGGATGAGTGGAATTTCCAAATCAAACTCGTTTATTGTGTTCACGCGGGTGTCAAATGTATTTGTCTTGTGTTGACAGAGCAAAACATCCACTATTGTTTTATTTTAATGTCCCCACACTAAACGACACAAGGAGATTTAGCATCAAACATCCCTGACCCTGACATGCATGCAATTATTATTCCCTGGTGTCTGCATGAGCTGTTTATACAAGACAAGAGTCAGTAAACATGAGTGATTGATGATTGGCTGCAGGTGAGAGGTGCTGCTAGAGGAATAGATTAATTCCATGACCGGCCTGAGGCCGTCCCCCTGATTACAAGTATTTATTTGCATCCTCTTAATGGCATAATTAATCCAGCCTGAAATTGGAAGTACCACATAAAGTGGTGCTGTCTGCCCATAACAATCTGCACGACAGCAAATAAGAACATTTCATATGCAGTCCGGTAACATTACAGCTCTTTCAAATGACTTTCAATTACAGCAACATTGTTTTTGTTGTCTTGTGAAATATTTTGTAAGGTACGTTCCCCTACACTCAGTGACATGATTCATAAACATGGAATAGATGGATAATTGTTTTTGTTTTTCTATGTTTTTGTATTAGCCACTCCAACTCTTTTGGCTTTAAAACTTAACACATTAGAGTAATCATAAATGCACCAGAATCACAATATTGTCACTATCGGCCAGAAACCTCCATATTTCATTGTTTTATGTATGTGTATGTGTATGTGTGCGTGTGCGTGAGTGTGAGTGTGTGCGTGCGTGTGTGTGTGTGTGTGTGTGTGTCATAAATGAATGCCCTGGTTTTGCTATAGGGCGTTGTATGACAATGTCACACAAACATAGCAATTCACTGGGGATCTACAAGCTCACAGTGATTTTTTTTGAAACATTTTGCCTGTAATTACATGCCCAAAACAGGGACGCTAGCTTGAAAGTCTGTGTGTGGGTTTCATACATTTTCAACCAGCGAAAAGTCTTAGCAACAGCTTGTGACTAAAAAGACACTAAATTACATTGGATCCACTGAAACATAGGCTCTTTTTTCAACTCCTGAAAAGTTGTGGACATTAAAATGTTCCACCCGACAATGACAATATACTGTAATGAACTGAATCTGGCCTGATCACCTTGTAAGGCTGTTATGTAGGCTACTGTAAGTACTGTATTTATTTTTGCTTGCATCAAATCATGAAATTAACATATCTACTCTGGTGGTCCTTCTCTCTTGGTTTCTCTGCATCTTGATTGTTATGCCCATTTTAGCCCCATGAAATGTATTACCCCTCAAGGATGTTCTTAAATAGGATTATGGCTATTTAATGCCATTATGCCCCTTCCCCCTTCATCACCAATTTTGAGTCACATATCAAGAGATCATCATTATGTACTTGTCCAACAATCTTACTGGATACAGTATATCCCTGCATTTACTGATAAAGAGAAACACCAGGCAATGAAACAGAAAAGTATTGGACGAATATGTCTGATGTCTCACCACCGGCCCAGAGAAATCACTCTTTAGTCTTTTATTGGCATCCCCCGGGAGAAAAGGAGGAGTGTGTGGAGACACAGATTAAAAGTGTTGTCGTTCGAGGGTAAAGTGATAGGGTAGAGGACTAATATACTCAACACAGTTCTCTGGATGAAAGATGCAAGACAAAAATACCATTCCCTTCAATCGTCCCATTTGAAGAAACCTGATGCTACAGAGATGGCTTTTCTCCCACCAAAGCACTGGCTCTGCTTTTCCATCTAAATATCCGGGCTGTGTATCCAATTATTGGCGGGGGGGAACATACATAGGGAACCATTTATCAAAGGCTGCCTGTCTCCTTATAAATCTGAACTCATATGTCAGTGCGTTCCCCCCCCCCCCCCCCCCCCCCCCCATTTATTCATCATCTTACCAAGGGGAGACACACATTACTTGCCAGCACATTTGCATGGAAATATGATCATTAACAAGATTTTTGAAAAGATGTATGCAGGGGGTATGTGTACCGGAACACCAGAGGATACACATTTAGCACACAAACTGGCACAGCACATTCCTGAGAGCTGATTTAATTCTCAAAGTGGTAAAATGCTCGCTTACCCCCGTGTGGTTACGGTGAGAGGAGTAGACTGTTGAGAAAAAGCCAGGATTGGCTAAATTCCAGTTGTAGAGTTGTGGAGATGCTTAACCGAGCGACCACATGATCCTGTTCCAACCCCTGCTTCTCTCTCATGATCAGAAATAAAGATCTACAGTAGAGCTGGACTGCAGCTTCCCACGCTCTCAAAGACCCTCATGAGAATTGATTGATTGATTGATTGATTGATTGTATTTGCCAACTTGATTCAAAACTATACTTGACAGCTAGCTCCCTGCCAAAGTACTGAATCCTCACATTCTCTTGCAAACTATGTTTTTAACTCAAATCTTGGCTTCTGGGGGGTCCCTGGAACAACATATATTCAGATGTGGGTCGGTGGCCAATTACGTAAAATGTTTGGGGTCCTTGACATGAAATAGGTTGAGAACCACTGATATACTGTAGAAACATAGGTTTTTCAGAAAACTGTCATGATTTAGAAGACATTTTTTAAATTCCGACGTCAAGCCTAAATGGGTTAAGCATATAAACCTTTTATATATGACCAAAATAGGAACAGCAGGGTTAACGAAGTTAAACTGGCCGCCCAAACATTCATTGGTTAGTTTGAACCTGGTCCCTGGTGCAGGAACTTGGCATAATGTGACACTGTACACACACACAATCCCCATCACCAGATCAACACAATAACACATACATCACAGAGAGACAAGCAACACCTGGGATATAAATAAATTACACTGCATATTGCATCCTGCACATGACTTGCCACCAGTGGGGAAGTTATTGTGGGTTGATGCAGCAGAGGGAAAGAGGGGGGATGGGCGTTCACCCTGTCTGCCAGTGTATTCATTACCCCATGGAATAGGTGCGTCACTGGCTGTGAAATGGAGAAGACTTGTGACTTCAGGTCCACTCACAAAGAAATTACTATATCACCTGCAGACAAGGAGAACACAGCAAAGTCGACCTTTTTTCGACTACATCCAATACAAATTGGCCACTAATGCCAAAACATTCACCAGCTGCGTAAATTACACTGTGGCCTATTAAGAGGCTTCTCCCTCCTTCCCTCCTATCCCATTTTGGATGTCAGAGAATGTGTGCTAATGAGCAGCTTCACTGCCTGACAAACAGGCTCATGTCCATATCTCTGCAATCGTATAATGTCAGGGCAGCCTCGTGGAACTTATCAAACGTTGATCTTTCTCCCACAAGTGTGGTGGTGGCGGCATCATTTATTGGCTGTGACACATAATACATGGACTTATTGAGGCCAAACATGTATCTTGCCTTGGAGTCATTCAGTCACAGTAGGAGACTTAACTTCACACTTTATCTGTATACATTTATGATTCATCTTTATGTGAAAACATAAAAATTCAATAACATTTAAAAAAATATATATATATATCTTAAAAAATAAATCCACAGTCAGTCTAAACAACATTAACTTGTTTCTATGTTCTAAAATAGTGAAAATTGCCTATCTAGAAACTCACAAATCAAGGCTATTTTTGCTACTTGTGTGTGACATTAACAAAACAACAAAACCAAAAAAAAAGGTTTGTGCCCAGCAGTGAGGTTACACCAGGCAGCTGGCCCTGCAGTGTAACAGAGAAATGCTCAGGGGGGACACAGTGGACGGTATACGTGGAGCAAGGATAGCTCAATGAATGGTGGCAAGGTTGTCACATTCTGCGTGCATGGTGTGCTTTCAAATGCCACCGCAATCCTGTCAAGAGGCCTCTGTCATCCACATTATAGGCAGCCGCGCCATACATTCAAAGGGGAAAAAATAAAACAGCAGAGGGCGCTGATTCTCCTTTTTTTGTTTTGCGGATGAGTTCCCATTCCCAGATTGCTCATGCGGGATGACGAGCCAACAGAAACAGGCGTCATGGATGGCGTTTGGATTCCAGGGGTGTGGGGCCGGCCTCTGACAGGGTTGCATGAAGCACTCGCATCTGTGAGGCAAAGCAAAGTATAAGCAAAGTTCTTTGTTTACCCAGGGAAGTGGACTCAGCTCGAGATGCTTGTTTACAGCCACACCCTGCTCATAGAACATTTCATGGTAGGGGTTCAATGCCTTGCTCAAGGGCACTTCAGCGGTGGTAATTTTAACGTGCCGTTCTGGGGATTTGAACTGGCGACCTTCCGATATCAAGACCGCTCCGCAAACCGTTCGGCCACCGTTGCCTCTAAGGCCCTGTGGTCCACTGTAGGAAAGGCTGGCCTGTAAAAAGATGCTGGAAAACTCACAGTCACACGTCACAATAAAATAACGGTTGGGGGAAGAGCATTCAAAATCGTGCCCCCTCCCTGTCTCTGGAATGCTCTTCCACAAACAGTTAGAGATGCCAACTCAGGGGCACGGTGGCACAGTTGGTAGTGCTGTCGCCTCACAGCTAGAAGGTCCTGAGTTCGATTCCCGCTGGGGACGCTGTGGGCTCTGGCGGCGTGTTCCCTCCTCCACGTCATCAGTGCCCATACCCGAGGCGGGGGTTGGCGATAGGGCCTTTCTGTGTGGAGTTTGCATGTTCTCCCCGTGTCCCCCTAGGGTAGATACCCTCACAAAAACATGCTGTAATCCTGGTCTCTAAAACTACCTCCCCCTGGCCAGCCTGATGGAGGGGAAAGGAACTGGTCGGAATAACGTGTCCCTTCCACCCGCTACGTCCGGCTGGGGAAATTCCCCTCAGGTCAGGTGAAAAGAAGCAGCTTGGACTCCTCATGCATAGAAGGAGGCATGAGGTCAGTCCGCTGCCCCCCCAGGTTGGCAGAGGAAGTGTAGCGCCCAGGATTACATTAGATAATTGGCACTGGGTGAAAAGAAAACTGGGTTACAAAATCGTGGGATAAAGATTTAAGAAAAAAAAAATAGATGCTAAATCACTAGACATTTTTAAATCTAGACTTAAAACCCATCTTTTTTCCCTGCACTATGGTTCCCCCTAGTTCACTGAAATCATTCACCGTGCTCTATATTAATGGATCTTCTGAACGCATTTTTTTACACCTATTTGTGATAATCTATAGCTGTGTCCTATTGCATGATACTTACTGTATGTCAGCCATGTGTATTGACATGGGTATTATGCTTTACTTACTTTTGCTGTGTTATTGTTGTGAAGTGCACAGAGACCCCTTGCGGTGATTGTTGCACTATAAATAAAAATAAACTGAAACTGAACTGCCTGATCAACAAATGCACACAGTGAACGGCTAGTGACATCCCACTTTCACCCACATCCAGGTTCTCTCTTTTATAAGAGATAATGGCTCGTAGTGCGTGCGCCCCTGTGACATCTTCCACCATGCAATGGCAGGTGAAAGCTGCAAAGATCCTGACGTCGCCTGAGAGTGTTCGGTGTTAGCTGATGAACGACAAATAGCCCTACAGTACTTTATAACCTTTATAATTGCCACTTACTATAGTAGCTTACACGCTCGGTAATTGCTCTAATGACTACAACATGACAGTCTAATTTAATCGCTTCCCCTGTTCAATGTTGCACGCCTTCTAGGTGTACAGTTTGTAAATGAAGCGTCGATGCTAACATGAACTTTGTAAGACAACATTGTGAAAGATGGAATGCCGTAATGAGTGAATGCCCCTCCTGATCATGATCATTAGGTACTGTGATTATACTAGGAGAAAGACAGTTTGTTCTTCTTCAAAAAAGTGTTTTCATGAGGCCACACCCACCAGTTCATGCTTTTTTGCTTTCAGGTGGGTGGTGATCCACCTGAACTGAAGCTGCAACCACAGCTGTTGTTGTATGATAAAGGGGGAGGGGTTAGGGGAGGGTCACTAACTATTGTATTGTGACGTCACTAACATGGTGTATATTTCGATTGGGCCTTTTGACTCAAAGGCTCAGCTTTCAGGATGAACCCAAAAATACACAGGGAAGACATATTCAATGTTAGACCTGGGGGTCTATTAGAGTAATGTTACAAAACAGTCCGCTGTATGCAGAGTAATCTAGTAAGAGAGTGGTGACACGCTTTGATGTATATATGCCGGGAAGACACCACATTTCGTTGTTATAATGTGTCAGACAGAATGTACGGTATAGGGTGTATATGTTTCCGTCAGCCAGAAGGTATAGGGTATAGGTATTGTACTGCTGAACACACTGTGAAATGAATTCAAAGTTTGGTCGGAGCCTGGTGGTGGCTGCTGCTAGCACACGCACACACACACACACACACACACACACACACACACACACACACACACACACACACACACACACACACACACACATCATAGGCACACACGTGCCCCGCCTCCCAACAGCCTGTAGGCTAGTAACGTGAAGGAAGTCAGAAGTGTCTTTGGCGAGTGTTAATGCTGATCAGCCTGCGTCGGGGCCCACTGACATCTATTTACACGTCTCTCTCTCTCTCTCTCTCTCTCTCAACAGACAAAGTTATGAGGGCCTTGAAAAGAAGCTGAAGGAGGTGTTCGGTGAAAGGAGTGGCATTCTGCACCAACTCTCCAGGACATCAAAGGAGCTGGACAGCATCAAAGGCAACCTGCAGGTGAGAACCTTTCTGCCTCTGTTTGAAATATCACAGGACTGTTAAATGGGGCCAAGCGGCTCCGTTTGAACCTGGAGGCAATTTGCCACCCCTTTTCCTTTTTTCCATCAGAAATGACTGTGGTTGCTGATTAATGATGTGATTATATGAAACACAGAAGTGAAAATGTTCTGCAATTTGGTTATCTCATCTCCTGTTATGAGGTGTATAATCTAGATACAATTTCCCATCTACAAGTTTCAACTTTAAACTTTAAAGCATTAATCTGCGGTCACTGATAGTACACAATCAGTGTCCATTTGTTGATATATATTTATGTTCATGGTCATGACTGAGTCAGAATGGCATTGGTTTTGATAGCACATCATTGAGCTGGATGCCTGGAGGGGAGAGAACAGATGGTGGAGGCGAACAGAACACTAGGTTCCATCCTGGGAGGCAAATCTTTCCGGTGATAACCAAAGAGCAAGATTCCTGTACAGGATCTTCTCGCTGGTCAACAAAAACACCTTGAAGACCCTAACAGGAGCCCTTGTATACAAGGTTTCTTTGATTATATGCATGCACCTCAAATAACAAACTGGTCAGGCTACTACTTGAACTCCCCGAACTCACCACACCCCTGCCCATTTTGATATCCTGGAATGGTTTAGGGTCGATGGCGGAGTACAGCACCTTGCAATGGGCCTGGTCTTCAAGATTCAATACGCCACCAAGATACCCATGTACCTGTCTAAATACTTCAATAAGATACCCATGTACCTGTCTAAATACTTCCTTAATGTCAATGAAGTCCACTCTCACCAACACCAGAGGGAGTTCAACAAACCATGTGCAACCCAGATTCGGTTCAAACAAGGGATTACATTAATTTCACTCCTATTCCACTAAAATGTGGAACGCCCTACCAACAGCCATTAAGACATGTGGATCCCTTAACTCCTTCAAAACCGCTCTCAAAGAGCACCTACGGACGGCTGCCGGACCTTCCCCCCCATAGCCAATTTTTGCGAACACAAGTAATTTACTATGAAAACGTTTGGTCCGTCATGCCCCCATATATGGTCATGCCTCGTGACATCACATGACATCATCAGGAATCTCCATATATGGGCATATATGTAGTCGCCACGTAGACAGCATCAGAGCCATAGAGTAAGACAGAGTTACGACATTGAGGGGGCAGAAAACAGCCTGGTCACGTGGATCATGTACTCGCACGAGCCCATAGACTCCAATGCATTTCGTAACCTCCGGCTGTCCCTATTTGAAGGCTTCAAATAGGGACAACCGGAAGTTGTCCCTATAGAAGTCTATGTAGAAGAGCCTGGCCCCATGAAGTAAACTGTCTTACTCTATGGCTCTGGACAGCATCGCCCTTCCCCATATGGGAATGTCAATATGGCCATAACACCTCCATATATGGTCACGCCTAGTGACACCACGTGACATCATGGAGACCCTTAGATCTCCATATATGGTTGTCAGTCCATCGCGCCTCGTGACATCACGCTTTCCTCATCATCAATCCCAAAAATTAAGGCCCAGCCCTACCTGGGCCCTCATCAAACCCTGTACTGTACACTCAAGACACGTGCCCCCGTTGCCACCCTTAGATCTCCAGATATGGAGCTGACCTGTTCTGACATTGCATATGTTGATCTGATCTCATCCAACCCTGTACACTCAAGACACGCTCCATATATGGCCAGTACATATAATTAATTCCATATGTTGATCTGACCCCCCCATGCCAAAGCACCAGTGCTCGCCCAGCAGTCTGCCGTACATCACCCAGGCGGATGTGTGCACGCGACCTCGCCCTTTAGGTCGAGGTCGCTTCTCGCCCTCAGTGCGTCCTACTAGTAATATACGATGGAATCATGAGCGTTGATTACAAATTGTGGACCGTTACTCAATAATTTGGTTCCATTTGTACACTCTCGGGGCTAACTTAGCCCTTTTACAGTAGAGAATGTCATATATCATGTTGTTCATCTGTTGGGTAAACATTAAGTCTCGGATTATTAACGTGGCATTTATCAAGACCCTGGGGACAATTAAAACCATCAACAGTCCCTTTTTCATAGATACATGCAGGTCATATTTTAAACAGATTTTTAGATCATACTAAAATATGACTCTGTATTTGAGATATAATGTAGTGTACAGTATATGTTTTCTCCAGAACGCCAACGCAAGCTCCTCTTCATGCCATTTTATACCTGCAAAGTTATCGATGTTTCAATGTAGTTTATGCAAATTTACTCCCACATGAATCACTGGGTTGATTACAGTGGTAGCGATTGAGACAGGAAGCTTAGTGTACGTGTGCATGTGCATGTGCGTGTGCTTTGTTCTCTTTCTTCCAAGTGCTTTGAAATAACTTCTCATTTAGCTGCAGTTAGTTTGCGAATTATGTCATTTTCCTGGAATAGAAACCTTGTCATCTCTTCATGGTGCAAACTGCAAAGACACAATTCCATATCAGTGCAATAATAGATTCCTTTTTTTATTTCTATTACAAATATACAAATATACACTTATTTCAGCGATGAGTTATTCTACTGTACGTTAACTCATAACATGAACCACATGAACCCTGTCCCTATTCTAAGGCTAACCTTCAGCACAAATAGCTCATCAACCAAATGTGCAGATCTGCTGTTTTAGCAAAGATATAAATGTATAGAGACAAAAAGTAGGGAGCCTAACATAGAGCCCTGGGGACTCAACTATACTGTGGGTTTCAGTGGTTTGAATGAACACTGAGGATTTAACTGTGCATTTCTGGTCCTTCCAGTCACTGAAAAACGATGACTCTGTGGCCAAGAGGGACGTTCAACACATCCTGGACCTCAGCCACAAGCAGAGGTAACATTTACAGCAGTGTTGTTTTTGGCAGAATATTTTGATTTTAGTTTTAGCCATAGTCTCTTGAATAGTTTTCATTTAGTTTTAGTCTCTTGAATAGTTTTCATTTAGTTTTAGTCACATTTTACTAGTCACCTGGAATGTTTTACTGTTAGTCTAGTTTTAGTCAACTGAATGTCATAAGATTTTAGTCGACTAAATCTACAGTTGATTTAGTCGACTAAAATGTATTTTGGCGGGCCTTGATGAAAATAGCAGCTGCGATGCGTTGTGAGCTTGTAGATCGGCTATTTTCCAGCATGCAAGCAACCAAGTGTAAAATGACTTATACTGTCCACTAGTCCCTTCCTAACATTTTAGACTAGTTTTTATTTGTCGACAAAATTGTCAATTTACTTAGTCTTAGTTTTAGTCATCATAGCTTAGTTTTCATTCAGTTTCCATTTGGTTTTCATCCGTGGACAAATGTAGTCGACGAAACATTTTCGTCTTAGTTTTAGTTGACGAAATCAACACTGATTTACAGTAGGCCTACACCTTTATTCTAACTACCCAGGCCTGAGAAAGTGGGAGGCAGTCATAGGCAATTATGGAATCTGATAAATCTGACTGATAGCCTACATCTTGATCACATGCCCCCAGAGATAATGGGCTGTATTTTGCGTGTTAAGTACCAGGTATTATTACTTAACTTAAGACCTGGAGGCGTGATCAATGCCATTTGGCTATTCTGAGTGACCAAAGAGCATTGACCACGCCTCCAGGTCTTAAGTTAAGTAATAAGACCTGGTACTTTAAGACATGCAAAATACAGCCAAATGTGTGTGAGACAAAATCTGTAGGAGTAGTACCAACAATTGTTTTGAAGAAAAGGCAACATGGCGGAAGTGTAGTCCGGCACAAATAGCCCAGACGGTTAGATCAACCGTCTGGGCACCTAGGCTGAGTCTTAACCGGCCACATCGTAGTCTGACTAACGGGATGCCGGACTAGTCCCCATCAGGGAAGGGAAGATTATACGGTTCAAGAGGTATTGGCCAAACGTGAAGTGGGCTGTTATAGCACCACCATGAAGCCACTTTGAAAATAATTAGGGTGGGCTACTGCTGGGAGTTACACAGCAATCGTTTTTGTCGTTTTGTGCAAAACGGGCCCCTCTCGTAAACTTGGAAAGCCAAACTAGGAGAATCAATTCAGCATGGAATCTGATGAATCCGTCAGATCTGTGTTCATCAGACGGAAATGGGCGATGTCTACAGTATATGGGTAGTTTATACAAGCCAGCTGTTTAAGTGTCTTGCTAAAACCTCATCAGTAGTTATAATTGTCTGATTAATGTTGTGTGTAATGAGTATTTTAACGATGAGGGGAAGTTTTGCAGCCTTTTCACATGAAATGCCAAGCTTCTGATTGAGGTCCAGGCCTCCGGTCCTCTGTGGGCAATATCCTTTCCTGATAACCAATCAATAACATAGACCCTCCACAGGCCCCATGGCAGCGCAGGCCCAGGCCTGATTTGTGATTTATTCTTAAGTCGTACAGGGGTGTACGGTTTGGTTTGTTGAAAACAGCCAGTGGTGGAAGAAGTATTGAATTTATTTTGTAGAAACAGCGTAAAATTGCAAATAATTTGGCATCAAATTATAAACAAAGTGCCAACATTTTACATACTCAAGTAAAGCTATCTGTGTCGTTTGTTGACGACTTTTGGGTTCCACTTAAACACGCGCCGAGTACAATTCCAAAGCGACTCCATCATTCAGCAATCAGCATGTGGAAACCAGATTTATAGTGAATCGTTTTGCCTTTGACAGGTCCCAACCTTTTTTTGATTGCTTTCTTACAATAATTTTGCCATCAAAAGTACCAAAACATGTGAAATACTGCAAAGGTTACATCTGTAGAGGACAAAATGTGACATTTCAGAACTGTAATACTGTAAAGACAGGATGTTTTATTTCATAGATTTTACACGTAGTGTTGTTCTTAGAAAACTGATGGAAACCTTTATTTATTCTAGAAAAGAGCATTGAGGTTTACCTTCAATTGTAATGCTGTCGAGATTACACGCACGCACGCACATTAATTTGCAAATACCCAGCATAACATTTGAGAAGGCTCAGCCTATACCCTAGCCTTCATTACCTGCCGCCTATCGATGTATGTACCAAACAAAATGAAACGATTATACCATTTCTACTGAAAGCACAATTCAATGTGAATTCTCTTTGCAAATCTTTATCCAGTATTCAAATCCGCGTCTGCCCCCCAGTACTGCTTAGGACACCAGGGTCTAAATGCCTCAATTAGGGCCGGGACTTTAACGCGTTAATTGAGATTAATTAACTACAGAAAAAAGAAATCACCACAGAACGTTGTCTCTGTAATAGGTTTTCTGTCATGGTCATTTTAACCATACTGGATTTAACTTCTCAGCCTGGAAAGCAGCAGCTCCCAAACTCTGCTGGGCTTTGTTTACAATCAGTGCTCCCCCTTAGATAGCATTTCTGTTGACTTAGATAGCATTTGACACAGACTTATAGCATGTTATGTAGACAGCACTATAATTGCATTGTATAAAGTCATAGCACGCCATAGTACATATGTATAGCATAGTAGTAAATATGTATAGTTTATATGTATAGTGTATGTATAGTTTCATTATATAGATATTCCACTATTACTTCCTTAGCTTACGCATGTTTCATGATAAATGCTTTTATGTGATGTATTCCCATGCTTTTGTTCTTGCTTAATGTAAATCGCTCTGGATTAAGAGCGTCTGCTAAATGCCTAAATTGTAAATTGTAAATTGCATGCATTATTCAGACAAACATACTTCTGTTGTTTCCTGATGAGCCAGTGTACATGAGGTCGGAACTGTGTCATGAAATCAGAGAAAACTTTCAAACATTGCTGCACTTCACAGACCTTTCTGTTTGCTTCCAAACGCCCCTGTGGAGTCTTACTTGTGTGGAATGGTTGTTGTCAAGACACTAGAAAACAGCAGCACTATCCCCCGTTCCATCCTCGGTTAATTTTGCTGGGTGTGACAGAAGGTTTAAGGTGCACACAACCAAAAGATTAAAATCAAGTTTAAATAGAAACGTACGTAGAGTCCCACACACTGTATCATGCTTACTGTACGTGCTACAAAAACATAATGTTATTAGATTACCACCAAAGTGACTTTTCGAGCGCACAAAATGGTAAAATGTTAAATGACGCATTTATATGTAGCACCTTTATCCAAGGCACTTTACAATAATGCATTTAATTGACACACCGCCGATGACGGAGGACAACATGCATGGCACCAACCTGCTCAATTAGGCCCTTTAGGGGTTCAGTATCGATACAAACTCAGACAGCTAGAGCCCGGGATCTACCTGCGGGGACCTTTATTCCGTTTCACATATACCTCTATACCTCCTGTGGGAGCCACTGACGGCCACCATTCTCCTAACTGAGGAAGAGCTGCATTAAGATGCTATAGAAGCTTCACCTTGGAAAGTAATGTGTAATACGTGTACTATAGCAGCGTGCGTCCAGTGTGCAGACTCTACTTGCATGGTTTATTTTCGAGTGCCTTGTTAAACCGCAGAGTACTGTGCTGTGCTGTGCTGTGCTGTGCTGTGCTGTGCTGTGGTGTACTGTACTGTACTGTACTGTATGTGCTAACAAGAGTGTTTTCTCACTGGACACAGGGATGAGATGAAATCCCTCCAGGCAGCCCTGCAGAAGCAGCTGGATGAGGCCACAGAGAGAGCAGAGAAGCAGCAGGCCACGGTAAGACACACGTCTCACACACCCTGACCTGACTGTCAACATCCTGCCGCACGCCCCCCCCCCCCCCCCCCCCCCCCTCAACCCTTCGGTCCAGTCGCCCCCCCCTCAGCACCTGTCAACGAGACCCCCGCCAGGCTAATTACCCAGCAGCCCAACTCTCCAGGGCTCCCTGGCCCTGTTGCCACTTAATTAAAACTCATTGTGAGGGATGGAGAAGGAATGTTGTGTTTCCCCCTGTTAGAGTCTGGTGCGTGACGGGAGAGAGCGTCGCGTCCCCTACAAGCTTTGGAACTATAGATTTGTTGGTCAAATGCATTAATATCCAAAAATATCATTCATGAATTAATCAAGGAAGTACTGATAATATATATACTCGGAGAACAAAAAGCTTTCAGTTTACGGAACTCTTTTTGTGAGTTTCAAATTCATTGATTTAAAGGACCACGTCACCCATTTTCAACTTCATAGTATAATTAAGCAATATTACACAAGATGGTGTGGGTTAACGTGATTATTGCTACGACAGGGATGCAATAAGCATCACTGAAGTGGCAATAATCACGTTAACCCACACCCTCGAGTGTAATATTGCAATTCTACCACAGTTACCCTTAAAACTAAGAAAATCGCTCTTCGCTCGTTAATTCCTTGCACAGACCCTACTTAAAAATAGCAAAGATAGCTGATCTACAGTACAAGCTCACAACACATTGAGCTTGTGGATTGCGTACTCACAGACACTCTTTTATGACAAAGTAAGCCATTAATTACAGACGAAAATGTAATACAATCAGCTTGTAGATTGGCTATTTTCAATGCTTTTGAACGATCCTCCTTTTGTCACAAAGAACATAATTACAACGTTGACACACACAGAGATACAAGGTTTCTGCCCGACCAAGATTAGAGAGTGAACTGTATCTTCCTGCCTCTACATTCCGCGCAACCAGCCCGACCTTTGTGAGGGAGACACTCACAGATGGTTCCTCCGGTGTGTTGCCATTAGGATAGCGTTCCAGAGAAGTCTGTGTGTGTGTGTGTGTGTGTGTGTGTGTGTGTGTGTGTGTGTGTGTGTGTGTGTGTGTGTGTGTGTGTGTGTGTGTTCCTATGGGAGATGTGTACATTATGCACTGTCCTCTCTCTCCTCAGACAGTCTCTTGCTCCCACAGCAAACTCATTATCAGCACATCAAGTGCAGCATAAATTAGCACCCAGGCACCCGGGAGGAGAATACATTTGAGATTACTCAAGTTAATCAAAAATAAAACTGCTGTGCTGACCAACGGGATGATAATCCACACACAGCTCGTACTCGCTGGTGGAATGTAACTAAGGACTTTTACTGAAGCAGAGCCCTCTTATATTCAACTGCATTTCAGAGGCTTTTTGTTGTACTTTTTTTACTACAATTATGTAACAGTTTAAGTTAATAGTCACTTTGCAGATTTATATTATATAGATTATACTGTATATGTATTAAACATATTCACATGAACAATAAGACATACTTTTTGGTTAAAAAAAAAAAATATATATATATATATATATATATATATATATAGTAGAATATATTTTTTAAATGGGACATTCTGCACAACGACTACTGTATATTTTGATGATTTATTTTACTTTACTTTACTTTTATTCACAACATTTTGAATAGGCTATTTCTACATTGTGGCATTGCTACTTAGTAAAGAGAATATGAGTGGTCTACAGTATACTTCTTCCACCACTATAATAAAGTTGTCTTCCTCGCTCTCTCTTGAAGCTTAACGCCACATTGACATTTAGATGAACATTTATATATCTGTTACTGTCAGATAAACAGTGATACAGTCATATTGCAAGTGGCCTCCTTGACATTTTCATAATAATATGAAGAATAGAAATGCACATCGCTGTTGTACAGTATTGCGCTGTAGGTTTGACATTCAGGATGTAGGAGATAGTGTTTAACACATTGATTGCTAACTGTTGAAATTCTACTCAGGATTGCTTGTGCTACACGATTAACATTGGACTTTTTAACTTTTTAGGGGCCCACAGCGAGGGGCCTCTTATAGCACATCGCACATCGCATAAATCAAAAGAACGCCAAACTAGTCCACTTCAATTTAAAAAAAAAAATATGATTCTACCATCTTCCATTCTGGAGATATTGACCTTTTTCTAAAACCTGCTTTTCGCTGCACGCTGCTCTTTTGAAAAAACAGCAGAGATATGGAAGGTTGAAGTTGACAGACATTGACAGACAGATATAAAAATGAACACAAATAATATCATATACATACTACACACTGAATGAAAGCCCTGAATGTCTACTTTTAGGAGGAAAACAAATACACATGGTCCCATGTATAGTTTGTCAGTAATTGGCTGTTGAATGCAGCTTGCGCCCACCAGAGAGGATTTCAGAAAATGCATGGACCTGAAGAACCATTATTCACAAAATAATACCCTGTGAAGTGAGCAGTGCAATGTTGTGCAACATTGCACTGCTCACTTCACAGGGGTGTGATTTTTATTATTATTACAGTATTAGTTTTTTTCTTATGAAAGCAGAGAGTCTTCTGTTTCATACGGTATATATTATGTACATGTCGCTATAGGCCTTATTTTGTGAATAATAGTTCTTCAGGTCCTTCATTCTCTGAAATCCTCTCTGAAAAATAGTATTTTAGACAAGGCATATAGCGACATGTACATACTATAGACATATCTGAAATTGTCTCAGTAACAGGGGGGGGCAACACATGTCTTGATCAGTGTACCAGCCAGTCTACCTTCCGATCGTTTCAGAACTATAGTGTATTGTGTAACGGTGAGACACGTTAGTCGTTGTTGACAGACATGTCTGGACATGTTCTGGGGCAAAGAACCTCAGGAGAGATAAGCGGTGGAAAGGAGGAGAGAGAGAGACTCTAATCAATGTGTATTCGTTATACTGTACATTACAAACGGGTCGATTACGTCGCAGACGCCTTCATTGCGGTCTTATCACTGCAATTATAATGAATAAAAAGTCGGTTACAACCACACTACGGAGTACGGATAGTGTTGCCTGGCGAAGGCTCTATGGCTAATGGTGATCCACGGTGTCGAGTCGAGAATCGCTATACGGGCTTATTTGCCCAAACATGGGTGGTCAAGACATATAAAGCGGCCAGTTGATCATCTCTCTCATAATACGTCATTCGTTTCGCGTATCATTATGACATGGCGACCGTTGCAGATTATTCTTATATACGGGCAGAGGGCTCTCTTTTTTCGAGAATGAGAGGACGAGGTGGAAAGCGATCGCAACGCGGGCCTGGGGGGGGTTCCACGGCGGTGATCTCTCCTAGTAACGTCGGGCAGAGGGCTATTTTTCCGAGTGAATGAGAGGACGAAGCGGCGGTTGCAGTTGGAGGCGTTATATCCTTTTTCCGAGAATGAGAGAGATGCAAAGCGATCACAACGCGGGCCTGGGGGGGGTTCCACGGCGGTGATCTCTCCTAGTAACGTCGGGCAGAGGGCTATTTCTTTCCGAGAATGAGAGGACGAAGCAGCGGTGAAAGGCAGTTCGAGGCACAGCCACAGTGGGTAAGTGAGTGGGGGGGGGACTGAAACTGAAATGCGACGATCCGAAACGAAGAGGGGGGGGGCTACATTGCTGCCTCGGGAGAAACCATGTAGAAACAGGAGGGGAGGGGAATCAAGTGTATTCACACACACACTAGCATGGGTACCTCCATTTTAGATCCCCTTGACATCTGCGTTGGTCTATGCCGTGCATGCCGGCGAGGCCGCCTCCAGTACGTCGTAATGGATACGGCATGCAGCATAGACCAGACCTCTTTTCAGGAGGGGGGGGCTTTTAACTCCCGGATCACATAAGAGGACCTTCCTAGAGACATCGGTGTTACTTTCTATGTTGTCCGGGCGCGTATAAATATGAAGCACATTAATCATAAAAAAAACCAATAAAACGCTTTAGAGCGTTATGCGCAGACGGCGTTCGATATTAATAAAACGCTTTAGAGCGTTTTGCGCAATCGATGAGTTAATTGTCTACCGAGGGGCAAGTTTAAACGGCATAATCTTCTATCTACAGCGCATGAAAGCCCAAGATAGTCTGTGTACGGTCAATCTGATTTAAACTCAACACAACACACACAGAGACGGAAGGTCTTCATTTTATCTGTTGAAATAATAATACATCAGTCAGCAGACGGATTAATTGAATGGCCAATCATACTCGAGAATCCAACTAGGGAGGGAGAAACACTTGGGGATGCTGTAGTTTAGCGCGTCGAAGAGCTGTAAGCTTGTTGGTTTGCTCGCCGGCCGGGCCAAGACACTTGGCTATCTGAGTAGCCATCAGCTGGGTGAAGCTGAAACTTTCCTCCGTGGGATTAATACATGTTTTGGTCAAGAGACATCTGCACATTGCAACGAGTGCAGGAGGAAGGAGAGAGGAAATCCGTACACCGTTTTAAAAGCTTATCAATATAATTCATTGACAACAGAGTGGACAAAATAAGCGAACAAAATCGTCATTAATACATGCTTACCTTCCTACTATTCCACATGTTTCAATCTATACAAAAATTATTATTATTCACGATACAACTGCATACAACTCACCCCTTTCTGTCCATTTCAGCCATTCTCAGTGTTTCTTTCACAATTAGCAAACTGGCAGACCCAAAAGTAGACGCAAACACAACAAGTCCAGTTAAAAGAGTTTTAGTAACACAGGTGAAGGGAAAGTGTGGGTAAATGGAGTGTGGAGGTTTGTTTGTACGAGGAAAGCAGACAGGCTAGCGGGTATACAGCTGGGCAGCAGACAGGCAGGCAGGCGGGCAGGCGGACAGACGGGCAGACGGACAGACAGCAGGTGATGGTAGAGACTAAAAAAGCAGGAAAGAAGAGGAGATGTGGTTTTCACATTGATTTGAGCCCAGCGCCATGACTGGGCTAAACCTATCAACACAGCTATGGTGATGTTGCAGACAAGTGTCCTCAGGTTATGGCTGACTGTTTCAATTCACCATATAGTGTGTATAAAGCTGCCGTACGTAGGTCGCGCTTCCTACACAGTATTCAAATTGTGTCTCCCATGCGGAAGACGTACCACACATCTACCTCTCTCATCCAAGGTAGAATATCAGCCTTTCCAGATGAGACATTGTTGGGCTCATGAGCTTCAGGCAGCACTACTTGCCAACCAGTAGGTGTCCTACCAGCCACCAATGTGTAAATGTCTCTATGGAGTATGGAGACCACCTCCAACTACTAGTACTAGTTATGTATGATTAACATAATCTAACATATTGCGGTTTAAACAAAGTTATATTAATTCAAATAAGTGCAACTGTAAAGCTCACTTAAACCCTATTTGGTCCCCTCCTTTTTCGCTACACACCAAACGTCTTCGCTAAACATACTGTACGAGACAAATTAGAGCTTGTGGATCAGCTATTCTTCTCTGAATGTTTGCCTATTATGACATGCCCATGTAGATGCTAGGATTCATGTGGGGTTCAACTGGATGATAAATTAATTCACCCCTCCAGTGAAGTCAGATGTAAACTTTTTTTCTGAACAGCTGGTGAAATATTTGCAAGAGTGATGTTGCATTCAAATGTTCCAACTTCCAACATAATGTTGATCGAGCGGCACTACTTCACCGCATTCAAATTATGAGCTACTTGTTCTGATTTGTTTATCTGTTTTACCCTGCTCTGGGGTAACCTCACTGAGACAAATTACCCATAATATGGGTAATTGTGTGCAAACATACCTGGCAATAAATATTCTGACTGATTCTGATTTGGACCAAGCTCAGCATAATTATTTGCTTGAACACCGGCACTGTATTGAACTGTACTAGAAGACTACTTTACCGTACCATACTGTACTACTCTTCTCATTTACAGTAATGCATGAGTCATTTCAGGACGTTCAGTGTTCAACAGGCATGCATGCAATATGTTACCTTATACACTTTACCAATGGGTTTGAATTGCAGTATACCCCATGCTTTGACTCACTTTCATCTCTCTATGAATTCCACATTATAATGCATAAACATAAGTTGCACTGCATATAGTCAGGGGCACTTTAACTTGGTGGCATGCCCCTGGGCTGCTGGGCTATCAGCCAACTATTTCCAAATGCACAATTTAAAATAATCCAAAAGGGTCAAAAAAAGAAAGAATAAAAAGTCTTACTTATATAAGTGTTCCAGTTCCCGTCAGAGAAGTCTTTTGATTGTGTCCTTAAAATCAGGTTCAGGGAGGATGTCACTTTCAATAGACATCAGCATCAGGCGGTTCAGTAATGCATAGTACAAAGTCTATTCGTCACCATGGAAAGCTTTGAATAAGACGGCTCTCTTCGCTTGCGTTGGTCGATGCCAATGTCAGGAATATATGTGAACAGAGGTGTCACTTGGGGCCTCGGGGGATGGCAAATTGCCACCCCTGTTCGCATTTAATCTCTAATTCGTTTCCTTCTGCGCTGAGTGCATCTCAATCCATGCCCATCCATCTACACGTTATAGACTAGTGTTTTCTTTCTGTCTGCAAACATACATCCATTAACCACTTTCAATCTTTGGTGTCCTTATTTTGGCAAGGCACTATATGCGAATGTGTTCAAATGTTCAATTTGTTTATTAAATTTAGTTGACGTCCATTACATTTTTTTAAATAGCAAAATAGCACTGTATCTACAAGCTAAGAACGTCTATTTTCAAACGGGTTTGCTATGGACACACTTGCCTTAAGTGGCTCACTTGGACGCACGGCACGCCTCATGAGCCTCAAGTTGGCTGTTGTTGAGTTAACGAAAACAAGCTGTCCTCTTCTCCAGTCTTCCTTGGAATAAGAATATAGAATATATCTGTATGCTGAAACTTTAAGCACTATAAAGTTTACACTCTCTCCAAGCCAATGGTATAACTCGTGTAGCCAATCTCGTAGTAGCGACCTAGTCAATATGCACCGCGGAGGTGAGCGCTCCCCACGAAAGCGTCTCCTACTGATGCAATATTAGCGCACCGCGGCCACCCTAAGACACAACAGCTGTGATTGAACCGCGAACAGAACGTCGGAAACGAACGCAAGCAACGGCTGCGAGGTTGTGACACAGAAACAATAATCAAAATACAATAATAATAATATGGGGGGGAACGGATACGCCGCTTGTTTCACCTGACAACTATGACTATGTCATCATTTCTTGTTTTTTTTTAATATAATCTTTATTTATTTTGTAACCATTCCTGTGTGCAGTGGCGCCACAGTGAACTCTGATGTTATCGTGTGTGTCTCTGGGATGTGGGTTAACTGCCGAGGTCTAGTTTACAGTGACCTCATCCTAGCAGGGATGAGGTCACCAACACAATGAATATTTTAGTCTTTGTCCTCTAGATTATCTGGATGACCTCTCTCTCTCTCTCAAGGACAATCTAATCGTTGTCTGTTCAGAAAGGAAAACGGAAAACAAACCATCCAGGGTTCATCGCTGCTTCCAGCAGAACTCCCTGTTGTCAGATACGCTGCAAAGCCTGCGGCAGCGTTTTTCCATTTTGCTGCTGTCAGGTAGAAACCTAGTATGTCCAAAACGTGTTACTTTAGAGGACAGGGAACTAATAACCTCTGTTCCAATTAATCCAATTTATTTGTTATTATTTAGTCACAAGCAGTTAGTGATTCAAATTAGCGATACATTAATTAATTGCGTTCCTCGGGCCGCGTGCAGACATTTTATTCACGGAAAACTGCCCAATGATATAGAAATTAATTGTTAACTGTTAATTTTAATTGAATAATTTCTTATTTGATTAATCGATTTTCAATTTATTGTTAACATCCCTACAATCAGTGGTTAATCCTTTTGGTTTGTCAAATATTTATGAACAGTAAACCACTTAAAATATATTAATAGTTTTAGAAAATAGCAGATCGAACAAGCTCACACATTGTAGCGTTGCAGATCTGTTAATTTCACCACATGTGTGCGACACTTTTGCACGATGACGTACTGCCTGTAAAACATTAATTTACCTAAAAAAATAACAATACAAAAAAAACATGATCAATTATGGAGATACAAGGTTTCTGCCCAACAGCAACAGTTTTGCAGTAGATATGTGAGGTCCTGACGCAGCACCAGAGGGAAGGGCTACTCTGCCCAGAAATGCCAAGTTAAATGATAAAGGGATCACGATAAGCAAAGAGATATTGCTCTCTGACACGAGAAGAGTAGCCTATGAGTCATGAAGTCAGACACACAGTGGCAAACAGGCAGTCAACCCACTGCAGGAATAAATATATTTTATCACAATTTGTTGGTGCATTTTGGCAAAACTCCAAAATGGATGTATTGTATAATTATACCTTTCAACCCTATAGCTTCCCTGCTCTGGGGAGGGCATTCAGCTTGCCGATTTTCTATTTTCACTGAATGCTCTCCCCCAGAAGCTGAAGAAATGTAATATTAGCGGACATATTATAATGAGCACTGGCCTGGGGAACCGCAGTCAACTTAGTGTATACGTAGGGCTTAAGTGGATAAAGTCTCACACGTCATTGTGTGTGTGTGTGTGTGTGTGTGTGTGTGTGAGATATTTACTGTACATACTAACTGTTAACACAAATTTATGGTGACTTGTGGAATATAATTATATAGATTTCCCACTGTTACGTTCTTAGTTTATGCATGTTTCATGATAACCACTTTTTATGTATGTGATGTATTGCCATGCTTTTTGTTCTTGCTTAATGTAAATCGCTCTGGATTAAGAGTGTCTGCTAAATGCCTAAATTGTAAATTGTAAATTGAATTTGCAGTACTGCATACTGTAAAAACAATGAAAGGCACACTTTGTTAGCGACAGATGTTTTGACTCAATGCATTTTGTAATTCTGATGCAAGTTGTAATTCATTTGGTTGTTCTTTTTGCCTCCAGATCAAATTTCTCAAGATGGAGATGGAGAAAAAGACAAAAATCATCAAAGACTTACAGCAAGAGGTAAGATTGACACACTGTAGCAGCCTATAGGGCCAGCTACTACTTATATTAGTACTATTCAGTTCAATAGGGCTGACAGGTTGTCTCAAGAGACTTTACATATAGAGCTGTGACCGCCTGACGTTGTGTGTGTGTGTGTGTGGTTGGTAGAACATCATAGCAACATCAACAGATTCTTGCACACTGATGAATTATTCAGGCTTTTATAAGGAACTGGTCTAACATGGATCATTGGGTTTGTCTTATAGTCTGCTTGCTTCATTCTAATTCCATTGATTTGCTTGCTTGTTAGTTCATCTTAGCAATAACAGTTTCCTAAATCCAAGATGTAAACAAAAGGAGAGCATGTTGAATGTTGGTCATTGATTCAGATTGAACATTATAAAATGTGTGATCCACCAAGGCAAAATTCCATTATTTCTCTACATTAAGTTGAAATTATTCCGCTGACTTGGCCATTTATACAAATTGTGTTTTTCATTATGACAAACCCCATATTGTTTAGTTAAAATCCCCAGAGGGACTTCTATTGATACAGAGGGAATAATTTCTGGCTGATTCCTTGCAGCCTTGTGTGATTAGAAAGAATAGTTGTGGGTTCTTCTAATGAGCAAACAGGCCAAAGAACAACTGCTGGTTCACTGCTACTGATTCTTATAGTAGGTGGAGGCCAGATGCCTTGGAGCAACGCACTAATTAATTCAAATAAGAGAAGATTAAATGTGATGGTTGAAAACCATGCATGCAAGGATGCACAATTGGGACACAGAACTGCAGTGTGGAGCATTTATTTGAATAAATACTGGGAATTGTTTGTTTGCATTTCAGTACAATTAAAAAATATCCTTAAATGCGCAGAATCTCAGCGTGTGTGTGTGTGTGTCCCTGATCTCGAGAATCGCCAAACTGATCGACTTCGCATAGTGATGTGCCGAGTCGGTCGGATCAGCGGGTGTCCTGAAAATATAAATTCCCATTTTTATGGACTCGGAGTGCCTGATATGTCCCTGAAAACATGTCATGTTGATGACCTGCAAAGAAGGGAATCAAACAGACAGATGGATACAACGGGTACTCTGAAAATGGGTATAGATTACAACGGGTTTTGCGGTCTATTATAATTAACTATAATTAATGTTTTATTTTATTTTTAGGGGCGCTATAGCCCCATCTATATCCAGCTTTTAGTTACCGTCCACAAACTTTGTCTTAAACATTAAATTCCCATTGACAATGCAAATGGAGAATTTTACGTCATGGTGTCTGAGCAAATGGGCAATTGGGCATAGTGTCTATTTTACGTCATGATGAGGTACAATGATAAGAGCGCCCCTCACTTCACATGGGTGTGATTTTTTTATTGTATTTTGAACATGTGCTCTGGCAATGTAAATTCATGTTTATTCTTGCCAATGAAGCACCTCTAAACTGACCCCTACCGATAGCATCCATATTTTTGGATGAAAATTATCTTCGTCGGAAATTTGGCAGGCAGGCAGGCAGGCTATACATTGCGTTGACAAATGAATGCATTCAATGCCATCTCTGAATATTGACTTCTGATTGGTCTAAATCTAACAGGTACTCCTCATCGGGAGTAATTAGGGGTTCAGTAGCCTCGGAAACCAAGACGTTTTTATTTGGGGTTCAGTGTAGGGATGTCAGGGGGTAACCGGCTAGCCGGTTAGCCGACCGTTAAGAAATATCCGAGTCTGCTTATCAGCTTTACGGTTAATTTGCGCCCAGCTTGTCACACTCCAGGCTGCATGAACAGCGCTCGGGCACTGTCCCAAAGTTCTCTGTTGTACTTCAATGGCTAGTTGGCTACAACGGTAGCTATGTGGTAGTCAAAATGTAAGCGAGTGACAGCGAGACGAGATTAACACAACATGTCGACCGTATCAATGCAGAGACCTACTTGGCATTATTAAATCCATTATTGGCCATTTGGCCTGGAGGGAGAATGTCTACAGCCGCCGCCGCTTCTTCCTCCTCCTCCTATCCGGCTTACGGCTATCAAGTTAGCCATGTGCTATCGATGTTTGAGGGTTTTCTCATCAGCGAAAAGTCAACAAACAGAACACGGTGACATGCATGCTGATCTTCCTTAATAATAAAAAAGGCTTAGTCCATGCGTCCAGTGACTTTATAGGTATAGTTTGCTCAGATCTGGACTGGACTTATTTATGTTTTGGACTAGAACCGGCGGACCTCTGTACTGTAGACGCACAGATGCATGCATGCAGATGCGATGCGTTGTTTATTGATGATTAAAGGACCACTTCACCCCTTTTCAACCTATCTTCGTATAATTGGTCCTCACTAATAATCATGATAAAATGGCACAATTTCTTTCTACTCAGTCTGTGTCTCATAGGAGGGCTGTGGGCAGTTTTGAAACCGTCTTCCAGTGACATCATCATTAGGCAGATTTTTTTTTAAACAAGATTTTTTTACAAAAATGTTTAGATTTTCATTATTGTGAGAACGATGGCTTCCATTTTCGCATTGTAACTTTTCAGGACTAGAAAGCCTGCAGTTCCTATTAGCTTGTATTCCCCATCGAAGATGTCACTGGAAGACGGTTTCTGAACTGCCCACAGACTATTATATGAAGATAGGTTGAAAAGTGGTGAAGTGGTCCTTTAAGCCTACAACAATTTATTTATATTGTTAAATGTTGCTTTTTTGTTTGTCTTTTAAAAAGGAGCATGAATAAATGTATACCATTCGTCTACCAACTTTAATTATGTAGCCTAAGCCTATACATGCATATTACATTTGGGCTAACCGGCTGGGAAATTATCCGTTACCGACATCCCTAGTTCAGTGACTTGCTCAAGGACACAGCATCAAACTGGGAGCCTTCCGTTTCCCAAGCAGCCGCCATCCCTCCCTCCCTCCCTCCTTCCTGAGCCAGAGCCACTGCCGCGGCACCCCATGTGCCTTAACATGCATAGTAGCCTGCCCTGCATGCAACCTTCTCTAGCCCAGTGGTTTTCAACCTCTTTCATAATCAAGGCCTGCTATTTGTTTTCCGCATTTGAGCCACATACGGACCACCATTTGGTGACATTTAGCCTCTCGGACCCAAAACTATAGAGAATATTCTGTTGTCGTTGGATGTGGATTTTGCCTACAGTTCCATGCTGTATTCATGTCTGCACCATATAGGAGAGATAACAGGCAAACGTTGATCAACAATAACAATTCCTCTACATTCTCGAATTGTGTTCTTGTAAATTTATGTAATGCCGATGCTTAACAATAATGTAACTCTCAAGAGTTAATGATCTGGGGACCTGAGACGCTTCCCAGCTACGAGAATAGACTTTTACCAAGGTCTAGCAGGCTTTGTTTCGGTGAGTGGTTACGTCATTTTGTTTATTTGCTGGTATTAGAAAAACCGCGCACGGGAGTGAAAATATGACCAGAGGGCTGCGGAAGGTACTTCCACAGGGCATCAGAGAGAGACTCGCTGTATGTGTTTGCTGCGCAAGGGTATTCAATATAGCACTCAAACTTAAATGAAAAGATAACTTGAGTCGCCCTGAGTTGAAACTGCATGCTGCCTTGAAGTATATTGTGACATTTACAAGACAATGGCAAGTAGTCAACCCCCCCCCGCCATGGGGGGAGAGGTGTGAAGAGCAGTCTTATTAGTAGTGATTTTATTTCAGACATGCTAGTGTTAAGTGTCCATTGCGTTACCAACTCTCCATCATTAAGGGGACCACCTGGAACCACCTCAAGGACCACTGGTGGTCCCCGGACCACCAGTTGAAAACCACTGCTCTAGTCTAATCAATGTGTTTTAGCATTCTTCATGCAAAACACGAGTCCCATGCAGGGAGTTCAAGTAAACATGAGTGGCATGGTTAATTCTGTTCATCTCAGCGAGGGCAATCTGGTGCAAACTGTGAGTTATCGATTTACTGCTACGTGGGTTAATTCTGTTCATCTCAATAAAGGACTCTCCTCTTTGGTGCAAACTGTAAGTTATTGGTTCACGTGTACAATGCTTCATTCTGCAGGGAATACTCAGAGGCAAAGACACTTCACAAATCAATGCAATGCATTCTGCAGAGGGAAGTTACGGTTGGTACACGCTGTATAAGAGGTTTAACCAACTGAATGAACCCTAGCTTCCCTATGCTGGGCTTTGATTTGGTCTGATTTTTATTTGGATCTCTTTTAGCCTTTCGGCTAATCTTCCAAGAGTCCAGAAATACATTAAAACATTACAGAATACAGACGTTCCTACACTGGATGATTGGTACAAGGAGGTAATGGACTGTGGCTCCTCTGGAGAAACTGACTTATCTCCTCCGCGATAACATGGAAGGGTTCACGAAGGTATGGGAACCAGTCTTAGATACAGTGGACCCTTCTAGACTGCGCTTCAATGTACCTTATTGAACGGTAGTGAATAACAAAGACTCTGGTGATCTGTAATGTACAATCATGTCAACACTGTGGTGTACTCGTTTTGTCTTGTTTTATACATTTTTTGTTCGTTTTTTTGTTTTTTGTCTGTGCATTGTAATGTCCGTATTGTGGTTGTTTTCCTATGTTGTGTTTAAAAAATGTGTGGTTCTATATACATTGAATGGCGATTGTTAAAAAAAAAAGAAAAAACATTACAGAATACAGTAGGCCTATATTACATTACAAAATAGTACATTGCATTTCAAAATGACATTACAAATTGCACTGATGCTAAAAGACAACAGTGAGTCAAGTATTACAGCGTAACAAAAATACCTATACCTCTAATCCTCAACTCATACAACCGCACACACTCACGTGCACACACACACACACACACAGGCACAGCATACTGTATGCCTGCCCACAGACAGATACAGTACATTCACCTATCTATAGTGGACTATGCATTGCAGGGTCGACCTCTTCCCTGAGCCAGCTGAAAACCTGACCGCATACCAACACAGAAACTAAAACAAAAAAAAACAGAGCTAAACAGAAATCACAACATAGTGATGAATCAATAAAAGCAATCCCAGCTAGAATGACGAGTTCAATAATTTAACTGATCGGCTTCCCCATTCTAGTTTTTATTTTTGGTAGAACATAATTATCTTGATCTTGGGTTGACCTGATGTTTCTCGCGAACTAATGTTAATTTATCCTTTATGGTTACTGGTTTATTAGATGTTTTTATTTTAGAAATCAATGCAAGAGACTGTTTTCTTATGCATTCAAGTGCCGTGGGCCATCCCATTCTGTTATGCAGTTCATCTGTGTCTATTTCATACCCACATCTTAAGACCATTCTAGCTGCCTTGTTTAGTGTGATCTGCAGTCTTCTCATATCGGTCTGAGCTGCGTTGCCTTGCCCCATACTGCACATGCAGCAATAGTTTACGTGACTATAAATCAGACTATGGGATATTAGCCTCAACGTCTCTTCAGATAGAAGCCCTGCAATTTGCCCCAACCATTCCTGGCTTAATTGTCTGAATAATAAGCAAACATTGCTGGGCAAAGAATAAGATAGGTGAATATTCAAGGTATACGCCGCAGGATATGTTCAACAAAACTCACAGTTCTGCTGTGAATTTTCTTGTGAGCTTATAGATCAGCTGTTTGTGGTACTCCATGTGGAGTCCGGGGACCCCCAGGGGCCCTTGGGGGAGGTGTTCCGCACAGCTTCGCTCCCCCAAAAACGGGCCAATTGTGTTTGTATAGACACCCCACAAACAAATCCGGATGCACCACACGGTGGTGTATGTTATGATATATGCTGTGTACTGATAACAGGTACTTGTACGTGAATATGCAATGTACTTATATACATGATGCACTGCCTGAACTGTAACATACTCTAGGGTGTTAGGGGCACGCTGAAGGCCGCGTGCAGCAGGCAGTGATTGTGATGTCTAGTCAGTGACGTCAGTAGGACATGAAGTATCCAAGCTATATATGATCCTGTAAGGGTAATAAACCTTGTGAGTGAATTGATGTGACCCAGTCTCCGTGTCATGTTAATCTCGTTCTCCCGAGCAGGCCTGCCCGTATGTCCGTCTGTCCGAACCATGGAAATGTCAACCGGGTCGTCAGACACCAGAACCAGATGAGGGTCCGAGTACTTAGATAAGAATCATAACAGTAATTAATCGTAACAGTGTACAGGGACAAAAATAGCAGACCTGCAAGCTCAACGTGTGCCACTTTGTGTCACGCCGCAAGCTTGTAGATCTGCTATTTGGGGGAATTATTTGACAAATATTTAAAATGTTTGGAAGATTTATGATCATTTTGAATTTTCTTCAACGCAAATATCTTCTGGGGGTCCCTGGCACAAAGCGTTTTCAGATGGGGGGGGGGGGGGGGGTCTGCAGTCAAATGCATACTTTTGGGGTCCTTTGACGTGTAAAGATTTGAGAACTACGGATTTAGAGGGAAATATTAGGGGGGCTATATGATAGATCCCTGGGGGATGTCAGTCCATCTGCATGTCCATCCATGAGGTGTCTGCCTATTTTAACCCCTCTAGGTGTTTCAAGCATTATGTTACACTTTAGCTATTGAAAAATAGCAGATCTACAAGCTTATAGCGTGCCACCGAGTGGCGCCCTACAAGCCTGTAGGTCTGCTATTTTAGAAAAATTGTGAAAATGTGGCGCAAATCTTTGAATATATATTTTTTCGTTATGACGTTTTTAACTCAAATCTTTGCTTCTGGGGGGGGGGTCATCCCTGGAACAACATATTTTCAGATGGGGGTCGGCGGCCAATTACATATAATCTTGGGGGTCCTTAATTGGCATGAAAATGTTTGAGAACGACTGACGTAGAAACATGAGGTTTTTCAGAAAACTGTCAGGATTTAGAAGATTTTTTTTTTAATTCCGATCAAGTCAAGTCAAAATGGGTTAATGTCTACATTGATAATTATATCATCATCTTCTAATGGGCTGATTGCTATGAAACATGATGCGTGCATTCATGGATGAACCCTCAGGCCGAAATTATATGAGATATCTCGTAATCCGTCTCTACTGATGTTGTGTTCCCCCATGGACTTTCATTCGAGGGCCACGATTAGGCCAACATTTCCATTTATTTTCTGTTTTAACAGCACAGCATTTTCATAGCACATTTTAAATTACACAGCAATGCAAAGAAGACAATAAGATTAAAGTGCAGAAGAATGTATTAGCATAAACTCAATAAAATACATACTGCAAACGTAACCTTTCCCCCTAGCTTTTACTGAAGATAACAGAGTATAGCCTACTGCAGTAAGAGTTTTCTGTTTGTTCCAGATATGCTGTGGCGCTGTACTGAACACTGCTTCTCCACGTTTAGTTGTGGGTGGATATGGTTGTAGCAAAAGATCAGAAATGTATTTTATCACAAAACTATTAAATGCTTTATAGATCAACAGTATCATTGGTATTTTTAAATAAATACTGGGCTCACTTCCTTCCAGGACTACAATTCCCATAATGCTTTGGTGCACTGCTCCTCCTTGTGGATAGGGGGAGGGCTGTCTTACTGAGACAACATGTAGTAGTGGCCCAGGCGGTGGCGTAACCGTCTGGGCACCCGACTGGTAATCCAGTCTCAGTGTGCCGCAGGTTCGACTCCCGAGCCCGACACAGCCTTTACTCCATGTCTTCCCCCATCTCTCTCCCGTACAATAAAAGGCGTAAGCCGCAAAAAATATATATCTAAAAAGAAAAGAGAGACAACATGTAGTTCAGGAAGTACGTTTGAAATACTGGAATATCTAAAACCCACACCCACATAAAAACCCCACGAAAGGGTTTCTTATCTCCCAAACATCATTAAAATAAGATCTGGTTGCAAAATGGGTGAATTGACCCTTTAACATTACTGACTGCAGCTGAGCACTGACTTTTAATCGTTCCTTGGCCCTAAAAGAGTAACTTCTGTTTTGTCTTTGTTTAATTGAAGACAGTTTTGGCTCATCCAATCATTGATTTGTTCAACGCATTTGCAGTACTTGCCTTGAACATCAGTCCCATGGGGATAAGAGTAGGTTATGTAAATGTTTCATCTGCATAATTATGGTACTGGAACATGTTTAGTTGTTTTCCATAATCTGAGCCAGTGGAAGCATGTAGATGCAGAACAGAAGAGATCCCAGCATGGAGCCTTGCAGAACTCTGCATGTCATTTCTGTTCACTACATGCAGAGTTCTGTAATTGTGTGTCTATTTAGGTAATTAGACATTACACATATTCGTCTAATTACATAAATAGACCCAAAATGAAGTTGCCGTCCTTTAAGTGAGATTGAAACCATTTTAGTGCTGTGCCATTTTCTCAGTCGAATATAGTTGAATCCAGCACTGACATACTAATACTTTTGTACTAATACTTTCTGCCACTGTTTGTGTTTACGAGGATGTCATTGAAGACTGCAATAATAGCAGTCTCTGCATGTGGTGTGGTCAAAATCCTGACTGGAAGACACCAAAGCAGTTGTTTAGTGCTAAGGATTTGTGTTTTGATTGATTGATTTGATTAGTTGATTGATTGATTGATTGATTGATTGATTGATTGATTGATTGATTGAATGAATAGGTTATTAACAGTTTGAAAGAAATGCACGATGGTACAGATTTATACAAAATAATGCTAAAAGAATAATCTAAATAAGCCCTCAGGGCTTGTTTCCATCATTAAGGTCCTGTGTTCAGTTGTTGAAAGACAGCTGTTTCAATGATTTCACTTAAAAACTAAATATTTTACATGCACTTGGGTACATGACATGAACTTAGGCACTTGGTACCTTTTTACAGTATAATTAATGGTACTTTACAATGGTGTCCTTTAGTCGTAGTGAATAATACAATACAGCACAAAGCCATTATTTTGCGTTGTTGTTGACAGTTTTCGGTGATCAACGCTGTTGTGTCATTGGGGTGTACTGTAAATATGGCTTTACTGTGCTGGCTGGATGACAAGCCAGGTGGCATTCGCATGCACGCATGCACACACGCACATGCACGCACGCACACACACACACGCACGCACATAAATATGTAGGTCCATTTCTCCCCTATTTCACTGCGGGGGTCCTTGACACGAAAATGTTTGAAACCACAGCCGTATAGCATTGACATTTTTTAGTCCTGACTCCTGGCTCTCTGCTGTCAGGGTTAGTGTTACATGGTGCATTTCTCCCCTATCATGTGACTGCCATACTGTATAGCATTGACATTTTTGAGTCTTGGGTCCAATCAGTCTTTTCAGATTTGACGGTCTTTTGTAGTGACATACAGTACATAAGGGGTGGTCTGGGATCTTCTGTGACATCTGTTGCAACCATGCTGACATTTAAAGTGGCGGCTCCATCCAGGGAATCATGGGAAACATTCCTCTGCATCCACAATGAATGCAACATGTCAGAGGAGATTCCACTGTTGCAACAAAAGCAAAGGTCAAGCGTGTTTTTGGTATTAATCCTGTAGACACCACTTTGGTGCAGTTTTACTGCACGCTCGGAAACACCTTGAGATTAGGAGGTTAGGCTGTTCTGACATTGACCCACGCTTAAATTCAATTACTTTTTTTGAATGCGGCTGATATTATATAGTATCTGGGACAGTATGTCAGTTTAGTCATGTTATATAGGGAAATGCTTCTACTGTGAAACAAATCATTTCAACTGTTGGATAAAATGATTAAAGTATAGTGATGACAACTGTGCAATATTTCGGAAGCCAGTTATACTTTTTGTTTACACCCTGCAGTCTCTCATGGTCGTTGTTTTACAAACTGTTTTCAAGTTGCATCTATAAGCTTACATTGTACCAGGGCTGGACTGGCCACAGGGCATACCGGGCTGGCAGGCCACCAGGAAAGGTCCGGGCGTGCTGCCATTCTGCCAGTGCCATCATGATAATTTTACTGTACCTGTATCAGTGAGTGACAAATAAACCCTCTACAAAGGGTTGTGTAGTTGTCTGTTGGTTTGTATCATTTAGGCCTATGTTGTTCTGTAAAAGTGGTGGTATCAGGGCTTGTTTGTTTGTGTGTGCCGCAACGGAGCGGGCGGTAGAGTTTCTGCTATCTGCGCGCTGGTTGTGGTGGGCCGGTCTGGGCCAAATTCACGCGAAAATGCCCGGGCCGAATTTCTGTCCCAGTCTAGCCCTGCATTGTACATTGTGTTGGTGCAGTGAGGTTTTACAGTATAACTGAAATTAGGGATGTCCCGATACACTTCCTTCGTTCCCAATCCGAATCGAATCCGATCCCGATACCACAATTTCTGTGTTGGCCGATACCGATACCGAATACCGATACCAGTGTTGTGATCTCGTGTTGTATGTAGCTACCGGTATATATTTTGTGTTGTGTTTATAGCAGACTCCTCACTCAAATGTGCACTTGCAGTTATGGCAACTCGAAAGCAATCTCCACATGCCCCAACATTTTATTTTCCTGCCTTAGTGTCAACCCATCGTGGCATATTCACCAGATACCGATACTTTTCCGATACCGATACAGTATCGGGACGTTTCTAACTGCAATCCACAGTAAAGTCGTAAAGTCATTATTAGTGATTGCATGGCTTTCATGGCTTATTATGTGTATTTTGAGTCAGAATGATTTACAGATAGACTTGTACCCTGCTGGGACTAATCAGCTCCTCGCTCAGCTCTTTAGTGGGAATTGGTTTCTTGTTATTACCAGCCGTGACGGCAAGCGTGTAGTTGAAATCACAGCTGAGTCTTACCGCTTAAACCCCATTGAGCGGAGTCTCTCAGGGCTATAATCTAGTATTTATTTTTTATTTTTCTGTTATTGTGTAGCTTTCACGGAAAGTATCTGTTATTTATTTATTTTTCTATTTTCTAAGGCAAACAATTGTAAATCACCAATGAACATAGGTGGCCATACACAAGCACAGCTAGAACAATGAAACAATAACAATAACAATAATAAAAAAGGGAAAAAAGGAAAAAGAACAGTAAAGAGACAGAGAAAACAAAATTATTGATATTTATATATAAATAGTATCTGGTATTTCTTGCAATAGTTTCCCCCCCCAATACTGCATTGTGTTTAAGTGGTTAAGCCCTATATATTCATTCTCATTTTTCAACGTTCCCAGTTGTCCCAACAGGCAGCATTGGAATACATTCCATAAATTGGAATGTGTCACGATATCTGTCTGTGGTGTACTCTTATTGTGTAGTTGTGTTCCTAGTGTTTCTTGTCTGCTCCATTTGTTGATACCTGCCTTGCCTCACCAGTCTGCATTGTATTTCACCTGTGTCCTGTAACCTGTTTAGTGTCAGCCAATCATGTGTTGATTGTAGTTATGTTGCACCTGTGTCTAGTTAGTCTTTGTGTCTATTTATACCTCCCAGTGTTCAGCGTTCCCTTGTCAGATTATAGTTTGTTGTCACAGTGTCCTGCCCTTGTATGTCCTGTCTAGTTGTGTATAAATCATCATTCTACTTTATCTGCCTGCCTGCCTGCTCTTGCGGTTCTGCATTTGGTCCATCACATGTCTCACCGTGACATAATGTGCAGAACCATAGACTCTATGGCTCTGCACATTCCAATGTATGGCATAGAGTAAGACAGAGTTACGCAAACTCGGTTCACTTCATGGGGCTTCAGTCCAATGGCGGCTCTCCTACATAGACTTCTATTGAGAATGGGGACAACATATAGGGACAAGTCCTGGACCGGAAGTAGGCAGAAATGCATTGCCCAGCTTTAATGATCTTAAATCCCTTTATTTTAGATTGTTTTGTAGTAATCGTGTATATAAACATTACAGAGACTTTAGTTGTTACTGTACAATACTTTAAAACAGTTGGCATGTTGCACACATGCCTAAAATAAGTGCTCTTATTCGCGCCGCCCTCGTTGAAAACAATGTATTCCAAACTCCAGCTTGTCTCAGTTCAGGCTGCATGTGAACAGCGCTCGAGCGCTCGGTTTCTGCCCCCTCAACATCGCAACTCTTCTATTAGATGGGCTCTGGGAATGTGGAAGTGCAGTTCTCATTCCCAGCTCGTAAAATAGGTTGACTTGACTGTTATTAGAGTCCGAGATAAGGCTTGCTGAATCTCTGCCCCGTTTTAAATCCTTTCTGAAAACTCACCTTTATAGAGTCGCTTTCGACCCTCAACACTCTTAATTAAAGGTATATTCAGTGATTTCACTCAAAAAACCTTAGGTTTCGTTTTTGGCTGTGGGACCCAGCCTTTCATCCAATCAGGATAGAGTCAAAAACGAAACCTAAGGTTTTTTGACCCCCATGGGTTAACTGGGGACAGGGAGGAACTCCTTATATGGTCAGCACACTCTATAGTAGGGAGGATTATCACAACAAAACAAAAAAATAAGTGATATTTGAATTAAGTGAAATCACTGAATATACCTTTAAATTTTTTATATTTGTCATTTAGATTTTCTTGTTTGCTATGGATTCTTCTTGTATTGCGTATTCTTCTGTCAAGCAGTTTGCTACTCCGTTCTTAAAGGACAACTTTTCAACCTACCTTCGTATAAGTGGTCCTCACTAATGTTTATGATACAATGTCACAATTCTTTTCCACACGGTCTGTGTCTCATAGGAGGGCTGTGCGCAGTCCAGAAACCCGCCCACCAGTGACATCATCGATGGGGAATCCAAGCTAATAGAAACTGCAGGCTTTCTATTCCTGGAAAGTTGCAATGCGTAAATGGAAGCCATCATTATCACGATAATACAAATCAAAATATAAAAATAAATACAAATCTTGTTTAAATCTTTTCTGAACTGCCCACAGCCCTCCTATGAGACACAGACTGGTTTCTGAACTGCCCACAGCCCCTATGAGACACAGACTGAGTAGAAGAGAATTGTGGTATTTTGTCATGAACATTAGTGAGGACCAATTATACTATATAGCCTAATTACATTTCTCAGTAACCACAGTGCCAATTAAAACTATTTTACTAAGGTGTTATATCAGCCAGAGGCCATGGCTATTAAGAGGGTCCCCAGCATGGAAAAGTTTGAGAACCCCTGAGCTTCTTTCTGACAGAAAGCCCACGTATATACGGGGCTTGTGCTGTGGGCTGTGAGTCTCGCATAACAAGCTCCCTAAACACTTCAAAAAACTGAATGTAACCTTTTTGACAAGGACACCCACTTTCATGATCAGACGCACAGCACGGCGTCATGTCCCCTCGTGAGTCGCTGACAGTGTCCTGATTTGCCTCTATATACTCACTGTGATGAACAAAGCCCCTGCCAACAGCATAATTATCGTCTCCGTCGGTTGGAAACCTCAGTATGTGTATGTCCAAAAGTGTTACTTTTCAGGAAATGGCAAACGTGTCGCTTTACGCAGCATTTCAAGCATACATATCTGCTACTTTTGATGCTTTTGTGTGACGCTGTACGTGTTGTGGGGGGCGCTGTTTCACCAGACCAAAAACACACAGAGGCCAAGTTCAGAGTGCTAAACAAAACAGCACTTTTATTTGTTTGATAATCAGAAATGACTCAAATGTCCGCCCATTAGAGAATGGGGGTTTTAACTCAGGGGCTCTTTGTTTGTCAGAGCATTATAGGTCACAACTCAGGTCTCTTCTGTATAATTAGGTTTGGGTATTTTGTCCCACAATCTCATCAAAAGGGGGGGGGGGGGGGGGGGCACTCCAGTGTCCCAGCCAGTGTGAGCCTCCTAATTCCCAGAGCCCAGCGGTCACTTCCACGGAATGGGTAGGTGAGCCTGAGAGGTGAGAGATTCACACAATTAGTATTGTCATCACATTAACTGGTATACTAGGAGAGGGAATATGGATTAGTCTTACCAGGTGCCGCACGCCAGCCTGTCTCTCGGGAGAGTCTCTGAGAGAGTGAGCAGGACAGAGCCTTTTAACCTGCCTGGGTGTGGACGCGCAGCAGGTGGCTCGTTAAGGCAGACGAGGAGACGGCTGGGATGTATACCTCCCTTCCAGGAACCGCCCTCGTTGCCGTTGGCGACGCTTCACTCTGCCTGTCTCTCTCCCTCTCTCCCCGAGGTGGCTATTCCGTGGCGCGCGGTCCCGTACCGAGACGCCACAGTGTGATCAGGTAGGGTAGGGCATTAGTTTACAAAAAAACTAAAAAGTTAGAATATGGAGATTTCGAGGTTCTTGCCTGACAGTGACGATATGTGAAAGCATACAGTGATGGAAGAAGTACTCAGGTTTTTTACTCAAGTAAAGTAGCAATAGCACAAATAAATTAAGATACGATTACTGCTTTCCATTGGTTCAATATTTTCAAAACAACACGCAGAATATAGCATGATTTATGGTTTATGATCTATGATTCATGATGTATGATTTATGCAAAAAAAAAAAAAAAAATTGGGTTTCCTCCCAACAGCAACGATATCAATGTTTGTGACTGTTAAAAACATTGGCTCTGAAAGAATATACCGTATTCCAAATTTGCGCCAAATGGCAGATCTACAAGCTCGTAGCGCGGCACTTGGCGTTTGTGCACTTTGTGCACAAACGCCAGTCGTTCTACGTCAGTCGTTCTTCGATTAAAAAAAAAATAGCAGACCTACAAGCTCATAGCTCGAGTGGCGCGCTATGAGCTTGTAGATCTGAATGCAAGAGATGAGCAGTTTACAGAGGCGTGCGACATCCAAAAGGCTCTGAACAGTGAACACTTCCCATCGGCAGAACACGGAGCAGCATATTTACAGTACATTGTCTTGTACACATCCCTTGTCATCCATCCAATCATCAGGGAGAACATGACAGGTATTTAATCAGCTTGCCTATAATCATGAGAGATCTATCACACAATTGAAAAAGCAGGGAAAGATAATTCCCTCTCCTCTCTGGCGTCTCACACAATCACCATGTTATTTTTCTTGGCTATTATATTTTATGTCAACATTTGTCTTAACAAAAATGTTGAAGCCCAGCACTGTATTGCACTACATAATTATGGCCTGCACTAAATCATCGGCATATACATGAGATGATTGACAACAGTGTCATCCACAATGGAATTCCATAATGTGAATTCCTGGAGCTTTATTTGGCCCTGGACTCCTTCTGGAGAAGAGAGTGTCACTCGTGCGTGATTATGAATCCCACCAACGTTCTAGGGTAGACCCTTAGAGTATATATATATGAATAGAGAGGGCATCCGAGTTCTCCTCCCATCCACTTGCATTAAGTTGCTCAAAAGCGCATGAGGCGATTTCACTCCTCTTTCCGGGTAGGAACAGAGTGCATTCTGGGATGGATTTGCCCCAAACACAAGCGCTGCCGTTGAATGTGCACGAACGCGCACAAACGTGCACGAGCGTGCTGCCGTCGTGAACGTGCACAATGATAGTCAAGTACTGTAGACCGCTACAAACTTTCAAATCTCTGCCTCTCTGTGAAAGAACGTTTGCAATATTGAATTATTAGGTTTAGCTATTTGCTACGTAGCCTACGTTGCTTTTGGATGAAATAAAGTAGTATTTTGAAGTATAGTAATGATTACTTAGTCTTAAGGTGATACTAGACTATACTTGTCTTAAGTCCATGACTATATCAAGGTTTCCTGCTTGGCTTGTGGTTTTTAAGATTACCAATGAAGCTGAGCACTGACTTTTAATCGTTCTTCCTTGGCTCCAAAAACAGTTACTTCCAGTTCTGTCTTTGTTTAATAATTGAAGAAGGTTCTGGCACATCCAGTCGAGGACTTGTTCAATTCATTTACTGAATGCTTGTTTTGTCACTGTCACTGCCATGGAAACCAGGAGCTCCCAGCCAGCCAGCTTGTGCTGTGGGAGCTCAACACACAGAAGTCTGGACATAACTTAAAGATACTTTAAGTACTTCATTAGACCCCCTGAGTTGTTTTTATGTGCAATGGTGTATTAACTTTGTATTTAGGGTTTCTTCCTGGAGGCTGAACCCTTAACAGTCAAACGGGCCAATGAAATAAACAGTAATATAGTGACATCACACTATCAGCCCCTCCCCTAACCCCTCCCTCTTTATCATACAACTACAGCTGTGGGTGTGGCTTCAGTTCAGGTGGCTCACCGCCCATCACCATCCACCAGGCAAACCAGGCATACATAATGAACTGGTGGGCGTGCCCACATAAAAACTATATTTTAACAAATACTGTACACTTTTTAGAAAAAATGATACCTCCTTATATAACAATAGGACCTGATTACCATGTTTTAGGGTGGAAAAAAGAGTGCTTATGTATACTCAAATGTCTTTTACTACTGGTTGCACAGTCACCAAAATATCCTTCAGGCTGTTTATAAAACGGAACAACCAACACGTTTTGTCACAACGCCTTCGACTGTGCTGCACAATCACTAGGACAACCTGAGTCTTCTTGAGTGTCGAGGCTTAGAGAACAGTGCTTGTGTATAGTAGTGGAAATGGTTCTTATTGTATCATGCTGGGCAGCGCCGGCAGTGGTTTAGGGATAGTGTGAGGTAGAGCGGCCGCATGGGAAGCACAGTTCAATCCCGGGCTCCCCCAGAGTCACTGTCGAAGTGTCCTTGAGCAAGACTCTGAACGCCTAATTGCTCCCAATGTGCATATGGTGCCTTGCCAGTGGCGAATATATCGACAGTGGTGGCCCAGCGCCCCCAAGGGGCCCATGAAGGGGGAAGAAGAAGGGGGGGAAAAGAGTAAAGGTTAAAGCCTGGTTTCAGGGGCTATCGGTCGCAGGAACAGTAACACCAAGGATTTGTCAGTGATGTCACTGACTGACTGGTTTATAAACAGGTTCAAGTCCACACTACTTCCGTGTTGCATAACAGTGACATCACTGTCCACTCCTTGGCATCTTTACCACAGTCGGCCCTTGTTTCAATGCGTGTGTTACTGTGTTCATGCGCTGCCTGTCAGCAGCACAACATACTGTAGCTCAGCTGTAGCCTATTTTGTCACGTTTTGTCGCGCTAATGAATTCGTTTTTTCCATCTGTCCAAAGTCTTTTCTGATAGCCTGCAGGCTGCAGCCCTGCACTTAAAGACAGACATTACAGATCACGTTGTGACCTTGGCTATTCTCCGTGAATGTTGCCCCCAGAATAGTGACACTGGGGTTCAAGTGGTTAATGTCAAGTGTCAAGTTATTTTCAATCTGTCGTAATGGAAAACTGCTTCTCTGGAAACTGCATTCTCTCGACTTAGTATGACCCCTGAATTACAGTGTAATTCAGCTGTGCCTTGGTTGAAAACATTACTTACAGCGGTGACCTGAGACAAAAAAAAGTGTTGAAGATTAGAAGATGTTTTGGTCCTGAATATTCTTACCAGCAGCCACAGTAGCCTATGATGTCTATAATCTTATAACATACACAGATCCCGACCAAAGTAATAACGGGAAAGGAAAGATGATTCTAGTATCGTCTCTCATAGGAAGTTACAACATGGCACCTTTGGTGACTGATTCCCTGAAGGTCATCCTAGGTCGAAACGTTGGATTCTAATAAATATACAGCATTGTGGCTATGAGTGTGCGGCCTTTTTCTTATTTTTACTTTACTGCATGCCTTAGGCCAGCACCTCACCTCACCTCAAAGGTGTGCACCCTTTCCTCCTGTTTTGTCTATCTTTGGTGACTTATAACCACTTCAATCCTATAATACTTTGTTGAAAGCAGGGGGATTTCTTTTTCATTCGACCATTATTCATTATATTGGAATTGCATGGCAGGACGGTGGACCCCATTTTCAATTATGCAGAGCTAATAGTACAACGGAGTAATCATATAAATATAAATATCCGTGTGTGCGCGTGCGTGCGTGTGTGTGTGTGTGTGTGTGTGTGTGTGTGTGTGTGTGTGTGTGTGTGTGTGTGTGTGCGTGTGTGAAGTCAATTTGTAAAGTGTGTTGTAAATCATTACAGGTATAGGGATGCTAAACCTGTCTTCCCTACTGGGTCAGTGTTGACCCTGTTTCAAGCAGTGAAATGTATTCATGAGAGCGGGTTTGATTAACTGAAGTATTCGCCTTTAACATATTTGATCCCGTTGACAGGTACAGTATACTCGTCCTGATTAATTAATTGCGCACAATGTGCGGGGCACTCTTGACGAGTATAGAGGGTATGCGCATGCATGAAGTGAATGGCACATCGAGTGTCAAAGTGAGTGACAAAGTGAATTTAATGTTGTTTAAAGTAATTTCATTCAATCAAATAGGACTTTTCTGTTTGGATGTATGCGCTGTCAATGCCAGAAAGTAGTTTTTTGCCACTCAGTAGGCAATCCCCGCGTAACTTCCTGGTTTGATGATGATGTCACACGCATAACCTCTATAGAGTGTCGCAGTCCCTCCCCCTTTCAGAATGACGAGTGGCCCAGGAAATGAAATGCAATGGATTCTGACCATAGGATTTTCTTAAAGTATTTATTTAAAGACGGTTACGCCGCGGACAAAGCCAACTCGGATCGTGACAAATCATGACAATGAACACAATGTTTTGGGCGGATCAAACAATTTATAAGAAGAAAAACAAAACAAATAGTGTTGTCTACTGCCTTTATTTTCTTCTTTCTAATGATTTGATCGGCCCAAAATATTGTGTTCATTGTCATGATTTGTCACGATCCGAGTTGGCTTTGTCCGCGGCGTAACCGTCTTTAAATAAATACTTAAAGAAATGGTCAGAATGCATTGCATTTCATTTCCTGGGCCACTCGCCGTTCTGAAAGGGGGAGGGACTGCGACGCTCTATAGGCTTGTCTTGATATCGCTATAAGATTGCCTTGCAATTTTTTTAACCGCTCCGGTTGCTGTGCACGGTTGCTAGGGCCCCGCCCGCACTGTGTCTCATTCTCCATAGCCATTAGCTTCTGTTTTAGCCGCAGCCTTTGTACGCTTTTTTCTCTGAAACTACGGCGCTATCTGGTTTTGAACTAATCGCCGATGTTCAGAGGTATTTTCTGATTATCCGGTGAGCGCGATGGGAACATTGGGTAAAAACTCTTGCATTCTCTCAACAGTTTCCCTGCGTTACCCTCTTATTCACGCCTTTTATTCCATTGTCTCTCCCTGCGTAATACACTAAACCCACTATTTGTTTTGTGTTTAAGTCGCCGTTTTTTAATAACTTCAAAGAAATAGCGGCTTTGTCACGGACCTGGTGAGGAGGCCGACACTTTATGATGACGTAACCGGAAATCAACCAACCACCGGCTTGTATGGGCTTCCAATGCAAAGTGAACGAAGGGGTGTATGTATAGACGATCTTAGCCCGCTTTGCTCTTTGTCTGTGAGTGGGATCGCAGAAGTGGTGTCGTATATGGACTCGATAATTCTATAACTGTAATCATTCTTTATCAAACTACATTTCTGGGTTAAAGTTATTGTGGGAATTCAATCTGTAGAGGCAATGTGGCAATCTGTAAAGTCTAGCCCATTGTGCATATGAAATAGCCTGGCTCGACTAGGTGTGACAGGAAGTTTGCATATGCTATTGTTTCCACCAACAGGTCACTTGATTAAGTCTCAAGACAGCATTTCTATGCATCTCAATGTCATTTTTGTATGTAAAGGTTTAGACTCCGCCCTGGAGCACCTCTCTTTGATGTAGACCACATATAAGGTCTGTGTTTGCGATGTTAGAGTTAGTCTTATAGGGGCCTAGCCATCGAGAGGTGGTTAGGCTGTGTCCTGCTCCCGTGGGCCAGCTCGCCTGGTCCACGGGGAAGCTCTGCTGTGCTGTGTAATCTCTCAATAAATACCACTCTGAATGCATCTTCAATTCACATCTCTCTGCGTGCTCCTTCATCTGATCGTCTGAGGGTTTTGATGCCGAGAAACTCTTCGTCCTTATTTGTCTAATTTTAGTCAAGTTAGATAGTGTACTTGAAGTAGGAATATTTACTTCAGTGGCTTATGTGTCGGCTCAATAACAAAGGACTATATTCAAGCAGGTTTTCATCATAAGGAGGTAGAATTACGACGGCAGCAGAATCAGCCAAAGGCATTTGTGCACACATTTTACACAATTCCAAAAGTTGAATTGCATTTGCATAATTCATAGAGTTGTCTTTTAAAATAGGGTCGGCCTGTGTGCTTTTGTGTTTGGCCAGTGCTTATCGCACAAACTGCTGAACCAATCACAATCAGCACCACAGCTCTTGTGTACACTGCCAGTAGACCAACTTAGTGCAGATCTGTGGAACATATTTAGACACACATTATACTAACCCTGAACATCGAACAAGTTGGCTAATTACTTCAATTTGGTCACATACTTGGTCTAGTTAGTGTAGTTATTGTAAAAGCATTGTTTTACTACAGAAATATAATACTACAGAAATAGAAACATATTTTCTTTATAAATGAAACAATCACAGATAGTTGTGCAGCACATTTGTGACCAGTGCCAACAAAACATGCCTCATGTCGCCTTTTCCATTTTTCAGATTTTTACAGATTATTAAAGTACAGAATGTAAGCTTTCATATGATGTATCATTCAATGAAATTGGACAATAATTGAAGGAGATATAACCATTTTAAAATGACTGGGGCCTTTCACCCAAAGCTGAGAAAAGCCCTTTTCAATATTCACAACATGTTATCACCTTAGAGCTGGACAGAAGTGGGTGTGACAATGGGAGGGACAAGAGACAATAGGACGTTTTAGCTGTCAACAGTGCAACACTAGAAACACTGACATGTTTAAGCCAGTAGAACAAACAATGCAATTTGTAAGGTGCCCCAATAAACCCTTTTGAAAGTACTAAGTATTAAATACTAAGTATAAGTATTCAAGTATTAAATATTAAGTTAAGTGTTCAATTTAACTTATACACTACCTGGTTGTAAATAGCTGCAGTACACCATTTTATGCAGGTCTACTTTAAGCAATCAAAGTCAGACAATTGACCCAGTATTTTAAATAAATAAAATCGACGCATCAGGCTATGATGTTGTGCGCTTGTAGATTTGCTATTTTAATAAACAGATCTGTCCACATGCAGTCACAATGCCTGGTTTCATTTATAGTAATTCCTGTGCATTCGATGGGTGGATTCATACTACATCGGGTGTCTATTTAGTGTGCAAGGCTTACATCCGGTCTAAAGCCCACCCACTGTATGCCCTGATTTATATACACAATACATACACGATCCGTATCCTCCCCTCACCGGATGTTGAATTAACAGTACTAACGGCCGTATTTGAAAAGACGTAGCTCTTTGCTGGGTGCGCGAGGAAAAAAATTAAGCGGTTTTCCGACATTTCCTTTTCAATTGATACCGTTTCTTAGAGACGGCCTACACAAACGTTCTATATACCAAATGAAAGCCTGCATTTCATAGTTTACATAGTATATAACCTTTTTTTAAATGAGCAAGAAATGAGCGAGTTGTGATTAAAAGAAAAGACGTGTGATCTCTTTGCTCTTTAACACACAGACGGCTAGCTAACTAGGCTAGCTAGCTTCTAGCCTGTTGTTTGTTGGTGAAAGACTCCAAGCTGGGAAGTGTATTTCAGCGAGTAGCTATACGTGGTTTTGTTTATTTTCTGTAAAGTCTAACCCAAATGCCCAGAATACTTCTGTGTTTACAAACACAAGCACGCTAATGGGCGGTGATCAGAGCGTGAAACCTGAGGACAAAGAGATTCCAGGACCAATCGTAACCAACATGCAAATCTCGGAACTGCGCTCTTCTGCCTCCAGAAACTTGTTAAAAAACAAGCCCACTTTGACGTATAAATGTATACATTTCATTTGCCCAAATGAACAATCTGTTTGAATGAAAACCTTCTTCAACATTCAAACTGTATTAATATGAAAAAAAAAGAAAATCACATAAAAAAAAAAAACGAGTTTATTTATTGATTTAAGGCATGTTCATTCTGGCGACATGAGGCACATTCTGCTGGCCTGGGTCACATTTGTGAAAATAGGGGGCCTATATACAAGAAGCTCTCAATGCAAGGTGAGTGTTCAGAGTGAATGGGTTTTGATTGCAATCAGTGCATGTGTGCATTGTGAACCCACGGCGCCTAAACAGTGCACTCTTCTTCTCCCTAAATAACAATTGTCTGCAGTGCTGCTGTCACTATGCCGTCTCCAAGCTGGTCTTAAAGATGGAGTGCCACAACTTTTGTATTTTTCCAGTTTTTCATGTGTCTATGAGGTGACAGTACTTCATTAGACACCCTGGAGTCGTTTTTATGTGCAAAGGTTGTATTGACTTTGTATGTAGGGTTTAGTTTTTAACTTAAAAATGTATAGGGATCAAATAATATAGAGGTATTTACACATGAAATAAACCCACATATTATGGCCCGACCCACTGTTTGGGAAACGGTGATCTAGACCAGGGGTTCTCAACGTTTTTGGCTCGGGACCCCGGAAATGCTTTGGCCGTGTCTCGCGACCCGTCTCGCGACCCGTCTCGCGACCCGTACCCCCCCTCCCGATACAAATTGACCCAGGGCTACATTTACCATAACAGGTTCTGTCCATCCGACGTGCCCACACGTCATAAACAATCCAACCGACGGGGTGCTTTGGCGTGTGTACAGGTTCTAGTGCATTTGCATTGATATCAGACGAGATAAAAATATTCTACGGACAATACCGTAGCCATCGGCAATACATATTTAGGGACCATTTCATCTCACCAGTAGGCCTATAGCATTGGACAGTTTTATCCTATCATTTACATCTGAATGAATAGAACCTTTCCAGCTTTTCAAGTTCAGTTTTTGTATTTTCCGGAGATGGAGCTTCAGGAACAATTAATGGAAGGAACGACTTCACCGAAAACATCAGCAGTAATGAGGTTTCCTTTCTCCTCTCTGAGGATCCAGTGTCTTTACAAACTCTGGGGGATTTCATTCATTCTCCAGATTCTACAGATCTCAGTTCTTTCCACACAGTATGGGGGTTTGCAATGAAGGATTATAGCTCAAACAACTACTATTTCCTCATGTAGTGGCATTGACAGTAAGCTTAGGTGACCTTTTGAATTGTAACACAAACAGAAACTATAATGCTTTCGCTGCAAATATGATAATGTTTGTTTTTTATAGCGATTGTTGTGGCAGTTTTCCCACTGCTTTAGCAGCTCCTGCCTGCTCAGTGCAACTGTTTTTGTCATGTTGCAGTCACACGATAGCTGAATCAGCTAAAGTGTGATAATCCGATTGATTTATAAAACATTTAGCATATGAACTGAAGCTCATTTGGTGCGCCGCAAACCAGAGGCCAGCCAGCGGTATAAACCACCGTTCACTTCTCTCTGCTCATGTCAGTAATCCAAGCCCCCCGCCTCCACTCCTCCGTCTTCCTCCTGTCAAAACTAAGTGAATCGCTGATAGCGCAGCCCTCTTTATAATAAATACATACTTGTAGGCTATAGCCTACACATTACACAAATAACAGAATTACTATTTTTATTATAATAACATTCTTGAAAAAAGGAGAAAAAGAGAAAGAAAAAAATCACAGAGCCCGAGGCTCGGCCCGGCCCGACTAATTAGCATAATGTTTTTGGTCCGGCCCGGCCCGGAAATGTCGGGCCGGGTCGGGCAGAAAATGAGAACTCTAACGGCACTATAGCTTCAAGTACACAATCGTTAATTTTTTAAATGTTATATTTTTAAGAGATGCACTATGTGGCTCACAGCCTCAGCCTGATGACCTATAAGTCAATGTCTAATATCTCCTCCAGATTATTAGGAAATTCCCTTTAGTCAAAATCGTGGGATAAAATAAAGAAATAAAAGAAACAGAACCACAGAGGCGTTCTAGAATTATCATCATACTGTAGTACAGTACATGCACATTAAAGCATCCCTTAAATGTATCCAGCATACATGTAAGACATGGAGGGTATGTGTACACACACTGCACGTATACAATTATTGCCCTACAAACTCAAAGTGCAGTAACTACGTTTTTAGACACACCGACTTATGTGTGTATACCCCAAAGGTCAAAACAGCCTTTGTGATTTTGGGGGAGAAAAACAATGATCTTAACAACTGATATATAGTGTAATATCACTTGTATATCACTTTATCTCATTTGGCTGACCAAACTTTTTAAACCTTTTCTTTTTTTTACTGAACTTTGTTTTACTGCACTTTGGCTTTATAAGGCATACATGTATGTAAATACATACAAGTGTTCTTATGTACATACATACAGACATACTGTATATACAGTACGCATCCATCCAGCCATGTATGCATGTGTCTATACAGTAGGTTCTGCGCGGGACCATGAAACGAGCTTTGCATTCATTATACACAGTAATCGCTCCAGATCTTAACATGGATCAATTACGATGACAAAACAATTCCATTTGTTTTCATGAATGCATCATCAGGAGGCTTTCATTGATTCACAAATTAACCCACATCAGTGAGAGACAAGACTCTCGTTCTGCTGGATCTCATACGGGGGGGTCCGTTGTTGCCTATAATGCTGGAGCAAACTAGGGGTCCTTGAAATTACAAGCCGTACACACTGCCGTGACTATACACAGTGTTTACATATTATGTGACTAAATTTGACTGAGGGACTGCCATTGGATTTTTTCGTTTTTTTCACGTCATATGAAAGCAGGGAATCATAGCTTCACATTTGACATAATTGGTTGTTCAGTTTGACCCACCAGTTCATGGAGATATGGCTATAGACTAATGTCTTGCAGAAAACAGCGAGTTGAGAAAACAGGCTTGAAAGGTTCACTTCTGTGGTCTCTAAACATTACACCTAGCTACATGTTTGGGCATTTATTTCATATTTACAAGTCGATTTGAGCTCTGACACTTATTTCAGACATGCTCTATAGTATGTGAGTCGCAGTCTCATTTTGGGAAGAAAACAAAAGTTTTCTCCTCTGGTGAATTTGCGCGATGGCAGTCTCTCAGTCAAATCAAATGCACGAGCACGCTTCAATGGAGAATCACACTTTGTGAGACATGTGTTCCTCAACTCATTCCGCATAATGTGCTGCTGTGACATATCTCTGTCGGGTGGAAACCTTGTGTCCAAAACTGTTATACTTGTCATGTAATGGAAAAATAATAATAACCTGCATTTGTTCCAATGTTTGATACTTTTCATTGGTTCAAAATGTATAAAACATTTTTCTTGTTCTACAAGCTCATAATTATGTGAGCTTGTGAAACGGCCTGTTTTTGTGCAACAGGCTTGTTATAGCTATTGTTCATCCATCTGTTATTTTGTTTTGTAGAATTAATTTGACTATTCCTCACCCGTACTGAATATATGAACAGCAAATGATCGATGTTCAGTGTGGGTAATGTGATGTAATAGATCACATTACTTATAGGGGGGGACTTGTTTACAGATTGTATTGGGAAGTTGGGTTGGGCACAAAAGTAGGCTAATTAGTAGGCTAGTTTCTTTTGCAAGAAAATGCTGCATTACAATCATAAGTACACCATTGATGTGTGATGTAAATTTGGCGGTGATATTCTGCCTATAAATGGAAGTTATTGAATATTTTCACGTTCAGTGTTGCACTTACATCTGATATAAGCTATTACACGGTGAACGCGGAGGTTGGCTTTTTGGGCTGCAAAGCAAGTTGTAGTTTGTTCTTTATATAATCAGGTTAAGAATGTGTCATGGTTTGAGTCTTCCCCTGTCTGTATTTCCTCTTTGGCCACTCCCACATTCTATTCCACTTCCACCCCACTGCCTCATCAGCCCAACAGTTCCCTTCTCATTACACACCTGTGCCTACTTCTGCAATCAAGCCACCGCCTATGAAACTGGACTCATTCTGCCTCATTCCTGGCTAGAAGATACTGTCACGATGTGTATCAAAATGGAACCCAAGTGCAGGCAACACAGGCAGAGTAAGTTCAATAGTTTACTAGCGATCAAGTTCAAGGGAAAAGGCTTACATCGAAGTACATCAGGCAGAGGTCAAAACCAAGAAAGCAGTCCAAAACAGGCAAACAAATCCAAGGTGGGGCAGGCAGAATATCAGAGTCCAAAAACAGGCAAACAAATCCAAGGGGGGGCAGGCAGAATATCAGAATCCAAAAACAGGCAAACAAATCCAAGGGGGGCACAGGCAGAATATCAGAGTCCAAAAACAGGCAGGAGGTCAAAATCCAAACTAGTAAATAATCTAAGAGCACTAGGAAAATACAGAGAACAGGAATGCACACAAGTAACAATGGTTATATTCTAGCCAGGAATGAGGCAGAATGAGTCCAGTTTTATAGGCGGTGGCTTGATTGCAGAAGTAGGCACAGGCATAGGCGGCGGGTGCGTTTTACCTTTGGGTAGGCTATAGAATTGCGTTGGGGGGGGGGGGGGGGGGATTCTCGCCGCCGCGGATTTATTTATTTCCCAGATGGTCTAAAAATGAGTTATTTAGCATACTTTTACCAATGAATTAGCCTATACACAGACAACGACTTTTGGACGTCTTTTTCTCAAGTCTCGAGTCAGTCAGTGTAGATTACCCGGCCGTGTTGGCGTGTTGCTGCCCCTCCGGGAGTCGCGGCTCATGGCTCTTCACAGACGGCACAGAGACAGCAGTCACTCCGCTAAACGTGTCAGTGTTGCTGCAGTGGTGTGAACTGTGAACCGTGCGGGCACTGGCGCTGCTGAGTTCTGACAGCCGACTCACAGCTTCTTCTTCTGAATTACTTTATCTTTGCCTTGAAAAATACATTTTGCGTTTTGCTGTTTCCCAAAACAAACCATACTCTTTGCTACAAAGCGACTGGAAGGACGAGGTTTACAGACATACTAATAGTAGTCAATCATATGCTGATTAGGCCAGTTGCTGTATGTGTATAGCCTATCCGATCAGCGATCACCAGGGGGCAGAGACAACACACACACACACACACACACACACAATAGCCTTCTATAATGCTGCGCACATATATTATATATATAAAAAAAAAATACCCAGCATAACTTTTGGGAAGGCTAAGCCTTCCATAGCCTTACGCACCCGCCGCCTATGGGCACAGGTGTGTAATGAGAAGGGAACTGTTGGGCTGATGAGGCAGTGGGAGACAGGTGTATGGGTCTGCAGTGTGGTGGAATAGAATGTGGGAGTGGCCGAAGAGGAAATACAGACAGGGGAAGACTCAAACCATGACAGAATGAGATGTTTTGTGTGATTTAGGAATGTGTGATTCGTGAGCTATTGAGCCAGCGTTGGTCATTGCATCTGTCTGTATGTATTTTTGTAATTTTGTTGTTCCGACGGCACGGGATCTGTCTTCCCCGGATTATAGTATTCATATGTTATGATCCAACAGATATAAAAGTGCACAGTATCGTAACTGTTGTCAAGGCATTGCCCTGTCCGGGTGGAGTTAAACCCTGTTGCTGTTGTTGCGTGCTAATGGTACTGTAGGCAGTTAAGAAAACGTCTCCATTTGGCCACCCCGAGTGGCCAAATGGAGATGAGTTGTTTTTGACGCAAATTAATTTAATTAAGATGATTGTTAGAATGTTTGGCGTGTGTAATGCAGGGCAGATTGAGGTTGGAGGACAGGGCTGCACAGCGCTAGCTAGGTTCCGTGAGGCTGTCTGTGCGTTGTGGCGTTGTGAGGAGGCGCTGGAAGCGAGCTCTGTCTTGTTGATAAACTGTATGTTTATCATTTCAGTTTCAGTTTAAATGCTTTCATTTAGAAGGTGTTAATTAGGCAGTTGATTTGGCACAGGTGGATTTTGACATTACCATCAAGATTGCTGTGCCACTAACCTGCAGTACATGTTTAGACAATTATGGACTAATTTCAAACCCTGAATAAGATCCACTACCCGCTGCCGCAAGTGGCCATTTGAAATGTCCTAGTTGTGGAAATGTAATCAATCCAAGATGTCTACCAAGTATTGTCCAAAAGGCATATAAAATTATAGAGTCCAAATTCGTCTGAGATTTCGGTAGACTTCCAAATACATTTTGAGGTACTACACAGGCTGCGACAATTCACCACAACAGCCTGTACGACCAAAGCAGATCATTTACTGTATGTATGAATGGAGTTACACGTTTTATGCCCGACAGCAATGATGAAGTAGCGTTCGACATACATGAGCTCTCTAGTGGATATCATCGTCACTCCATGTTCTGGGGGCCACGTCACCCTATGTCACTTTTTATGACAGCTGTCATTTCATTGCTACTCATCAATCCTCACAGAGACTCTTCTTTAGAGGTGAGAGGAGATGCCAAGTGTCTGGAATTGATCCTCAGCCAAATTGACCTCCTGAAACACAGAATAATCTCATTCTAGCTCATTAACTCTCCCTCTGTCTGTGTGTGTGTGTGTGTGTGTGTGTGTGTGTGTGTGTGTGTGTGTGTGTGTGTGTGTGTGTGTGTGTGTGTGTGTGTGTGTGTGTGTGTGTGTGTGTGTGTGTGTGTGTGTGCACACACGCGTGCGTGGGTCGGTGTAAATCCGTGGGGGTGTGTGTGTCTGTCTGTCTGTCTGTCTGTCTGTCTGTCTGTCTGTCGTTTGTGCGTGCGTGCGTGCGTCATTCATGTGTTCATGCAGACTCCAATGACATCACCAATTCCTTTCCTTTCTTTTTCCAGAACAAGAGTCTGAAAAACAAGCTCATGTCGGGTAACAAACTGTGTGACGCGTACGCAGAAGAGGTAAGAAGTAACCTAGCTACACTGGACATAATGTTTCATCACTGTTGTTCATCAGTGCAACAGTGTTATGTTGTTTTTGTCTAAACATGTCCGTCGACTACCTTTTTTCACAGACGAAAACGAAACGGAAAGCAGATCTGCAAGCTCACAACGCCACGTGAGCTTGTAGATCTGCTATTTTCAGCAAGTTTAAAATGAGCCATTAAGTCGGCATCAAGGCCTGCCAAAATACATTTTAGTCGACTAAATGAACTGCAGATTTAGTCAACTAGACTAACTAAACCATTCCAGGTGACTAGAATATGACTAAAACTAAATTAAGTTTAATTCCCAAAGACTAAACTAAAATAGAAATTTGCTGCCAAAAACAACACTGCAGTGCATGTGTTCCAGAGTAGCCCTGCCTGAAGCCTAAATCACCCCCTTTTGGCTGAGCATTAGATGTCTGGTTTCCTTTGAGCAGGTTTAAAGATTCCTTTTGAAACAGCTACTTCAGCATTCATCAACTATTTCGGGGAACGTATTCTTTCAACCATATTCATGGTTGACGTAGCATGTGTATGTGTGTGTGACTGTGAATCAGGCATGATTCATCACAGTAAGTCCTGCAGCACGTCCACAAATAAATAAATAAACGTATAAATAAATTATTGATCAATAACAATAATTATGTTAATTACCTCAGGAATATATAGGCAAATGACGATGGCTTACCATTTTGGCTGTGGCTCAGGAGGTAGAGCAGGTCGTCCATGGGTCATCCATGGTTCATCCATGGGTCAGCGGTTCGAATCCCGGCTCCTCATGCCCACATGTCGAAGTGTCCTTGGGCAAGACGCTGAACCCTACATTACCTCCAATGAGTCGGTCGGTGTGAGCTCGCCGCCATTGGTGTGTGAATGTGGGAAGTGAGGCGCTGCATGGCGTCGACTGTTCGCCGCTTCACCTCCCAATGTATGAATGAATGAACCATTGTAAAGCGCTTTGAGTAGGTACGTAGCGCATAGAAAAGCGCTATAAAAATGCAATTCATTCTTATTTCAAATTACCCGATGTCCAAAATGGAAAAAATATATATAATAATAATAATAATAATAAGCCAATATAATCCAATGTAGGGATTATTTAGTCACAAACTCTCGTTAATTATTTTACACATTGGTTCAATGTCTACAAGCCGTTACCCTGGTTGGCTACTTTAGCTACAACGCTGTCTCATATGAAGAAGTGGGACATTAATTTGGTTTCTGCCTAACTGTGACGATAAGAAGACATAATGTTCATTGAACACTATACCGTTTGACAGCACCCAAATGATTCTGTATAGGCCATGGTGCAGTGAACAAGCCTCTTTATGACTGTCAAGTACAGTACCTTGATGTAAGCTCAGCTGCGTGACAGTATAATATACCCCATTTTGACCTGAGATCAGATTCTAAAAATGTCTTCTACATCCTGACAGTTTTTCTGAAAAAGCTATGTCTAGGAAAAAGCTATGTCAGTGGTTCTTCGATTTTTCAAAATGATTATGATTATAACATTATTTATAGATTGTAGATTTAGTCGACTAAAATCTTATGATATTTAGTCGACTAAATCTAGACTAACACTAAAACATTCCATCCTATAACTAAATGGAAACTTATAATAATTATGACTAAAACTAAAATCAAAATTTGCTCCCAAAAACACCACTGCATTCTTATCTAATATTATGTATAAGTTGTGCCTGGATAGAGTGCTTGCCTGTGTGTCGCAAGGTTCTGGGTTCGAATCGATCCTGCAGGGCACAGCCAACTCAGTGTAGCGGCAGCATGGTTTCATTTAAACTTAGCTGGGAGTCAGAGGTGGATAAAGTACTCAAGCCAAAGTGCTACTCAATCAGAATCAACTTTGTCACATCACAGTTTTACAAGTAAAAAAAGTGGGTGAAATTCATTTTTGTGCACAGTTCACATCATCATGCCATAATGTCATTTTCCCAAGAGGAGGAGATCAAGGCAGGAAAGAAGAAGGTTTGACCGCTTTTACCACAAAGTACAAGTACAGGAGGTATTGCTGTATTAAGTGTATTGTTTAAGCAAGGGAGCTGGGAGCTAGTGGGGGACAATCTCAACCCCAGTACTTAAAGTAGTTATTTTGCGACTGTAGGTTGCAGATTACTATGAAAATCTGAAAACCTGTCGCCCCGTCAGTCACACCTCCATATATGGTTGTAAGTCCATTACGGCTCATGACATCACACCTCGTGACATGTCACGCCACCATATATGGCCGTCAGTCCATCATGCCTCGTGACATGCTCCATATATGGCCGTCTCCATATATGAAGATCACGACACTGACCTCATCAAACCCTGGATAACCATACATGGAGGAGACTGGATCATCACCTAGATCTGCATATATGGAGCCGCGGCCAGCAACTCTGCATCTGACCTCAAACCCTTAGATCTCCATATATAACACTAGAGTTCTCAACAGCGACTTACTTTACTATTTATTTTTAAACATATGTTTATTGATTTTCTTTACAGTACAAAGAAGTATTTTCATAACAATTGACATCTCCCCCCCCCCACATCCCCATGGCAGCACAAATACAAACAAAATCTTATCACGAAATGTTTTGACAACAATAAATACAGAACAAAAAATAAATAAATAATGACAAAACGAAAAATAAAACGAAAATAAAACACATTACATACAGTTAAACAAACAAATGCACAATGTCCGTCACAGTTCCCTACCCCCACCCCACAGCTGACTACTCCCTACTTTACTATTTACTTTCTTACCTCATATCTAATATTAGGGTACTGATAGTGGAAAACAAATAATTCAATGTATAACGGACAATAAATTATAATATAGTCTATAATGATGACATACATGTCGATTAGAATATTGTTCGGATGCAATCCAAAGCAAAGCAACGTATCACAATATACCTAATGCATTATTTCCCAGGCTGGCGTGATCACCCAGTGCCATGCAGACAGTGACAACCATCATTGCTTTATGTCATCAGGCTGCTATAATAAAAAGCAAATTATGAATGTAATAATAAAACGAAATCAAATAATGAGTTAATCATAATGTATTATGAGGAGGGAAAAGGGAAGTTAATTAAGCTTAAATTAGCCTTTATAGTTGCCTCACAGACATAGGCATTATTGTACTGGGCAACATGCATCCCTATACATCCCTATCGAACCCTATACAAGCCCTCCCGCACACTTAGATCAGCCAAAGCAGGGAAGCTGGAGGTATTATGCCTTCACTAAAAACACCGGGACAGACCGCCTGGGCCGTGGCTCAGCGGTCCAGGCACCTTGGCTGGTAATCCAGTCTGGCAGTGTGTCGCGGGTTCGACTCCCGATCCCGACGGCCTTTACTGCATGTCATCTTTACTGCATCTCTCTCCCCATTTCCTGTCAGCCTACTGTCTGTCCCTCCAAATATATCCACACTTTTCCTGGGCTGTGTGTGCTCCAGTTCCTGTTGATTTCATTGGATATCATTGGTCATCAAGACCAGTTTCATTGGCTTTCATTGGATCAAATCGACAGGAACTGGAGCACACACAGCCCAGGAAAAGTGTGGATAAAATAAAGGCGAAAGCCACAAAAAAACATAAAAAAAAAAAAAATGGTCTCAGTGTTATGTGGGGTGTTCTGTGTTCAGCCACTGTAAACCCAGGGAACAGTTTTACTTGTCCTTGGAATGAAATACATCAAGGTCTGGTGATCATCCACATCATTCCCTGAAGAAGACCTTACGGCTCGAAACGTTTGTTTTCTGTTAACCCATCTTTGGCGGGAACCCCTTTTTGGTGTTTCAAGCATGATCTTATACTTTAGCTATTGAAAAATAGCAGATCTGCAAGCTCATAGCGCGGCACCGAGTGCCGCGCTACGAGCTTGTAGGTCTGCTATTTTTGGAAAAATCGTGAAAATGGGCACAAATCTTTTAATATATTCTTTCAGAGCGAATGTTTTAACTCAAATCTTTGCTTCTGGGTGGTCACTGGAACTACATGTTTTCAGATGGGGGTCGGTGGCCAATTAGATATCGTTTTGGGGGTCCTTGACATGAAAATGTTTGAGAACCACTGACACATAGAAACATAGGTTTTTCAGAAAACTGTAAGGATTTAGAAGACATTCGTAGAATCTGGTGGCAGGTCGAAGTGGGTTAAATAAATCTCCAGCATCGCAGCAGGCTTTTTCTTCTTTTTCATTGTTCATCGCCTCAGGCCTTTAGCACCCCATCACTTCTGGTGTGCGCCCTTCTCCTGCGAGATGCTCAACTCTTTCCATTTCAAGGATAAGTCCACATATCGACCCCATATATATATATATATATTTCCTTCTTCATCTCTGGGATCCCAATCTACACCCTAAACTCCTGCAGTATTTATTTAACTTTGAGTGTGTGTATATACACTCAAAGTGTGTACACACCATTACAGCTTTGTATAATAACCGGGAATCTGTGTCATTTTGGCTATTAAAAAATAGCAGATATACAAGCACAACATCTGATATTTCTTACTCGAGTCGTGACCCATAGAAATTGGCCCGTGACCCACTAATGGCTCCCGGCCCACTGTTTGGGAAACAGTGGGTTAACCCATTCTGACCTGAGATCAGATTCTAAAAATGTCTTCTACATCCGGACAGTTTTCCATTCTGACCTGAGATCAGATCCTAAAAATGTCTTCTATGTCAGTCGCTCTTCGATTTTTCAAAAATAGCAGACCTACAAGCTCGTAGCGCGCCACGCGGTGGCGCGCTATGAGCTTGTAGATCTGCTATTTTTCAATAGCTAAAGCATAACATAATTTCAAAGGCTCCCTTTGGACCCCTCGTGGGCCCCATCAGACCCAACTCTGGAATAAAAGCAGTGTTTTAAAAGGTTGGCATGACATAAAGGAGAATCCCACTGCAAAGTTGGCTGTGCAAACACAACATTAACGTTTTAATAATTGACCAGGTTGAGGCTGTACAGTATATATGATCAAAGCAGTATAGGAGCCAATCAAAGGATATAGGCATCAATAAGCTTTGAGCTTCAGCCTATGCCTTTTCGATCATCTATAAGAGAATGTGAATATTTAAGGTACTGATTTATGTTACACTGTTGAATTGATCGAAATAAACTAAACTAAATAAACAATCTGGTACAAAGGCAGACACACATACTCATATACTTATTACTGTGTATCATTATAATTAAAATGATATACTGTAGTTTCACCCTCATCAATCATGCAAAACTGTTTACCATACAGATAATACCTACCTTCAAACTAAGCTAATAAGGAACAGGCAGTCTTAAAAAAAAACTTGTGCAAAAGAAAAACATTGAAACAAATACAAATAACAAAACAAAATAAAAATACATTTAAACACAATTAAAATATAGTTTCAGTGCAGTTAAGAAATAGAAAATAAGAATAATACCAGTCAGTCCGTATCTATATTTATGTATAGAGGGTATGCACATGACAACATCATCACACCCGGAAGTTATATGCGGGAACACCTATACTGAGTGGCTAAAACTATATACGTTATGGCCTTGACAGCCCATACATCCAAACAGAAAAGTCTGATTGCATTAAACGACGTTAAATGACATTAAACTCACTTTACAGCGCCGTCCATGGCTGCTGTGGTAACTGCATAATTTGTTACTGTACTCTGCTGTTCACCGAAACAAATTCCTAACATGTTTTACATGTATGGCAATAAAGGCTTCTGATTCTGATTTGCCACTCGATTTGCCACTCACTTTATGCATGCGCATACCCTCCATATAGTGCCAAATCACAACAAATTATCTCTAGTCTCTAGTCTACAGAGACCCAACATTCCCTCGTGAGTTCTAGGTGGGCGGCCATCTGCCCTGACCAGCTAGAGAGAGAGAGAGAGTTTTGATTGATTGATTGAAATATTTATTAACAGTTTGCAGAATTACAGTACATTTCAAGCACACACTCAATACAAAGACTGTTAACTGTGAGTGGACGACCCAATTAAGCATTACACTTGTTTACAACAGGGTCCACCATGTTCAATTCATCAAAACATTTAGAGACGTACAAATAGACACTTCTATATACTTAAAGAACAGAACAGGAATTCATCATAAAGGAAGCAAAAAGGGAAAAGAAAGATATACAGTGAGGGGAAAAAGGGGATTCAGATTTTACGGGGGCCAGTTTCGAATTGCAGCCGTCCGTAGGTGCCCTTTGAGAGAGAGAGAAAGAGAGAGAGAGAGAGAGAGAGAGTTGAAGAAAGGGGGTCTTGGTGGACCACCAGCGAATGATTCAGAAGCCGTACACGGCATCGGTAAAGCTTTGTTGACACAAACTAATTAACACACTTAATGACCTCAAATATATGGTGTGTGTCTACTGCGAGGTTTAAAGCTACATTAAACATTTATTTAACCTTGTAGAGTTTTATGAAGTGCCCCAGGATTACATTTTGTGAATTCACTTTACATGGAGCGAGTGAATAGTGATGGCCGTCTTATTGGGAAATAAAATACTCGAGGCAAAGTGAGTAACAAGATATAGAATATCATAAAATGGAAGAAGTGCTTGTAAACACAAAGTTGTTAACTTGCTGTGGTGTGACTCCTCATATATAGATTCGTATTACATTGTAAATGGAAATGAAAATCTCACCAACAGTTACAGTACAATAAACTTACACCCAAATAAGCGGAAAAATAATAAGTGAAATAAGCGGTGCCTTCATCAGTTTATTTTTCTCCCATATTATTGACTCCCTACTGCCTTATGTTTTCTTATTACTAAAGGCTCATTCATAGTCTGGATTTTCGGTGGTGAGGTGACCACCGCTCCGGTGGTGAGCTGACCACCGGAGCTGAAATAACGTTGAGCGGTGGTGAGTAAAAACAGAGAGAAGGGCTGGGGCGGTGGTTTGCTCTTCACCGCGGCTCGTGACGTCATGTAGTTCGGTGGGCACCTCACCACCGAAAAGCCAGACTATGAATAATGCTTCACTCCATACTGTCTTACTGTATGTGTCCTTATTACTGACTCCCTACTCCCTTCTTAAAAACACTTAACAACACAGGGCACGGTGGCACAGTTGGTAGTGCTGTCGCCTCACAGCTAGAAGGTCCTGGGTTCAATTCCCGCTCGGGGCGCTGTGGGTGCTGGCGGCGTGTTTCCTCCTCCGCGTCATCAGTGCCCATACCCGAAGGCGGGGTTGGCGAAAGGGCCTTTCTGTGTGGAGTTTGCATGTTCTCCCCGTGTCCCCTAGGGTAGGTACCCTCACAAAAACATGCAGTAATCCTGTTCTCTAAACTGCCTCCCCCTGGCCAGCCGGGACGCCTGATGGAGGGGAAAGGAACTGGTTGGAATAACGTGTTCCTTCCACGCGCTACGTCCAACCAGGGAAACTCCCCCCTTTCAGGTGTAAAGGAGCAACTTGGACACTCAAGCATGAAGGAAGAATGAGTTAAGTCCGTTGCTCTCCCCAGGTTGGCGGAGGGTGTGTAGAGCCCAGGATCACATTAGATGATTGACACAGGGGTGAAAAATGGGTTACAAAATCGTGGGATAAAAAATATATTAAAAAAAAAACACTTAACAACACTCCTCTGAAAAATGATGATGGTGACTCCCTTCTTACTGACTCCCTTATGCTGCTGTGGCTTTCATAAAATTATAAACAAAGTATAATAATACAAACGTAATAATGTATGCGCACGTTTGCCTTCGTAAAATTATAAACGAAGTATAATAATACAGACGTATGCACATGTTTGCATTTGTTCTTGCGTGCACAGGTTTGAGTTGGTGTGTTGGGATGAGGTGTGTGCGTGTATGGTGGGGGGGGGGGGGGGGGGGGGGGATGTTGGGGTGTGCAGTATGGTGTACTGCAGGGGCTCTCAACCTTTTTGGCTTTTTCTGGGGACCCCCAGAAATGCTTTGGCCATGTCTTCTCATCAAAATGATATAAAAGTACAGCAATACATGGCATTTTGAGGTGCTTTTGGATCTTCCACCCGCTACTGAGTGTAAACATGACCAATATTTTTTTTCCTTATTACTGTGTGAGAGTGTAATCATCCAATCCACTAAGCAACTCCAAGCAAGGGTTGAATGCCAACCATTTTGCCATTTTGGCACATTTTTTGGAGGCCCAAAAAACACCCAATCCTTACAATCTATATGCCTCATTGTGAAGATGACTAATCAACGATTAAAATGATCTAAAATACAATACCAATTGGTATTATTATAGTGGAAAATAATGGACAAAAGTTAAGTTTCAGAACTATATATATATATATATATATATATATATATATATATATATATATATATATATATATATATAAATTATATATTCTTTCCCACTGTGTAGAGTGAACATTCCGCTCTAGACAGTGGGAAAGAAACCAGTGCGTAGCTGCATCATTGTGTGGGCTTCGCAGTTCAGTGAAGGGGACAATTTGATATTTTCTTTTCCTTCGTCGAGACACAGCTTGGAACTCTCCCCATAAGGCCTATCTTCTGCATTGGCTGGTAGAAACCCGCTACGTGCATCTAAAAACCAATTTCACAATTTAAATAAGCTAACACTTTTTTTTCTTCTTATCTTCCTCTTGCAGTCCAAAAAAATCCAGGCTCAACTGAAAGAACTGCGCTATGGGAAAAAGGATTTAATTTTTAAGGTAAGCTCAAACTGCAAGGTGGGTGGTCTTTGTAACTGTTCCAGACTGGTACCAGAACCACCTGGACAAATGATCCCAATCAGTGCCGCTCTGTAGGACGAGACACACAAGGCTGAAACTGTGATTGTTTAAGCCAAAACACGCCTCCGTTTCTGAGCTACAGCATAAGCTTCAGCAAAAAAGTTAGCAAAAAAGCCTTTTAATTACGTCTGCAAAGGTACACCTTTAAAGACTAACTACTAGACTAAACTTTTTTCTTTTTTTTTTGGAACACAGGATATACTCAAAGTGTGAAAAACATTGTGTAATTTGATTTCAGATTAGAAACATGGTAGGCTAGTAAGCAACGCAGCTGCAGTTCATCAAATTAATAGTTAGTGTGTCAGTAATAGTATACTGTCTATGCTTGCACATTGGCACACCTATGGCTTTGGGCACACATAAACCTAACACACCCATTAGTTGCAGCTGCATTTCTTACTAGACTGCCATGTTTTTAATCTGCTGCAGTTTTTAACCTGAGCTGGAAAACTATTAAAAACAAATCCACCTAGGGTTTCATGTGCCTTAAAAATACATTTATAGGGCCCTGAATTGGCACTGATTGGCACTTAATGGGATATTTAATTCCAATTGTGTGAAATATCAGATCAGATGATGAAATGCATACTTCACCAATCACAATTAACACAATATGCTCTTAATTGTATCTCAACTCTGGTATTATAATCAGTAGCATTTACAAGTTCAGAGCTTGACCTTCACGCTCTTGTTTCCATTGCTGAGGTTGACAAATATGTCAGTTGACATTTCTGCCATAAATTGCTACAATTCTGCTATATAAATTGTACATAAATGTACCATTTGATCCCTCAGACCCATCATATATAAAGCTCTGTCAAAAGGTGACAGAAATGAATATAAAATGCCTCATTCCTCATCTGGTGTTTTATCCTGTGCGGTGGCTGAATATATTGTTCCAGTGTATTCATTTATTATTCTATTTATGGTCTGTGGATGATTGATGCATTGACTTCTGGTGTCACAGGCTGTAAATCCTTCATCACTAAATCCAGGCTTTTATTGGTAAAAGAAAAAGGGGGGAAAAGAAAAAAAGATCAGCAAGCTTGTAGATCAGGTATTTGGGGTTATTTGCACAAAAGAGAGACGCCGGGGGTTAATGTGGTTAACTGTTTAAATCATTAGTAAAATTCATAAATATAGAATAGAAAAAGTGGATCGTCATCAATAAAAGCAATAACAGCAATAAAAACGCCAATCATGGATCAAATGACTGAAAAAATAGCCGTAGCGTGATTGTTTTCCTGTCAAAATGAGCGAAGGGAAGCAGCAGTCATGTGTTGCAGATGACCGGCGGTTTTCTCTCATCTAAAGGTCAGTGCCTCCGAAAAAGGAACACACGCTCTATTGCCCAAAAAGGCAGTGTCGAAATGACCAGTGGAGGAGAGAGAGAGCACTTATAGAGTCATTTAAGATATGATGACGATGCCGTCAGCCGTGCAGGAGTCATTCAGAGTTCAGACACCAACTGGAACACTTCTCGAATGTACACATTATGGCTGCTACCGCCATGTCATTTTAGTTGAGCGTTAGTTAGTCGTGGAAATAATTGTGATTATTCAATTGTTTTGCATTGGACATGTGAATACGAATCACATTTCTGTTTTCCGTTAAAGCTTTGTAAACAAAAAACTGCATAGATATGACATACGGTATCAACTTGACTAACCAGTATATTGATGGGAAAAATGACATTTCTGTCATTGTACCATCGACACAGGATGGTACAACTATAAACCACATCACACAGATACCAACTTTAAATCCCAAGTAATAATATCATATGAATGCCAAAGGCTTTCAGCAGAGAGTTATTAAGGAATAGATAGATTTTTAATTTGCTAAGGCTGTGCTTCAGTCCCAGGACTCAAACCCACACAGTCCCGCCACACGTGGAGAAGAAGGTCGTTCAGATCAGTCAAAACAATACAAACGTTGGAGAAATGTTTCTGTGTCAGATTTCTCCTCCTCTGAGACATCTTGCAGTGTACCACCGATTCTCACCGTTCTCATTTATTTCAGGTCTGTCGAGGCGTGGAGCAACACCTCGTCCGTGTACTTGCTTTGATCTGCACCGATCTTACTGTGCTCCTCGTGTGAATAGGCAGGCAGGCAGGCACAACATATTAACCCATTCTGACCTGAGATCAGATTCATACGAGGTTTCCACTGGACACACACTGGTCTGATTAACCCATTCTGACCTGGGATCAGATTCGGAAAAATGTCAGTCGTTCTTCGATTTTTCAAAAATAGCAGACCTACAAGCTCGTAGCGCGCCACTCGGTGGCCACTCGGTGTTACAGGTCCAAAAAGACCTGTAACACATTATTAAGTATGTAAACCTTCACAAGTACAGTATAGCAACATTCATTGCTATTTTCCCTACTTTATTTATCTACTCCAAACATCAAAAGCTGATGATTCTGTGTTGAACTATTACTCCCATGGCTGAAACACTTCGTAATGTATTCTCTCAGCCAATTGTAAGATCATGGCAGAGAGAGTCTGATGCCAATTACTAAGTGTCGGTTCCTAATGATATAGCAGCCGTGTCTTTGAAATATGTAAATTAAACAGCCCTCTATCTTTTTCACATTACACAGCTATATGCAGAGCCTTTTGTTGACCTGTCTGTATCCTTATCTCCCCGAAAGTAATTCAGGTCAGAAGGCAATGAATACTTACTGCCTCTCAGTTGTCATTTGCTACAGAGACACTATGTAAAAGCCTTTGTGCTCCTGATTAAAGAAGTCCTCAATTTTAATTCCCCTTGATTCCCTCTCCAGCTCCAGTTTGACAGCTACGAATGGCTTTCTGAGATACGTCTCAAATTCCCTGTTATGGGAAAAGGGGCCTTAAGGGAGAACGATCTGATGCTTTCTTTCCTGGAAAACGATGGCCTCCGTCCTTAACACTAGGAAGTCTGAGCAGCCGTTCTGACCGAATTTGAGATTTCAATGTTTATTTTCTCAGCCCATGGAGTCCAGAGAAAGTTCCCCTTGCATGACTTTGTCTAAATATTCGATTGAAATCATCTCTGTTTTTTTTTCCATTTGAAACGTTTTGTAAATATGATTTTAGGCATATATCTCTTACTCAGTCTGACTATATCGGCCCATTCGACCGCTCTCCCCCTTTATCCCCCGCACCCCCGCACCACTCGTTCACACCTCTTCAGCTGGAGACGACATTGTTGCCTACACGCACTCACTTTTATTTTTATTTTCTTCCCTCTTATAAATACATTATTATACACCCAATGAAAATGTACACTTCACGGAATATATAGGCCATTTGGAATTAGAACAATCGGTAGAAAATTGGCCGAGAATAGCACAATAGCACATTAATTGTTGCCTAAATGTACGCACTTTTCTGAAAATGGTTAATCTGCAAGCTGCCCGACATTTCCTTTTCAACTTGATATCGTTTCGTAGAGAGGGCCTACACAAGCCACCAGTTAAAACCTAAATAGCAAATAAATAATACAGTAATACAGTACACCCGAGGTGTATTCACTACTGAAATTAACACTAAGCAAGGAATATTCCCAGTCGGAATCAAGGTCAGGTACTGTAACCTCTGCCCGAAGACATTGCGATACAAATTATCAAATTCACAGCATTGTTTTGGGTGTTTATGGATGGATTGTGCATCACTTTATAAAACACGTTCTGTAAATCACCATATTCCAAACTCACCTCAAAACCCACCTGTTTAGGCAGGTATATGGCTGACCTTTGTTGTCTTCTGCTGCAAGCTGTGCCTTAGTTTGGTTTTCTTTTTAACTGATTTTGTATTAACTGTTTTTAACCTTTACGGCGACCTTGAGTGCCCTGAAAGGCGCCTTATAAATAAAATGTATTATTATTATTATTAATAAACATTCATCCCCAGGTCATCACCAAAGTCCAGTCCAAATATAAGGTTTTCTTCATTTCCTGAAAAAAATATATTTTTAATTTCCTGAAAAATTTACATTTTGGAGTTGGTTTCTCCCCGACACCAGAGATATATTATATGTCAATGAGAGTGATCGGGATACATACATACATACATACATACATACATACATACACACATACATACATACATACATACATACATACATTATACATGCATACATACATACATGCATACATACATACACACATACATACATACATACATACATACATACATACATACATACATACACACATACATACATACATACATACATACATTATACATACATACATACATACATACATACATGCATACATACATGCATACATACATACATACATACATACATACATAGCCTACTGTACTAGGATGATGCTACGTACACATACAGTACCCTTGGTTGTGTACAAATGTAACCATTTTGGTTATATTTGTACGTTATCAGAGTCCAACTGAATAGTTCACTGTGTATTGTAATAGTCAGTTCACTGGACAATCATTTTTCAATGTATCGTTCAGTTCATTGTTCAAGTTCTCGTATAGGTTTCTTAATCTCAATCCAACTCCTTCTCAGTCAGCTTGATTATGTTCATCATCCACGTGATTAATGCAATGCAGACATGTGGGCCTGTTACTGAGAATCGGGCCGTGAATGAATAGTGGCTCTGAATCAAACCCAATCAAATCCTTCAATTGTCCTTTGGCCATGATTTCACTATGACATTATTTCCAGACACACCCGGACAACACTAGACCAGACAATGCCATTTTACAACTATTAGAACTTAGTCTTAATTGCAATGACTTCACATTTAATAACAAACATTACTTACAGATAGAGGGCACAGCTATGGACAAGAAATTTGCACCCGCTTATGCTAACATATACATGAGTGAGTGGGAGAGAGAGGCCTTGGCAAAGTGTCCACTACAACCTACCATGTATTTCAGATTTTTAGATGACATCATAGGACTCTGGCCACACACCTTACAACAGTTTGATACATTTTTACAGATTTTGAACACACACCATGCTTCCATAACCATCAAACACATAATTCATCCAACAGAGATTAACTTCCTGGACACCACCGTATTTTTTCATACAATAGATCCTACACATAAACAACTACTGACAAAAATTTATTTTAAGGACACAGACACACACACGCACTACTCCATAAACACAGCTACCACCCAAAGCACACATTTGCAGGAATCATCAAATCACAAATCATTCGGTTTTTCAGGATTTCATCCAATAGGGAACACTTTACTCAGGCCACACACACACTCTTTACAGTCCTCCGAAGGAGAGGTTACAGCAAAAGGTTTTTGCGTACCATCAGGAGCAATGCCCTGGCCTCTCTCTCCCCCGCCCAGCCACTCTCCACAAACACTCTGCCTCCTACCTCTAACCCTCTCACCCCCATTCCTCACCCTAACCTCAATCCTAGCCTTCTTCCCCAGCTACCTCAGCCTCTCTCTAGCGCGGGGACAGGGACGGACCTGGACGGGGCCCACACATTACCCTCTCCTCTAGGTCTTCCCTCCTCTAACTCTTCTTCTCCCACCATCCAGGCCATCGGCTCCTCTACCATTACAACACTACTCCCATTCATAACCACATTTTCACATACACTCCAACCACTACACCACAAATTTAAACAGAATTTCACCACCACACAACAATCCTACCCCCCATTACAAACACATTCAGTAATTTCAGCACTTAGACGGAATAAGAACCTGGGTGACCTCCTTGTGCATTCCAAATTTTCCACTTTACCTCCCAAGCCCCCACAGCCTCATACACTCCATTTCAAACCCCGCAAATTCATCAATAACCCCCATAGTCACACTTCCTCCCCCATCACGGATCCCCTGTCTCTGACCACACCCAATATAGTCTACATCATCACCTGCACACAATGTCACAAACACTACATAGGAGAAACCGGACACACACTAGAAACACGCCTCAAACAACACTTATATCACATCCAACGAGCAGACATACACACAACTCTGTACACACACTTTCAATCCCATCCTATCGCTAACCTCATCATTTCAGGTCTGGAATGTGGAGTCCGTTGGACCAGTGGACAGCGGAAACTCATGGAACACAGATGGATAAAAAAATTACAAACTGTAACACCCACTGGTCTTAATGAAAGAAGTTGATTTTTATCCCCTTCCTGTTCATTTTTATGTAAATAAATAAATGGTATCCAGGCCTTGCTGTGAACTTTTACTCCTGTTTGGTTTTAGGTTGTTTTATTAATTTCCTTTTTTTATATCCATTTTACCATTGGGTTTTAGAATATGGTTTAGGTATGCGGTCTAGCTTAAACTTGGACTCAGGGGGGTGGACGCCTCTGCCTTGCATAGTCCCCAGTGAATAGGCCCTTCACTGGTAACCCTATTTTGGACTCATTTTAAATATATGAAGGTATTGCGGGCAGGGATTTTTACCAAAAAGCCCCCCCCCCCCTTTTAAAATACACACACACATACATACCTACATACATACATTTCAGACGTTTTAGCAGTTTTTAAGGACCCACTTTTAGGCCAGTGCACCAGAGCAAATTCTTGCCTTTTTTTAAACCCTACCCATTCTAACCAAATACATACATACATACATACATACATACATACATAGCCTACTGTACTAGGATGATGCTACGTACACATACAGTACCCTTGGTTGTGTACAAATGTAACCATTTTGGTTATATTTGTACGTTATCAGAGTCCAACTGAATAGTTCACTGTGTATTGTAATAGTCAGTTCACTGGACAATCATTTTTCAATGTATCGTTCAGTTCATTGTTCAAGTTCTCGTATAGGTTTCTTAATCTCAATCCAACTCCTTCTCAGTCAGCTTGATTATGTTCATCATCCACGTGATTAATGCAATGCAGACATGTGGGCCTGTTACTGAGAATCGGGCCGTGAATGAATAGTGGCTCTGAATCAAACCCAATCAAATCCTTCAATTGTCCTTTGGCCATGATTTCACTATGACATTATTATAATATATATATATATAAAATACTAAAATCATATTAGGCCATGATCATAGATGTGTTCCTACAGTGGAACTGGAATGATAATGTGCATTGCCCCGCTAGTTAGATATAAGTTAAGTTGTAAAGGTCATTACACATTGCAGCCGACGCAAATAAACCAACCGAAAATCGCCTCCAACCTTAAGACCTGCACACACAGTCACACGCCCATCATCTTTGTTAACTGGTGCATTCATATAGTATAGGCCTATGACCTTTATCCAAAATTGCGTTTTACAATGTGTGCACATTACATCCACCCATTCATCACACCCATACACGCATGCACGTGTGCGTGCGTAGCTCAACTGAAGTTTGCCCTAAAGGACTATGTTACTGCTCTCACAGAGACTTTAGAAAAGTGAGGCCAAAAGTGATGAGCAGCAGTATAAGATAAAGGGTGAATGTCAATCCTTTGTGCTACAGAGATATTTCATTATTAATAACTGTGCTGAGAGGAGAGCAGGGATGCAGGAACGTTGTGTTTGCAGAACTTTGCCCCAGTGCAAGAGGACTCAATTGTTTCTAACGTGCACGTCTTACTTCAGGGCCAGCAGCTAATGGACCTGGAGCACAAGCTAACCATCGCAAAGGAGGAGCTGGAGAAGACAGCGCTCGACAAGGTGGATATAACTAATATAACATATCAGCTTTTTTTTATTTTATTGTTTGACATTCTCTCCCGTGTAGTATAGTTTTGTTTTGCAGGTTGATGGATCTGTTTGAATGAAATATTAATACTGGATGTCAAACATCTGATCCATTTTAATGATGTGAAATTGGTAGAGACTTTGAACAGAGAGAAGAATATCAATAAATGCAAGCAAGGTGATGAGGCTGCAGCAAACTTACAACACTTTTTTTTTTTGCTTTGGCAGGGCTTAGATTCTCCCTGAGGTCTGAACATTAGAACCCACTAGTACTGCTGGAATGGTGGGTTTTTTTTTTTTTTTTTTTTTTTTACTTTACCTCTATCTCTATTTGTTTACATCAACCTCTGATGTGCTTGGTTGTAGTTTTACCATTTCTGCCGACAGACAGTTGAGAGAGTTTGTGCTGTCTCTCTCTCTCTCTACACCACCAAATTGCCATCTGTGTTGGCAAAACGGCTGCTGACGGGTTATAATATGTGACCGCATAATGCTTTGTCCCACATGAGGGCCTTGGTCATTTTTCAGCATTTTACAAAATGACAATGCAGAATGTAAACTTTCAAATTATGTAAATATTTTGTAATACTTGTATAATATTTTGCAGAAACACACATTCTTGTCAACGCATTGAACGTGAAACAACAAGTCTCGATAGCACGTTTGGTGGTCTCAACAAGTCACGATAGCACGTTTGGTGATCTCAACAAGTCACGATAGCACGTTTGGTGGTCCCAACAAGTCACGATAGCTAGTAGTACTATGAAGTATAGGCCTAAGGGCAGATTCACACTATAGCCTACTGTAGATGTTGTAGTGTGAATGCTGCGTATCGTTCCCGAGAGCGGATCACCCAACCATTCCCGGGACCGCATGGACGTAGTCTTTGGAGTTGGGACCTATATTGAAGTGTACTCGGATACGGATCGCTGCAATGTTGAACACAGTTACAAATGAAGTGTATACTCGGGTGTGGAAAAGGCCAATGTGAATAATGGCCAGCATGCAGGCAATCGTATTCGGAACTCGGTATGAATCTGCCCTAAATGTAAGCAATATTAGAGGCTGTTGTTTAACGTGATTATTGCCACGACAGTGATGCGGTAGGGGAACGAGACGAAGTGGAGTTCCGCAAGCATCACTGAAGTAAACAACACCCTTGAGTGTAATATTGCAATTCTACAACAGTTACCCTTAAAACTAAGAAAATCGCTGAAAAAATATATATTTTTAATGACAGATGTAGTCACTACGACCACAAATGTCCAAAGAAACTAGCTAGCCTAGCCACCGAGTTTGCTAGCGCTCTGGGAAAACAGAGCGGCTGAATTCTTTCTTTTGATTAGGTGGTGAACAGTGCTGGTTTGATCAACGGCTAGAAACCGTTTCAACCAATCAGATTGCTTCCTCTTAACGACCTGTTGTAGAATAGGTTTTAATCTTTCACAGTTCATATAGACGGATCGATGAGAAGGGCTTGTTGATCGGTCCTTTTTTGGCAGGCAACAAGGTTGTACTATGAGGCTTAAATCCCTCGCAGTTGACGGATGGAGGAGAAGGCCCGCATATAAAGGGCAGAATAATCCTCTTGTGTATAATCTTGTTTCATGTCACAGGAGTCTCAGCTGAAAGCTTTGAAGGACACGGTTCATATCTGCTTCTCAGCCGTGCTACACAACCAGCCCAGCGGTGCCCACAGACTCCCCTTCATGTCCACCTCATCTCACCTGCTGAGATACCCATCTCTACTCAACAGCTCCAGAGTCACCTTTCAACAACCTCACGCCAAGGTACGTGATGCACTCATTTAACCCGTTCTGACCTGAGATCAGATTCTAAAAATGTCTTCTACGTCCTGACAGTTTTCTGTAAAAGCTATGTTTCTGTGTCAGTCGTTCTTCGATTTTTCATAAATAGCAGACCTACAATGAGCTTGTAGATCTTCTATTTTTAAATAGCTAAAGCATAACGTAATGCTAACACCAAAAGGGGTTCCCGCCTAAAATGGGTTAATTACCCATTCTGGGCATATATACTGGAGTCTGGAGGCGAACAATCTGTGGAAAATAACGGATCTATACAAGCTTGTAGATCTGCTATTTTTCCGGCAAAGATATTTTGTGTACAGAGAAAAGAGGGGACCAAGTACAGTTTAAACCCCTTGTCGGCATGGAAAACTGGCTTGAAACGTTCAGCACGCCAACTTGCTCGCTTTAGCTATAGCTCGGCGGTGCCTCTGATGTCTCAAGTCACCTTCGGTGAAACCGAGTGGCCTTTTTTTGCAATCTCACTGGTTTTCCCGTCGTACTGTGGCACGCACGCACGCACGCATGCACGCACGCACTCACGCACCCCCACCAGTGTAGGCAACAGTTACAGTATCAGGTGCCACCCACTTCAACTGTAATCCTGATCACTGGCATAGAGAATTCCATGCTAGAAGGCTTTCTTACCTTTATTTGTAGTTGATACGTCCCCACCAAAGAGGTCCATGCAGGTGAAATTGCATTGAATTGAATGGGGTTCTAATTTGCATATTTCCATCGCTCAAAATTTAAAAAAAATTGTCCTCTCTTCATAATGTAAATAGTATCCCAAGCGGCACACTTTATTTCGATGGAAATAAGCGAATTGGCACAAAAACACAACCCCCATTGAGGGCTTATATTAGGGGAAATAGCCAATAATGCACTTATGCACAAAATAACACCCGGACCTCTTTGGTGGGGACGTAACAACTACAAAAAAGGTAAGGCCTAACAAAAAAAAAAATTGGGCTGAGTAGGTAGGAAATTTATTTTATTTTATTTATTTATTTTATTTTTTCGTGGGAAGGATGGGTAGAAAGGAATTTATTTTATTTTATTTATTTATTTTTTCGTGGGAAGGATGGGTAGCAAGGATTTTTTTTCTTTTTTTTCCTGCGGCAATGATGGATAGGCTTCTTTTTTAATAACTTCAATATTTGCCCAGAACATCCCATCATCTGCACGGCTTGGCTAGTCGAGCAGTTCTGATTGGCTGCCTCGTCTCCAGCCATGTTGCCTCAGAATTCTTTAGGGGCACTAATTTGAGCATAACTGTGGAGCGCAGCTAAAAAGTGGCGTAACGTCAGCAGCAGACCCGCAGATTTAATGGGTAACAGACAGTAACACGTTTGAGTCTCTGTCACTGTACTCGCAGACCCCCACGCAATCACGCATACTACCGGCACGGTTTCACCTCCTTAACCGTCTTCCTGCCATTGCCGAAGCCCTTCGGCAATTGAAGCATTAATTTGATATTAACGCTTGCTGCCATTGCCGAAGCCCTTCGGCAATTGCCCTTTATTAGTGCATATGATTGATCAAGCCATAATGCTACTCACGTTAGCCGGTTAGCTAGCACTGTTGTTAGCACTGCACTGGATCGTTCATATTAATTCACCGTCGCCATAAGAATCCATTCTATCCGTTTCTTTCAATCGCCTGTATCTCCTATTCCTTGTCCCAGATGGCATTTTTGGTCAAAACAGCGTTTCTTTGACGGCACGAGCCGACGTTGTGGAGTGCAAAAATGTACCGGCATTTTTCGATCATGTAAACAAAGGTTGTCTTGGCAACGTAAAGCTGGCAGGGATAAGCTCACTTCCGGTTGAGGCAAAATGTGGCTTTTCAAAATAAGAGCTCAAATTAAAAAAATGCTGGCATGAATTAGGTCCTAATTTCTCAATAAATGGCAGCAGTAAAAGGGTTAATTATGTCTGCAAATGATTTAGTATTCAATCAAATTATTTGTGGCGGTGCTTTGCACGGGCAGACGACAGATACGGTGCACAGGTCCATGCTGTGTTGTGTTGGCGTTGTGTTTTGTTGGGTTGTGCGTCTCCTCGCGATGACGCATTCCAAAACATGTGCGCACGTGATATTTTGGACGAAAGAAAACTTTATTTTGACTTTGCGCGTCCCGATGGTCTCATCAAAGAGAATTTTAATGATCAAAGACCTTTTTGGTCTTACTCGGTCGTATTCTGAGCTTTTTTTTTTTTTTTTTCATCAAATGCCAATAAAATAATATGGTTCGCGCATATTTAATAGTCGGTCGGCAACCGGAAACCAACGTTTTTTTTTGTTAGGCCTAAGAAAGCCTTCTAGGATGAAATTCTCCTTTAAGATCCATCCAATCGGACCGCACACCGAATCCAGCGGCTTTAATGTCCAATTTACCATTCGCCATAGTGTTGAATCCAAGGAATTGCGTCTCATTCTCCAGTGCAGGTGATACTTTACGTCGCTGCATGTGTTGAATGAGTGACTCGCGAGCCATTTCCCTGACCGTGGGATCATCGCTATTGACACACACACACGCACATACGCACGCACGCACGCATGTATTGTATCTCTGGATCCCCTTGAAAACGAGATGGTTCATCTCAAGGGGCTATTTCCCATAAAGACATTTCAACACACGCACACATGCACGCATGCACGCACACACAAACACACACCTTATATCCATTTATAGTTAGATGCTAGAAAGAAAGTGTTATTTCGACTCTGAACACAGCCAAACAAACGTGATGCTTTTCCTCAGCCATTTCACATACCTATACAGACTTTCCAAATGGAATTGAAATGTGCAGAATATATTACATTTTGTTCCTTGAATATAGTGTATACCATCAATGGCTCTCTGTTCCCTGCCAAGCAGCCATGTCTGCCTTAATCAGAGACTGTGTCGGTTTGGGGTTTCAGAAAATCAGTCACGTTTGTATCAAGTCAGTCCCACTGCACTGCAGCGTCTTATCAACTGAACCCGATGCACAGTTTTGTCTCTAAGAGGCTTTTCCCTTGATTCAGTCAGAAACTTTCTTGAATGCCTCAGAGCTTTGTCGCACCAGTGGCCAGCCAAAGGCCTTTTTCCTATACAACTCTGTTCTGAGAACGCTGCAGTTCCGCCATAACATTGCCGTCCCCCGAATGCAGTGGCACCGTGTCCACCACTGTCGGTGACAATCACGTTCACGAACAAACCGGGGAATTTTTTTTACTAAATAAACGTTTTATACCCAAATCATTTTATACTGTCCATCAGAAACCAACGATGTCCAAAATATTAACCTTTTAAAAACAACATAATACTTTCCTCATCAAAGTTCTATGTATGCCATTATGTTATCACTTTACCCAAATACAGCTCAAGTCGAGTTAGGCGGGTTTTGACCATTCATGTGGAGATAGTTGTCCATTGAATTGAATGAGGAAGTCAGACAGAGAGAGAGAGAGAGAGAGAGAGAGAGAGAGAGAGATGAGGTGGAAGTTGAAGAGAGAGAAATAAATTGTTAGGTGGTTTAGTCAGAAGCTCTTTGTAATACTTTTTTGTAAATCCCACACACAGACATAAAGGCTGTCTAGCACTGATTATTATTATTATTATTATTATTATTATTATTATTATTATTATTATTCATGCTGTTACAATGTCTGTGGAAACCAGAACAAAACAATTGTACTCTTCGTTTCTCCTACACAAAATATCTAGTAAATATATGGTCATACACAATCTTCAAGCTCGTTGAGAGATTATAGATCTGCTATTTGCGGTCGACCACTGAGCTTATAGATTGGCTATTTAGTATTTACAGTCGATAACCCATCCTTAGTAACAGGAGCAGAAGGCACTGCAGGGGATAAGCGCCTCTGGGAACAGTTGATGGTTACGGTAAAGTGTTTTATTCAGGGACATCTCGACATTGCTGAGGTCTGGAATCGAAACTGCAGGGCGTTGAGTTCCCCATGTGGCTCTCTAACCATTCAGCTATGGCCGCCCCCATAGATTGTCTATTTACGGTCGATGCCGTTGTACGACGGTCTACAGAGTAGGCACATAACCCCACCATAGAGTGGCAAAGTTTGTGGGCCCCAACATCAGGATATGGGATGCACTTCTCTGTTCTGTTTCTCATAGTCTGTGGGTTGTTTGAATGGGTTTGTTGGTTAAATGCCTGCAATAGATAGATAGATAGATAGATAGATTCTTTATTTTTGTGTCATGCACCAAAGGCGCCCAGCACACATGGACTTATAGGACACACCATACCATTGCTTCAATATTGCATTGTGTAATAAGGACTGTAGTATAACACAGGATTATATTTTCACATCTATCTACCACATAAAACGGTAGTAAATACCCCACCCCAAATACCCATGTACACGTGCATCACGTGCTAATAGTGGCTTCATTACACATTATCAATTCAATTCAATTCAAAGGGCTTTTATTGGCATGAGAAAACATGCGTTTACATTGCCAAAGCAAAAAGTGGAACAATAAAATCAAAACAAAATGTGTGTATAATTGAAAGTCAGAATCCCCAATACATTTGAGTTGCCATTGAACATACTGTATACTGTAGCCGCTCAGCAAGATGGCCACCAGGTGAAGAACGTCAGAGACTCCGCCTTGAGCCATCTATCCTTTATGTCTATGGCTGCTACCAGCAAACCTCCCAGGCTCCCAACACAGGGACACAGTCAAGTGGATGTTTCAAATACATTTATTGTAGAGAGTGGCAAGAAGGTACTTTGTATACAAGCTGTAATGACAGAGGACCTCCCGAGTGAGTGCAGGGACGACTGATATATCCTGTGCACATTGATTAGATTGATGCACAACAGAGTCGCGGTCTCACCCAGCTCTGAGCCCAATTAGTTTGGGCCCAGGCCAGGTGTGAGTGACTAACTAAATCAGCCATCAGCCCACACCACACGGTGTTCATTTGTTATTTATTAACCTGCAAAGGAAATCATGTATCATGAGCGATAATCAAATAAAAGCAGGAAGGTTTTAACTCCCTGCTTCCTACAGAAACGTGTTACTGAACCGCTCTACATCCACCACTGTCACTGGTGTAGCACCACCATACAATGCACTGTCTGCAATGGACACTTTAATTACATCTAGAGATTTCAAGTCCTGTCAAGTATTCACAGTGGATCACTCTTTTATATAAGAATTCCTTGCTCCGAGCTTTCACGGCCCAATAAAGCCCAATAAAAAGAAACCACCTCACAAACAAAAAGACAAGAAACGGAAAGCCCAGGTTAGGTATGAGGAGACCTTTTTATGCTAATCAAGTTTTTATTAACATACAAATAGCGCCAGTCTATTTCTGAGCAGTGTGTTAGTTGTGCTATGCTTCCCGTAGCCCCCAGAACTGATGAATCCAAGAGGACCTCTCATTGTGAAGATGACTGTGGAGCTCCGTCTGTCCACACCGATGGTGTGCGGTAATTGGCACATTGTGGCGTTTATATTGCTGCCAAAGATCATCCAATTTAAAGACGGAAAAGCCTAGCTCTCAATAGCACAGTGCTGTGCATAAAAGTAACAAGACGCTGGGTCCCAAAACCGCTCACAGAGACTGAGACAGAGACGCCACTGTCAGGCACTTGGCTCTTTGTCGGCGGGCAGTATAACCATGTACCTCGTTATGTTCATGAACAGCAGCAGAGACCCTGCTTATTATGTACTGCACATGCAGAACAGAATGAATGAATTGTGTTGTATATTTCCTGACTAATGACTTCTGTTTTTGTTGGATATCAATCCCAAACCATGAACGATATGAATTCAGAAAGGAACTGTTTTGTGACTGACTTCTCCATATTCATGAGGACCGCCTGGCTTATCAGTTATCACGAGGTCATTATCATTTGAGATCGAGGTGTGAGAGAAGCCGATACACGGCTACGAGGCGGGCACATCCCACGCCGGGTGCTGGATCTGAGGAAAAGTCTGGTGGCTCCTGTCGCGATATCTGTCTGTTGTATACTTTTATTATGTAGTCATGTCCTAGTGTTTCCTGTTTTCCCTAGTTACTGTTTCCTGTGTTGTCATCACCTCCCTGTGATTACTAGTTTTCTCCACCTGTGTCATGTCCCAGCCTATCCCAGTGTTGATTGTTAGTTCTGTTCACCTGTGTATTGTTATCCCTGTGTCTACTTAAACCCTCAGTTCCTTGTGTTACCTGCTAGTGTATAGTTGTCTCCACCAGGCCGAAGGCATGGGGGGAGAGTATGTTTTGCACTCCGTCCGTCCGTGTGTCCGTCCGTGTGTGTGTGTGTGTGTGTGTGTGTGTCCGTCCGTCCGTCCGTGAGCAGCTAATCTCGGCCACCGTTAACCCGGTCGATGCCAAATTTTGCACACACACTCCCTGGATGCCAACGATGAACCTCTGCCCCAAACTTTCCAGAACGGCCTGTTATAGCGCCACCAGGAGGCCGCTTTGTGCAAAACAAGTTTTTGCACAGCACACCTACAGATTTTGTCCAAACATCACGCAAATTGGTACACAGTCTCTCTAGAGCCATTCAACCAAACCGGTCTTTCAGATTTCTCAGACTCCATCCTGATTGGTTAAGATTGGCTTCCAAAGTTCACAGGAGTGCTCAGTTTCAAACAAAATGCTGCAAATCATGAACACATCGCGTGATTTCCGTGAAATTGTGCACCCACATTCCCACTAGGCCGAGGACAAAATGCCACATGAACAATTTCAACTCAGCCTCAAGGTGGCGCTATAACTGGCCGAAAAGTGTTTTTACCTCTAACTGCACGGATCTGTGGATAACCTGGTGGAGACCTGTGCCCAGAAGGGCACTTTTTCTAGTTTATGATGTTATGGTGTGTCCAGCCCATGTCTGTCCTGTGTTACTAAATAAATCTTCATTTAACTTCATCTGCCTGCCTTCCTGTGTGGTTCTGCACTTCGGCCCAACACCTGTCTCATACCGTGACAGCTCCAAATGTTACCAAGTGAAATAGCACATGGCTATACATTCTTGTTTACTGGTGAGGTGTCAATGTCACACAAACCTTTAATGCGAAAAGTAAGTGATGGAGAGAGCTCTTTATCCACTGGCTGAAGGATAAAGCAGACACTTGAGCTTCATGAACACGTTTACACAAAAATGTGTTTGAAATCCAAAGTGTATTCATAGTGTCAGAGTGTTTGTTCCCTTTGAGCTTTTACGCTTCATGCTCATAGATAGGGTTAACATAATATGATTTAAAATCTTCTCGATGCCATGGCTCTCCCTGTATTTGCACGCACATATATACATATCCATTATTAAGATTGAAACTTGAGATACAACTATCAAAATATGCAGATGCAAGGTTTCTACCCGACAGCTACAAGAATGACAGCTTGAATTATGAAACATAACATTACATTTCAGCTGGTGTCTGCCTGCTGTCTTAACAGATGTACCGACAATATTTTTTATTAAGGTTACATTTGTTAATAAATATATAAACAAAAATGCAGATACAAGGCTTCTGCCCGACAGTGATTATTTGCAACTGGGACTATCTATCTATCTATCTATCTATCTATCTATCTATCTATCTATCTATCTATCTATCTATCTATCTATCTATCTATCTATCTATCTATCTATCTATCTATCTATCTATCTATCTATCTATCTATCTATCTATCTATCTATCATACTGTACATGCAGGGACTGTAAATCTGAACAACTCGAATGCTAGTCATCTGTTTTAATCTGTCCACTCTGTGACAGCCAGAGTGCAGACCTCAGGGAGACAGGGAAGGCATTTTCAAACACGTCCCTGCCTCGGCCAGATGTAGCTGTGCATTTCTGCTGCTTCTGATGGATGCCGTCAAACGTTAAGAAATAATTCATGGTATGTTCGTCCAGAATGGGGGTATAGGCCTACTTCACTTCCACTGAGTAAAACCAATTCCATTGAACCTGCATAAAAATGAGTTTTGACAGAATCAAAATGCAGGGTGACAGGGTGGTTAAGATAGGGCCTCTGTTCATATTCAACCATCTTTCCAAGAGGCAGCTTTTGACCCAGTTAAGGAAAAACTAGACTATATCGTTTTTTTGTGATTGCAATGGCAGAGGAACATTTATTATTATTTATGGTTACCTGCTGTTAGTTAACAGTGAGAATGACTCTACAGTACAAGTAGACTTGCGGTTGCCATGGACCAAGAAACAGTGATGTACACAGCTCCTGCATAAATGGACCAGTGATAACAGTGTTTGGGGAAAAGTAGGCTAATAAGTTCACGTTTATTGTTTACTTATCACTCCTTTAAAAAAAAGTTTATATTGCCTGGTATCAAAAGTAATTAGTTGCCTTACCCGTTATGTTTTGTATTACTTCCACCCCCCACAAAGTTTGTACTGTATAATCTGTTCCGCAGCTCCTTATAATCCACGGAAAGATTGCAGTTACTCGGATTAGTAACTGCAATATAATTCCATTACCATCATTAGGGGAAGTATATATTACATTCATATATGTGACCCCTTCCAGCATTTCCAACCACAAGACTCCCTGCACCCACACACTACCTGCACCCACACTACCTGCACCCACACTACCTGCACCCACACACTACCTGCACCCACACACTACCTGCACCCACACACTACCTGCACCCACACTACCTGCACCCACACTACCTGCACCCACACACTACCTGCACCCACACACTACCTGCACCCACACTACCTGCACCCACACTACCTGCACCCACACACTACCTGCACCCACACACTACCTGCACCCACACACTACCTGCACCCACACACTACCTGCACCCACACTACCTGCACCCACACTACCTGCACCCACACACTACCTGCACCCACACACTACCTGCACCCACACACTACCTGCACCCACACTACCTGCACCCACACTACCTGCACCCACACACTACCTGCACCCACACACTACCTGCACCCACACTACCTGCACCCACACTACCTGCACCCACACACTACCTGCACCCACACACTACCTGCACCCACACACTACCTGCACCCACACTACCTGCACCCACACTACCTGCACCCACACACTACCTGCACCCACACACTACCTGCACCCACACACTACCTGCACCCACACACTACCTGCACCCACACACTACCTGCACCCACACACTACCTGCACCCACACACTACCTGCACCCACACTACCTGCACCCACACACTACCTGCACCCACACACTACCTGCACCCACACTACCTGCACCCACACACTACTTGCACCCACACACTCCCTGCACCAGCACACTCCCTGCACCCAGGAATTGTCGCAACTTTATAATAACGTCCAGATAACATATATTAACTATTAGCAAATGCTTAACTAGTAAGTTATTTAGTAATGGCTTGATCATAATCATTAAATATTATAAATTATTAGCATTGTGTTGATAAGTTCACTAATAGTTTGGGATAACTATTAGGCACAAAGTTTGTACTGTATTGTAATCTGTTCCGCAGCTCCTTATAGAATCCACTTTCTCGGAACATTAAGCTCACAGGAGGAGTCACTCACCAATCACCCACACTGCGCACATTACTGTGTTTGTGTACGTGTGTGACGGAAAGATTGCAGTTAGTAACTGCAATATAATTCCATTACCATCATTAGGGGAAGTATAATAATATTACATTCATATATGTGACCCCTTCCAGTATTTTCAACCACAAGTCGGCTCTAATGAAACTGCACAATAGACCAAAATCCTTTATTTATTTTTTATTTTTTATTGGTTTTCATTTTTCGCCACATTAACACAGTTGGAATGTTAAAGAATGTTTTTATTCCATCAGAAAGTTGTTTTAGTGTCATTAAGTCGTTGTAATTACATTGCAAAAATGTCTCTGTATTTATTTGCGCATTTTAGGGGTGTGAACATTCCTACACGTATTACAAATTTACAATACATCATATGAAAGCTTACATTATGTAGTTTCATAATATGTAAAAAACTGAAAAATGACCATGGCCCCCTTGTTTATCAAACCACTGGACTCGGTCACATATTACTTATTAATAAGATACTGTCCAACACTGATCTACTAAGGGCATGAATTTATCTGGCGCATGCATATTACTTTTTTATTGCCTGCAAACATTGGTAATTGTATAATTTCTTTCAAAATATTATTATTATTATTATTATTATTATTATTATTATCACCTCTTATCACCTCTTAAATAAAATGTGTTGACCAAACTCTCCCAGGGCTCAATCTACAAGCTCACAATGATGTGAGCTTGTAGATTGTTTACTGAATGTTCTATTTGCGAATGAAGTGAGCACAAACTATAGAAGCTGGCCAAAACTGTCGGAAAACCCTATCGGGCCCGGAAATGCCCGGAAATGCACTAATGAACTGATAAATCTCATCAAATGGTGGTCTGTGGCCTTGCAGACCCAAGTAAGTATTTAGTAAGGAAGTCCGAGAAGGCTTATTGTCGGAATGACGGTATCAGCCAGGAGGCGGGAGTCTATGCCCGTTTCAATGTGCTAGACCTCTGGGAGATGGGATGATGAGGCAACACCTATACTATCAGCTCAGACCATCCTCATACGCTGAGTCGGCGGTGACCGGGTTTGAACCCATGACCTTCCGGTCGAAAGGCGCGTGCTCTACGGACTGAGCTACCCGGACACAGACCCAAAACTAAAGAATGTGCTGTATTGATGTTGGCACCATAGGAGAGATAACAGGCTGATTAATGGTTCATCAGGCTGATTTATGGTTGATCAAAATAACAATTATTCTACGTTCTCTAATTGTGTAGAGTGTAGACTTCTTGTAAAATACCTTAAGTAATGCACAATAAGGAAACCAAATGGACTCGTAGCAGGTTTGTGTTATCTCAATGTTCTTGTGCACAGATATACTTTGTTGACTGGTGTCGCCTACTCTTTTTTTTCTTCGTTCTTTCCCCCTTTTTTTCTTATTCTTTTTTTATTTTTACACCAAATGTATTTGCTGAAAATAGCCATGTTAACAAGTTAACACAATGATTGTGAGCTTGTAGATCTGCTACTTCCACTGAATGTTTAAACAAGATGAGAGAGTTAATCCACATACCACATACTAGCACCACTCAGTGTCCATGACACTATATATTTTTTTATTCCCCAGCTAAGGTCTGGTTAGGATGTCCCCCCCTTCCCTCGTTTATCCTTTTATCTTTTTAACCCTGTACTGTTGCTGTATCTGCTATGTTTTTTTTTTCTTAATAAAGTCTTATTATTATTATTTATTATTAATATAATCGGGTCCACTCCACATCAACTGTCTTCTGTGAAACTAGCTGCTGTACAAGCTCACACCATGTCATGTTGCGAGATTGTCGATCGGTTATTTCCGGGCTCCCAGAATATGGATGCTACGGTTCAAGTGGTTAACTACACTTGTGAGTGACAGCTGTCTCTGCTGTTATACTAATCATCAACACAATTTGTTTCCCCTTTTCTTCCACAGGATATCGCTAAAGTGCAGCGACTTGTCACATCCAGTAAATTGCCCGTGAACCCGGGGGTAATGACGAGTGAGAGCGAAGGAACCCAGAAGTGCCAGATGGATTCAGTAAGTAATTAAACTGTAATAGTCTATCTGTGACCCTGGGACTGCAGGCGTCAGGGTTGTATGCTCATTGATTTTCCCCTTTAAAGCTTTCATCAGCAATCACTGTTGGTTTGATAACGGAAGACGGATGTTTAACAAGTTGTTGCTGTTCCCTGAGAACCATCATCTTTTCACATTCTCACAGAGAGCTTTGGCTGATAGCAACAGTTGATTTGATTATGTTACACAGTAGGAAAAGCGACAGCCACCCTCTGGCACATTCAGTGAGGATTATAAATCTGTTCAAAGCTTCATTTGGACAATGTATCAGTTGAATTCCTTGCTCTGGGGCACATTGAAGGAACACTTCACCTCTTCCATTTTACTTTCTGTTTTCCCCTGTGGTCAAAAATAGCTTTCTCTAGCTGTCTGGCAACCACCGCTCACACTTAGGCCCTCATTTATCAACCGTGCATACGCCAAAATATGGGCGCACGCCGAAATTACCGACATTTTCGGCATTTAACATTTCCGGCAAAGCTTGAAATTGAACGTGACAACGTTCAAAACCCACGTCTGCTCGGGACCTGGCGTACGTTTTGTCCTCACCTGTTTTTCTGTCGTAGAACGGCGGAGCAGCATTGTTTGACCAGCTGAGAGGCTGTCACAGGCATTTAAACATATGTTTTCACTCCTAAAATGTTAATATAAAACGGTATGTGTATGCAGTAAAAAACAAAAGAGAGATTTCCAACTTTACAAGTAATTAAAATCGCGCAATTAAAAACAATATAACATGTTTACAATGTATTAGTTTGTGCTTAATCAAACAGTGCTTTACTGGCCTTGTTATGCGAGCGCACTTGTGAGATGATTTTGGAGCGCATGCGGTGATGCGGCATATGTGATTATGATATTATTTTAAAAAAGGCATAAATGGACTGCACGCCTTTATTTCCAAGTGACAATGACAAGCATACAGCTTGCCTATTTGTAGTAAGTACTAGCAGGCTATAGGCGTAAGGGGCTTAATCATTCACCATTTAAATAAGTGCTTAGACAGGTTTTGACAGTTCAGATAAAAGCGAGATCATTTTCGAGGGTCGGGAGCCTGAGGACGGGACCGCGGCGTGCGTCGCCAATACATACCAGCACACATGCAAGCAAGCCTTCATCCATATGTTTATGATTCGTTCATCAATGATCAAATCACTTCATAAACGTTGATTATGACTGCCTTGACGACATGATAGCCTATCTCTCATGCAGGCATCACTGACACTCACCCACAGGACTTTAATATCACAGCAGTGCGCAGTCTCACGCCTTCGCCGTGCACTGCACATTAATGGGTAAAATGAATATAGGCCAGCCCAAACGTATTCCATTCATGGCGATGCGATGTCGATGTGTCATGTAGGTGCGTGCGTGCGTGGACATGACAGCAAGGCAAGCGAGGTGAGAGGGAAACAGACAGGGTAGGCCTACAACTTTATTTAATTCATGCAGGTGTTCGTTCTTTATTTGTTTAACAACACACCAGTTACTTGGGCTTGCAAGTTGCGTGTGCGTGCTGTGCGTGTGTATGAGAGAGGGGGTGAGGCGGGCAGCAAGGCACGGGAGAAACCTATTTTTTCATGTAACCATGGTTTCAGTAAACGTATTGCCGTTGTTCATGTCGCAAAAACGAGGGCGAGGCTAGATTTAATAGGGCGTGCCAGATAGATTTCAGCCGTGACATTTATTAACGTCAGAACGAAATTAAGGAAGGATCAGCTGTTTGCGATCACTTTATAAATGCCGTGGCGACGTGGGTGTACTACGAAACCTGCACTCGAATCTGTGGCAGATTTTACACTCGATTGATAAATGAGGGCCTTACAGTCGAGATGAAACGGGAGGGGGGCAGTGCCGTCTACAGGGGGGCATTTCCCCATCCAGATTGGATTTTGTGCCCCTCCAGTCCAGATTGGCCAGTAGTAGGCCTACCCTACCCTACTGCACCAATATTTTAATGTTTTACAAATGTAAAATCTATAAGTTCTTCATGATTATTGTAACATGTTAAAATTAATTGAATAGTTAATAGAAATACAAGGTAATATATGCATGCAGAAGACATTATAATGCTCAACATATTTGTATTTCTTTGTTTGCTGTTGGTACAGCATAATTGTAGCCTACCTGTAGCCTTTTTCAAGCATCACTTCCCCCCCCTGCTGATTTGTGCCTGGAAAACTAGAACTGCACTCTGTCGAGTGCCTACTTGCTTGTTGCACCCAAGTAATGGCCTACTAGTGCACAAGCAGCGCGTGCAAGTACTGGTATAACTGGCTCTCAATGGTGACGTAATAATGATATGTTTCAGTGTAGGGTGGACTAAAGGAAATGCCTCTATGTTTTAAACGATTTAAAAACATTGACTGCTTACGTAATTAATAACCAATTAAGGTTGTTTTATGCGTATGCCATGGCTGCGTAATAACGTAATGAAGATATGTACCTTTGACGTCTCAATGGTGACGTAATAAAATATATGTTTCGGTGTCGGGTGATTAAAGGAAATGCCCCTATGTGTATATGTAATTTGTAAGTTGATTAGCGGTATACTGTGGTTACTTGGGTCGTTTGATGCGTATGTCCCGTAGCAGCATATGACATGATGAAGGTATGTACCAATGTCAGGGTATAACTGGTATAACTGGCTCCCAATGGTGACGTAATAAAGATGTGTTTTAGTGTCGGTATGTATATGTAATTTGTAAGTTGATTAGCGTATACTGTGGTTACTTGGGTCGTTTGATGCGTATGTCCCGTAGCAGCATATGACGTGATGAAGACAACCAATTATACACTGGCATTACATAGGGGCATTACCTTTAATCCACCCGACACTGAAACATATCATTACGTCACCATCGACAACCAATTATACCCTGGCATTGGTACATATCTTCATCACGTCGCTTGCGCAAGTAATAATAAAACATCTTCAAGCTCATAACACTTTGCAATGTGATGCATTTTGAGCTTGTAGATCTGCTATTTTTGTCACATTGTTCACCTAATATGCATAGTAGAATAGGGATGCTAAGGTTCAAGTCATTAAATATAGCTGTAAGATCAATCATGTCACGCAAAACGATTGAAAATATTTTTGAAAATCTTTGATCATTTCTGCCCATAATGACTCAAGGGTGGATACGGGACTGGAAACGCAGGCGGTTCCATAGCAGTGTTGTTTTTTGGCAGCACATTTTGATTTCTGTTTTAGTCATAGTCTCTTGAATGGCTTACATTTAGTTTTAGTCACATTTATTCACCCGGAATGTTTTAGTGATTAGTCTAGTTTTAGTCGACTAAGTGTCATAAGATTTTAGTCGACTAAATCTACAGTTTACTTAGTCGACTAGAATGTATTTTGGTGGGCCTTGATGCCGTCATAATGACTGTTTTTACACTTGCTGAAAATAGCCGATCTACAAGCTCACAACGTGTCGCAGTTGTGAGCTTGTAGATCTGCTATTTACAGCATGCAACCAAGTGTAAAATGACTTATACTGGATCTCTTGTCCACTAGTGCCTTCCTAACATTTTGGTCTAGTTCTTATTTGTTGACAAAATTGTCAGTATATTTAGTCATAGTTTTAGTCATCATGGCTTAGTTTTTATTTAGTTTTTATGTCGTTTTTGTCAGTGAAAAAGTCGATGAAATTCTTTTGTCATAGTTTTAGTCGACGAAACAAACACTGTTCCATATAGGACTATTCATGATGAAACTGTGCCGAAACGATCTTGGCTGTCCGGCGTCCAGTTACTGATGATATAACTTTGACAGGCCTGTACGATGCAGAATCCTGCAGCAAGAGGCAGAATATAGCACTGTGATATAGATAAGAAGAGACCTCATTTGAAACAGAGTCTCAGATATTGTTTACTCATGTGCTCTCTCTGAGTGAGTGCTCCTGAACAAACACAGAGCCAGCTTGTACATTTTATAGAATCACATCGGCCTTTCAAAATCATAATGGGGGAAAAAAAAAGAATGTTCCACAAGGATGATGGTTTGACAGCATTTTATTGAAAGATTATCGTCATACAAGGGGCTCAACAGTCTGGCTTGTTAGACCAGAGCTGTCAGTCCTCTCTCTGCCTGCCCGATGACCCCCCCCCCCCCCCCCCCCCCCCCCCCATCTGGCATTGGTTTCAGATTACATACGTACATGTACTGTATACATAATCCACCCAACACTGAACATATCATTATTACGTCACCATCGAGAGCCAGTTATACCCTGGCATTGGTACATATCTTCATCACGTCATACGCAGCTACGGACATACGCATCAAACGACCTAAGTAACCACAGTATACTGCTAATCAATTTACAGATTACATATACTGTACATAGAGGCATTTCCTTTAATCCGACACTGAAACATATTATATTATATATATATATATATATATATATATATATATATATATATATTATATTTTAATATAATATAATATATTTATTACGTCACCATTGAGAGCCACTTATGGCCTGGCATTGGTACATATCTTCATGTAATGATTAATTTGTGCTTGATATGGCATTGGTTTCAGATTATGTATATGTAAGTTGTATACTGTATATATGTATATGTAATTTGTAAGTTGAAAAGTATAGTATACTGTGGTTACTTGGATCGTTTTATGCGTATGCTGTGGCTGCATATGACGTAAGGAGTTAGATTTAGCATTGATATCACTATAATCCAAAATTAAGTAAAATTAAAGCAAGGTTATTGAAGGTTTAAAATAAATAATATTATACTATATACGTGATAATATATATATTTTTCAACTGATATACTTTTGTTTTCATCTAATATCCATGTTTTATTTTTCACAGAGAGGCTGAGATTTGAAAGTTCAAACAGTAACAGTACAGTAACAGAACAGTACTCGACAGAGTGCAGTTCTAGTTTTGACTATTTTGTTGAATATAAGGGAAATAGATAGTGATACACATATGGTTCTATATTATAATATACATGTTCCACAAGGCAAGTTGCGTAAGCGTTTCACTGTAAATTTGCACTCTTAACACTTTTCAACAAAAAAGAGAAAGACATCGATATTCACCAAAGATTGATACTACAGTGGTTCTCAACCTTTTCAGGCCTTGACCCCGCAAAATAATAATATTTGAACTGGCGACCACCCAAATTAATTATATTTGAACTGGTGACGCCCAATTCTGTTAAGCACTTGGAATTGTAGAGCTGAGACATTACACTTTGTTTTTGACTCAGTTCCTATTGAACTGACTGAATACTTAGCAGTCAAACAGTCTAAAAGGATGTCACAGAAGAAAGTCCTTGCGGTCTTGTTTCAAGGACCTTTCCACAGATAAACATTGTGAAAATGGTCTGTCTGTATTCCTTCTTTAGAATGGATCTCATTGCTTTCAAAACGAGACACAGGACTCCTCTGCAGAAAGTAAAAAGCTACATCAACAACAGCAACAGCAACGGCTGCTACTACAACTACAACAGCAGCAGCAACTACAACAGCAACTACAACAGCAGCAGCAACAACAGCAACAGCAACAACAGCAACTACAACAGCAGCAACAACAGCAACAGCAGCAACAACAGGTGAGGTTTCAACTTGTCTTTTTAGGGAAACTATGCACTTGATATTTAACACAGATAGGCTAAAACCTACACAGACCCTACTTCATTGAACAGAATTCACCAAACAAACTCATCAGTGAAAGTAGCTGATCTACAAGCCATTAGACCCTTTAACTGCTTGTTCCCTGTATAGAGCTAGAATTCATGTGGATTTTCGCTGACGAAGTAGAGCTATTATATATACTACTTTTATACTTTTTTTTAGGGAATAATATATTGTGGACAAAATATATTGTGTACCACCAAAAGGCAATAGTTGCAGGAAAAAAAACTCTACCTCTATCTCACTTCGACATCAGTCCTACAGTAACACCTGTTCGGTGCGATGGCATTGCTTCTCGCCTCAGTGCACTGGAATGTTGCTGTGTTACTAATCAGCATTCTAAGTTGCTGGATTTTCTCAACATACTGTAGACTGTGATGTAGTCACTACAGTGGTCTTGTCAGGGACAGGGGAGAACTGTTTTTCTTCTTGTTTTATTCTTTTTAAGACAGACGCTCATGTGACGTGTTGTCAGCTTGCAAGCGCCTTTATCCAAAGCACTATACAATGTGCAATTACATACAGTATACCCATTCACAAACCGATGGCGGGGGAAAGCATGCACCAACACCGACCTGTTCATTGGGAGTCTTGCTACAAGGACACTTCAACACTAACTCAGGGGTGCGGAGTTCGGGATTGAACTGGGACCCTTCCACTTTCCCACGCGGCCGCTCTACCTCCTGAGTCACTGCTGCACCATGTTTTTTTTTTCCGACACTGAGCGCAACAAAGTTTATCGTATCGGTGCATACACGTTTTTTTTCTTCATTTCAAACTCCCTATAACTCCGCTTAAAGGTTCTTAAATTTGAATATTTCAGAAAGCCTGTCTTCAAACAGATATTGTTTCCAACGTTAGAAGGAGCATGTACAGTATTAACCGGACACACAATTTCTCTTTTGGACTTTAGACCTGAAAAGATTTGGGAACACCTGTTCCACAACAACACCCACACCCATCCGCTTTCTTTTTTCTTAGGATATTTTTGGGTCTTTTCTGACTTTATTAGTACAGTGAAGATTTGACAGGATACAGGGAGAGAGACAGGGAGTGGCAACGCAAGCAAAGGTCCTCAGGAATTGAACCTGTGACCAGATGTCAGGTTGCATTAGAGCCTCTGGGCCATCGGTGCCCTAGCCCTTTCTCTGCGGTTCTTTCTCCTTTCACTGCTCTCCACACAGCCTGTTTATTCCATTCATTGGTGGTGGTCCTCGGTGATGGTGATGGACTGGTGGTGCATAAAGCAAGTAGTTCTTCTCAAACTGACCATTTGGTTCCATTTGTACACTCTCAGAGTCACAGACACACACCCCTGCAAAGGTCCATTTGGAACCCCCTCAAGGAACCCTGGACCCCACATTGAGAACCAACAGGGCCTCTTAAGGCTTCAGGATGTTGCAGGTTTGGAGAATGGCACCGTCTTCAAATTCCCAAAGTGCCCATCGAGGCGCTTCAGAACCAAGCCAAGTTTGCCCGGCTCCTCGGGTTTTGCATTCTTGCTATTGATGCCACAGCTTTTGAGAGTTTTGCCGTCATCTATCTGCTTTTCCTTGTAGTAAAGCATTTGTTCTTCTGGAGCTCTGTTCAGGATTCCCTGCACGATGCGCTTCAGCTCATAGACGCTGGTGGACTCCTTGACGTCTGTGAGGATACAGGTCTTCTCATGTTTGATCATAAGGTGGATGGAAGCCATTTTGAGCATCTGATAACTCCTACACACGGAACAACTTCCAGAAACCTCTCAGCGACTTAAATACAGCTCAAGATCGGACTCATCGTGACCTATGGATGATGCACGTCCCTTTTGTGCCTATATATGGATGCACATATACTCGGGTGAAGTGAGGAGCACTCTTAAGACACATATGACGTACATTCTCCTTTTGCGTAGGACTAAATAGCCGATTTGCTCGTCCACATATATGACGTAAATTCTCCTTTCATTAATGGAAATGTAATGTTTGTGTAGGATGAAAATCTACACTAATAGCTATAGGAGTGGCTATAGCGCCTCTCATAAATACATCAGAAGGGCCCGGGCGGCTGGCGTAGCTGTCTGGGCACCTGGGCTGGTAGTCCTGTCTGGCACAGTGTGCCTCAGGTTTAACCCATTCTGACCTGAGATCAGATTCTAAAAATGTCTTCTACATCCTGACAGTTTTCCATTCTGACCTGAGATCAGATTCTAAAAATGTCTTCTACGTCAGTCGTTCTTTTTCGATTTTTCAAAAATAGCAGACCTACAAGCTCGTAGCGCGCCACTCGGTGGCACGCTATGAGCTTGTAGATAATTGTTTAAATATATTTAAATAGCTAAAACATAACGTAATGCTAACGTTCCCGCCCAAAATGGGTTAATGATGTTAGGTCCAGGTTCAATATGTGCAATCATTTCAATACGTTCACATTGAACAAGTCCGGCCCTCGACTCGACTTGTTTATTTATTTTATAAAGCGACTTATAGGCCAATCGCAGATGGCTATTTAAATTTTAAAAAACGTATACGTCAACAGCAGACATTAATTAATTAATTAATTAATTAATTCGATCATTCATTCATTCAAGTTTTATTTATTTTCGAAATTAATTTAGTAATTAAACTAATTTTCAGTGTTGTCGAGTAATACAATATCATATAGAAAAAAGCATCACAATACATCAGAAGATCAGGAAAAGGAAAACAAAAGGTATGTGAATTACGTAGGTTTACATATAAAAAGCTATAAAAAGCTAAGACAAATTTCTAAACGATCTGAAAACAGTTACATATTGTAGGGATCTGTAATGCTCACCAAGGTTTTGGTTTTATTTTTATTTTTTCACGCTTTTTTACTTGTTGCTAAGAGGATCTTGATTAAATATTTATCATGTATTAGAAACTCTTCAGGGATATTTCCCAACAGTAGAAAAGAAACAGTCAGAGGTATCTTAAAACACAGAATGGTCTCCAAGGTGGAGTGGATATCTTGCCAGTATTTCTGAATTTTAGGACAAGACCAGAAAATATGCTCACCAAGGTTTTAAAACCACTCGGGGGTACCAAAGACAATGTGTTAAGCGCAGCTTGACACCTCAGCATTGATTGCCTACACTTGGCCTACAGGGTACCGCTCCAAAAATTAATCTTACAGTGTTTCCTTTTAAGTTTGTTTGTTTAGCTGTGTGCAGGTGCCTTAGAGTATATATTTCTAGAGAAGGCACCCAGAGGAAACCCTGAGGCGAAATGGACATAGTGGCCGGATTTGGTATTGCAGCTCGAGCCCAGCGCTGCTCCGTTGACTATCATTGCGCACGTTCATGTGATTGGGGCCATGACACGTGAACGAATGTTTCATACGTGAACGCGCACAAACGGCACAATGATAGTCAACGGCAGCGCGTTCATGTGTTTGGGGCCAATCCATCCCAGAATGCACTCTGTTCCTACCAGGAAGGAGGAGTGAATCCGCCTCATGCGCTTTTGAGCAACTCAATGCAAGTGGATGGAAGGAGAACTCGGGTGTCTTCTCTATAGATATATAACTCTATGGCAGGTGCACGTTATTGTTTCCTTTAGGTCTGTTTGTTTGTTTGTGTGCAGGTGCACATTTTTGTTTCCTCTGTCTGTTTGTTTAGCTGTGTTCAGGGGCATGTTGTTTCCTTTAGGTCTGTTTGTTTGTTTGTGTGCAGGTGCACATTTTTGTTTCCTCGGTCTGTTTGTCTAGCTGTGTTTAGGGGCATGTTGTTTGTTTTTGCTTCATGCAAAGCATCAGAGCCCTGACACCTGTTCTGACACGTCTGATGCAAAAATCCAATCATTTGCAAGCAGTGAGCGAGCCTGGCGGCATGCACCCATGTGACATTATATGGTAAACACCAAACAGAAGCTTAATGACTTTACTTCAGGCTGTGGCATTAGTCTTGTTCCCCTGAACATTGTTCAAACGTGTCAACAAACACCTCAAATAACCCTCCCCCCAACAGGAAGCAACCATCCAACCAACCTTACAATAACGTTACGATGCAATAATGTGTCTTAAGCACAATATCAGGAGGAACTTCTACAATGGAAATATCTTCATCATCATAGTTAAGTCCCTATTCTCGGCAGATCATAATATTGGTGAATATTCATTTGGTGTAGAGGGGCTCAAAAGGAAGCTAAACCAAGTATACGTAGACACCTGGGGGACACCTGGTCAATGAAGTAGGGTATTACATTCAGACAAATACTACAAAATACATTTTTATTGCACAGATTTAATTGCTGTATATGCTTCTCTTTCTCGTCTAACTGTGAGCTATTATTGTGTCAGCCTTGCTCGATGTTATAACTATTTGGAATATAGTTATTCATATTTCACATTTCATTTCATAATGTTTATAAAGATGTTTATTTCATAGTATTATTATTTACAGTTTACAAAGACTTAAAAGACAGTTAAAAAGAATTGAATTCATTTAGAATAGCTGTTTTCTGTTGCTATATGCTAGCACTGCATTTCCCATAATGCCTTTTATTCTAGCGCCGGATATCCGGTGAAGGAGCCGCTCTTTCTTTAGTTTTGTTGTAACGAGATACGAGCTATAGCCTACTAGCAGACCAGCCGAGAGATAATTACTATCGATATCTAATAACTATATTACTCATTGTGAATCGCTGCATCATGTGTTTTGAACCCATAGCAGCAACGGAACCAGGAGGAGGTCGTGAAGCTCTCGGATCATCACAGCGAGGAGCCGGAGGGAGCCGGTCACAAAGACACAGAGCTCACAAACACAGCGGCTCAACAACACCACGGCGTCGTATGATGCAACCATTCATTCCCAACATGTGGGCCAGGGCCCACTGGGGGGGGGGGGGGGGGGGGTGAAGATATTGCAAAATGGGTCTCCAAATAATTGGCAAAACACTACGATTGTATTGATGATATAATTAAATTAATATAACAGAAAAAGTAATGATATTTGTTCCTACAGTATATATAGTTCCATTGATCCAAGGCGCGGGAACACAAATTGTTTGATGGGTCATTTTAAATAAACGAGCTTGGGAAATGCGGACACTGCGGACGCTTTTTCGAGATCAACATGTGGGCCCTGATCCAGAAAAAAAAGATCAACATGTGGGCCCTGATCCAGAAAAAAAAGGTTGATAACCTTAAAACCCCTCCACTGCCCCGGGGGTCTTTCTTAGAGCACACATGGCGTACGCACATGCACGAATACAGCGCGCGCGCACACACACTCACACACACACGCACGCACGCACACACACGTGGACAAACACAATCTACTACATACATACACATTGTTTGAAAACGCTGGCACACTGAAGATGTCATGAAATATCCGGAGACATTTGTATCTCTGGACTGAAACCCTGCATAGTGAAATGGCATGCATTCTAGACTTATTTTAAAAGGTAGCAATCTCACTGTTTACATGTTTCATGATTGTTCATTTTTGTTATTTACCTAATAATAACTGATATTTTCTGAGTGAGGACACTGCTTTCTAAATGTGTGATGTTTCTAGAAAACTCCCTTTGCACTGGTGAGGTCTCATACTGTATTATCCTATACTGGATCCTGTACACCAGACTGAGAAAAGCAAAGCCACAAGATTGTGTCAAAACCTATTATGGCTGGACTGTGTATGAAACGCCTGAGATCTTTTAATTTGAAAATGGTGGATACAGGGAGCGCCAGCGCTTTTGCCGGTGTTCGTGATGTTCAGGTTTTCGTATTAACCCCGTAGGTTTGGTTGTTTCAGTTTGACCTCAAAGTTAAAAAGAAAATCTTCTAAATCCTCCAATTTTCGGAAATAAATATTTTCACAATTTTTCAAAAATAGCAGATCTACAAGCTTGTAGCGCGCCACTCGGTGGCGCACCATGAGCTTGTAGATCTGCTATTTTTCCAATAGCTAAATTATTTATAACATAACACCAAAAGGGGTTCCCGCCCAAAATGGGTTAATAGATCATCTGGAACCAAGCGTTGCAGATGTGTACTCTTGCTATAGTGGCACCAGCTGTGTCCAATGATAAGAAAAGGTTTGTAATTTGGATAAAGAAAACTACATCCCTTATCCTGGGTCCGTTGTTAGGCCAACGAATAGTGTATCTGCGCTATAGTCACTTCGCTGGGCAAGGGACTGCTACTGAAAGTGTCTAAGGGCGGATTCAGACTGGGTCAGATTGATTCGAACTGTTCCCGATTAGTATGATTGCCCGCTCCCCGCTGGCCAACATTTTGACCATGGCCATGATTCTTCCGTACCCGAGTACTATCTTCATTCAACTGTAATGGAAGTTTATGCACTGTAGGACTATGGATGGGGCTTTGGGAGATAGAGAATGTCAGTTGATAAAAGAAGAGTCACTGGTCAGAGTTTAAAGCGAATAATAAAGTTACAATATTAACATAACAATACACAGCAGTGTGCGCTGACGGTTTTTGAAACATCCCAATTTAACGGCGTTGGTGTAATTATCGTATGACAGTGATGTCACAGACTAAGCCTTGGTATCTTTGTCCTAGAAGCAACACTGGCTAGCTACACATGTGTTTCTTTTTGTTTGTTTTTTCACAGTGGTGGAACCTACTCATTATTTCTTGTCAACATTGAGGTAGAACTATCGGAAACGCATAACCGAGGTAAAAATAATGTGTCATTGTAAACCATGTATAAATTATGATTAGCAGACAGTCCACTTCCTTCTTTTGGTACTGATGACTTTCCCATTGGAGCGTTCCGTACCCATCCAATGGGACCAGAAACTACCTCCCCGATTTCTGGGGAACGGTATGCATCGTTCCCACTAATCACGTCATCTGCACACCCAGGATCATAGTCTGAATCCGCCCTTATTGGAGGAGGTAAAGGAGGTACCATTGTAGAACCTTAGGTTGATGCTATGCAGATCTGTTCATATCTCTGAGGGGCGGTAGCCCCTCCTATGTCCAGCTTTGAGGGTTTGTGTAAACGCAAACATAGTTTTGCTACCACCACATATGACTAGTTCTGAGTATTTGTGTAAAAAAAACTAGAGTGTAAACACAAACATTGAATGCCATTGACAATGAATGGCCAAGTTTTGAGTGTTTGTGTAAACACAAACATTGAAGACAAAAGTGTGGACGCAAATTTTGATTGGCCCCGGAAACGAGATGATGTATAATGATAAGAGCGCCTCTCACTTCACACGAGTGTGATTTTTAGGGTATGAAAGCTGTGTTCTGATTGGTTGTAAAACACAGCTTCTGGGAAAGTATACAAACGGAAGTCCCATCCTAGTATAGCCACTTTCAGCCGTAGTTCCTTTCCTATAGCTCCTCTTCCCGTGAGACGAGAAAAGGCTGGGAACGAGGCCTGACTGACAGTCAGTCAGTCAGTCAGTCAGCGACATTCACCTTCATAGGGCTGGGTCCAGCAAAAAAAAGAGTGGAAAAAATATTAATCTTTACAGTGGATACAATTAGAACAGTGGTTCTCAATCTGTGGAGACCCCCAGGATGGTCCCCATATGATTTTGGGCTGGTTCCCAGATGACAGTGAAGTTACAACGAAAGCCTTATACCTAAAAAACAAAAGATGGAAAAAATTCCATTTACTGCATCAAAAGTAATCAACACTATAATGAAGTAATCAATACTATCAAAACTTGTCAAACATTGGCCAAAATGTCAAATAATATAAGAAAGAGGCAAACATTTTGAAAATAGCCGGTCTACAAGCTTGTATCTGCTATTTTCAGTTCACAATATTTATCTGTAGTACCGAGTCAAACTAAATGTAATGCGTCAATTCCTACAATTCCATGTGCTTGTGAGGGTGGGGGAGTCCCCAGTGCAAATTATGATTAATTTTTTGCGGCGGCCTGAAAAAGTTGAGGACCCAATGCAATGTTAATTTACTCTTCCACATAAAAAAGAAGAAAAGAAAGGCTGAAGTTGGCTGGCCAACTGTTCCACGTTTAATATTTCAGTGCTGTTTCTGTCTTTAACACGCCAGAGAGGCAGAACCAAAGACTCACACTGGGTCGTGTCCCTGAGAATGTGCCATGCACTGACTAGTTACTCCTAGCTACATGTATCTGTGTTATTTGACCTTTCTGTGTCCTTTAAATAAACTGTAATTTTCAGTAAATGTGTGACAAATAAATGGATATTTGTGGAGAAAACAAACCGAGTAAGTTTCTAATCAATAATAATGGAATGGTGATGTTTAACCCATTACAACTGGGAAAGCATGAAAATGTTTATACAAATCTTTGAATATGTGCATTCTTAAGTGAACCTTTTTAAGTCAAATCTTTGCTTCTGGTGGTCCATGGAACAACATATTTTGAGATGCGGGTCGGCAGAACTTCACATGAAAAGGTTTGAAAACTACTGATAATAGCAACATATGTGGAACAGCTCAAGACCTACTTCTACACTCTTGCTTTCAAAAATCCTTATTGTTATTCATGTCCTCACTAAATTGCATTCCTGCTATTTTTTTAATGTTGTTTTACCTTTGCTTTTCTTATTTTTCTCTATTGCTCTGTAAAGCACTTAACTTTACAAATTTGGAGGAAAAAAAAAAACGTGTTCGGCTGGCATCTGCTGTTTGAAGCTACCGTCGCTAACATTCAACATATTCATAATGGTATTCCATAATAATATATATTTTTATGGAATGAATCTGTTATCAGTAGCATGCGGGCTGTGAGGAAACCTTGCAGAATACAAGCTGTAGGGACGCCTTGATTCTTTGACATTACGGTTTGGAGGAACCATAATGTGATTCCTCCCAACTCCTACTCCTACTCTCAAAAGTTCTTTGGTCGTCAGGGGACTCCCTGCAACCAAATATAACCTTATGGAAAATATTCAGTACATCTGTCAAGATAGCAGGCAGATTCCGGCGGCATACCTACATGATATTCTGTTTCATAATTCAAGCTGCGGTCACATTAAATTCTCTGTTGGCCAGAAAACTTTTGGAAGTTCTTTCCTGACAGTATACAGTATACGATAAGATCATTCCATTAAAAACATGGAAAATTGAATTCCATTATGTATACATTGTGTTGGAGAGGCAAGAATCAATTTAGGTGCAAAAAGCAGATCAGCCGTAGAAGTTTTTCCAATTTTGCTCTCTAAATGATGGTTAGCATTCATATTGAATGAGACCTTTTCAGCATTTCTCCACGGCTCGGGGCCTCTCTATTTTGTACATGTCATTTCATAGGGTTTAAGGGTGTCTGTGCTCTACAGGGTTTCACCAGAGACAGACATGATACTAATTGCATTAGGCTCAACATGTCACTATAGTTGACATTTCCTCACATTCATATCAACTCTAGATTATATTGTCTTCATGGTCATTATGCAACCAGGCTGGCTGGGCTAGCCCAGAAAGAAAACTTCCCTTCCTTTTCTCGTTCTCTATTCCCGGCAGTAGACTACATCTAAAGGTTCCGTCAGATAAATAATACAGCTCCATACTGACAATGACTAGGTATTTCAATAGTCTACTGATGATAGAGAGACTGGAAGCTATAACAACTTTTTTAAAGTTTGGACCAACTCCCAATGTCCCTGATCACATAATAATTACAGTCCGAGTCCGCATGTAATGAGGGAGACTCTGTGAGAATCTATTCAAATGTTTAATCTGAAAATAAATTATGTTAGTGGTTTCAGCCATTTTGTTTCTGCTTTATTTTCAAAATGTAGATTGATGGGAAGCATAAATAGAGAGAGAGAGGGAGTCAAACAACCTTAGGCACAGGTGCCAACATTGGCACATGGGAGGTGGAACACTGCACACTTGCATAAGTGAGAAAATAAAATAAATGTAAACTCAAATCTGTATGCAAATTACATTTACATTACAGTTTCATTCATTAAAACTCTGAACTCTGACTGCGGAGGGAGTCTGGGAGATAGCTGGGATATTGGGTCTAATGATGATTGCATCCTGATGTGAAAGAAAATATTTCAGAAGGAGAAAACAGTCAAAACTAGAAAAAGTGCCCTTCTGGGCACAGGTCTCCACCAGGATAGGAATGTAGGACATTGCAGCTTGCCTTCATCTGGTGGTTGGATAAATGGGCAACAAAAGTAAAAAATCACGCGATGTGTTCATGATTTGCAGCATTTTGGTTGAAACTGAGCACTCCTGTGAACTTTGGAAGCCAATCTTAACCAATCAGGATGGAGTCTGAGAAATCTGAAAGACCGGTTTCGTTGAATGGCTCTAGAGAGACTGTGTACCAATTTGCGTGATGTTTGGACAAAATATGTAGGTGTACTGTGCAAAAACTTGTTTTGCACAAAGCGGCCTCCTGGTGGCGCTATAACAGGCCGTTCTGGAATGTTTGGGGCAGAGCTTCATCGTTGGCATCCAGGGAGTGTGTGTGCAAAATTTGGCATTGACCGGGTTAACGGTGGCCGAGATTAGCTGCTCACGGACACACACACACACGGACGGACGGACGGACGGACGGAGTGCAAAACATACTCTCCCCCCATGCCTTCGGCCTGGTGGAGACAATCAGTTGGAAATTTTATGTGGTTCATAATTTAATTTCATGTTGGTATGCCACACTGACCATCAAGGAAATAAAAACATGGCATTTCATGTCAAAAAAGGTTGCAGACCGGCGACCCCTGGCCTGCAGTACTGCATGTCCTCCAAAATGACACTATTGTGTGTATAAAACAGTTTCTTAATCTTACTTTAATATAGCAAATATTTGCCGATATAACCCTTTGAACATGATGGAGGTCCTTTACTGATTTTTGGATTCATAATTATTTTTTGTATTATTCCCACAGTTCCTCTTCTGGGTTTGGTGTCAGCCCTCTTTTGTGTTAAATCGGCTTAGCGATAACAATATCCACTTCAGGCGTTTTGAATCTGCTTAGTGAAAGCAAATATCCACCTCATGTGACATTTGGTGCAGTCACAGGATCCCAACTATAGTGACCGTGCTGTGCTGAAGCGGGTTGTGACAGGTGCACTGTTCTATTTTAGCCCCGCAATCCATCTTTGTGGCAAGTCGGAGGGCCTCCTGTGGGTCCCGTGGACATCTTGACGCGAGCCCAAATGCGAGGGGCCTCAGGTTGTGGATATCCATCGCAGATAATGCCAACAGCAGGCCAGGCCAACAAAAGGAGATTAGAGGCTCTTCAAAGCTGCGTGCAAAAACACTAAGGGGGATTTGATCAAAGCGGATGAGCAGTTTTGATTATGGATTATCTTCATTATTATGATTGTACCTCTAATTTGGACACACAGCCTGTGGAAAAAAAGGAGAATTATCAAAGTGAGAAATAATGGGAAACTAAAATGGGACTGCTTTGGTAATAACATAATGAGAACATCCTTTGAGGGGAGAATTGAATGCATAGGGGGGGGGGGGGGGTCGTCAAATTAATTCAGGGGATCGGCAGATTATTCTCTGAATGGCTGGAAATGGATATTAAAGGACCACATTACCACTTTTCAACCTATCTTCATATAATTGGTCCTCACTAATGTTCATGATAAAATGCCACAATTCTTTTCTACTCGGCCTGTGTCTCATAGTAGGGCTGTGACATTATAGTTTATTACTCGCGACTTGCGAGGTCGGATTAAAGTTCTAGCTCCACACATCGTCCTTTACGTTTTTTTTGTAGCGATCAATTTGTATTGGGGGAGCGGGGCGGGGGTCGCAAGATATGGACAAATCATTTCTGGTGGTCCCCAGCCAAAAAGGTTGAGAACCCCTGCCATAGTCAGCACCACAGTCAGCACCACAGTCAGCACCATAGTTAACACTATTGTACTCTAGGACCGTCTCTGTTTAGTTTCAAAACAATTGAAGGTCAGGTATATCATTGCAGTGAATAGCTCTCACTACATTATGCACGCACGCACGCACGCACGCACGCACGCACGCACGCACGCACGCACACACACACACACACACACACACACACACCTAATTAAATGCTCCCTCACACAGCCCGGGCCCCAAGCTCCAGTTTAACTTCAGCTGCACTCCTTAAGCATACTTAAGTGAGGCACGTGCACGCAGCTGCAACATCTTTATAGAGTGCACTGTACGTACGCATGCACAGAGACCCTCCACCTACGCACCACTTAAAGCTTGATTTACACACTGCAACCAGAGACTAATTGGCTTAATGAGGTGAAGAGGTCGCCAACGAAGGCCCGTGTTATATTCTCATTAATTCTGCCCGTGTGCGTCGAGAGTACATTCGAAGGAAGACAGCCATTGTAAGTCATATTTATAGCAGTGAACCACTTGAACCCTGGTTCCTTCCATCCATCCATCCATCCATCCATCCATCCATCCATCCATCCATCCATCCATCCATCCATCCATCCACCCATCCATCCATCCAGTACCAGAAGAGTTTAACCCATTCTGACCTGAGATCAGATTCTAAAAATGTCTTCTACATCCTGACAGTTTTCATTCTGACCTGAGATCAGATTCTAAAAATGTCTTCTATGTCTTCGATTTTTCAAAAATAGCAGACCTACAATGACCTACATGAGCTTGTAGATCTGCTATTTTTCAATAGCTAAAGCATAACATAGTGCTAACACCAAAATGGGTTAAGTAAGAATGCAACATGATAATTAGTCCAATAGTCCCAAAGTTGTTAGTCAGAAAAGTATATGATGTATGTCTGAATGATGAAAACAACAGATCCTGGGTTTGGGAGGATATAGCGTGCAGGCCTATGTGGATATTTGTGACTGATTTTGACTAGAGCTAAAGTCTTCTAGCATTTTTTTTTTTTTTTTCATTTCATATGAAAGCAGGGAATCATACATGGACACCTGGCTGTTGATCACCACACACCTGGTGCGTGCGTGCCTGCCTGCGTGCGTGCTGACCTGTTCTGCATGACATTCCATTATGTTGATCCCACCCGTCCTTCTTGTTCTGACATTCCGTACACTCAAGACACGCTCATATATGGCCAGTACAGAATTCATTCCATATGTTGATCTGACCCCCCCATGCCAAAGCGCCAGCCCTCACCCAGGAGTCTGCCGTCACCCAGGCGGATGCGTGCCCGCAAGGGTGAGGTCGCTTCTCGCCCTCAGGGCATCTTACTGGTACACTGTAGTGTACAATCTCTAACACTGGTTTAGGTATAGAAATGCATACATATTTAATACATTTGAGTACATTTCAACAACAAATCAAAATCAAATAAAAAAAAAAATATATATTATAAAATTATTTATAAAGCACATTTAAAAACGACTGTCATCGACCAAAGTGCTGTACAAGTTGTCACAGCCCCTGTAGTTGGCCTACTAGGGCCTGTGTGTATTCCTGCATTTGGCTTCCCACAGGTTCTGAGTTGCTGATCAGGTGCATTGGGAGCACCTGGCCAGTGTTCCCAAGGTGCACTATAAATGGCTGGGCGTGGGCGTTTCGCTCAGTCTCTCTCCTTCCATGAGAGCAGCAGCATCTGTTTGCACCATTCAACACCCCACACTACACCCACCACACATCCACTCACTTACACTGCTGATCTACTGATTAACACACATTAACTCCACCTTAGTATTTTTTGTTTGATTCATATGTTTGTTTATATTGTAAATAATAAATATTGGTTTGTGCACTTTTAAACAGTGTCTTCCTCCTTTGTTATGGCCCAAGAGCCAGGTCATAACAAAGTCAAGAAACATATAGCAACAGCAACAGCAATACAATAAAATAAAAACAACATATAAAAACAATACATCAGTGTCAAGTGGGTACACATATGAACATAATAGGCACTAAGGTAAGAGGTGCTCAAAATAAAAGGTTGGAGATTAAACTGGGAGATTAAACTGGGTTGTGATTAAAAGCTAGGTCGAAAAAATGGGTTTTAAGCAGAGACTTAAAAGTCTCAATGGACGGATCTGATGTGGAGAGGAAGGCTATTCCAGAGCCTAGGGGCAGCCACAGTAAAATCACGGTCTCCCCTGGTGTTTAGTAGGTGTCACGGTCCGCTCCTCGGACCGTGAACTTTGACTAGAGTTTGGACTATAAATAATATGTATTTCTGTCATTTATTCATGTATTTGCTCATGTATTCCTGACTGTTTCTCGTTGGTTTTGGTTTACTGTTACTCTGTTGTTGCCTTAGTTTTGTGTATCTTATTTTGTAGTATTGTTCCTAGTGTTTCCTGTCTTCCTAGTTACTGTTAGTTACCTTGTCTATCCTACCTTGTTATTTGTCAGTGTTTCCACCTGTGTCCTTTTAGTCCCCTAGCCTATCCTGTGTTTGATTGTATTTTGAGTTCACCTGTGTCCTGTTACCCCTGTCTATTTAAGCCCTTTGTTTGCAGCGTGTCCTTTTTGGTCCATAGACCTCTGTCAAGTGAGTGTGTATGTTTTGCTGTGCCTTTGTTTTGCCCTATCTTGGTGGATTCCTGACCCGTAATGCATTCCTAACAGTATAGGGCTGTCTTGGGGGTCAAAAGTGAGAGGTGCGCTGACCTCAGGGCTCTGATCGGCTTATGGTGTTGGAGAAGTTCTGCCAAATAAGAGGGGGCCAGTCCATTGAGGGATTTAAAAGCAATTATCAAGATTCTAAAATCAATTCTAACTTATTCTGTGTATATGCACTTACAGCAGATATGTGTGAAAGCCTTAGCGAACCAACAACTTGAGGTATGATATCTTATTTCAATCTCTTTTCATTTCATTTTATGTTGTTAAGTCAGCCATTTTGACACTTTCTATCACCTTCTATTGCTTTCTGCCAGAGGTAATCAGGTGGAAAACATCTGAAAAGCCATTCTGCCCACTGGGAGATAGTACTGTAGCTAATGTAACAGACAGGGTCAATATTCGGTCAACATGTCACACCGATCTACATGCTCTCTTAATATACAGCGCAGTGGTGTGTGTTGAAGGTGTGTGTGCGTGCGTGTGTGCATGCGTGCGTGTAATTATTTTTATGTGTATGCATGTGTGCATGGGTGCACGTGTGTAACTTCCACACTCACTGACTCCACATGCTCCACACCAAGGGTCTTCAACATGGGGTCCCGGGTCCAGGACCCATAGGGGGTCCTTAGATCTCAGGCAGACCTCAGGCTTTGTTCACATTATAGGCCATACTGTATATGGCAGTGGTTCCCAAACCTCTTCATGTCAAGGATTGACACTAATTAGCCCCGCGGACACCCATTTGAAAAATATATGCCAGGGACCCCCATAAGAGAAGATTTGTACGGCTCTAGCAGTGATTCTCAACCCGTTTCATTTCAAGGACCCCCAGTTTGACACGCATTGGTCTACGGACCCCCATTTAATGGCATTTCTATCTCTGATACTTATATTGTAAAATCAACTCTGAGAGTGTACAAATGGAACCAAATGGACCAGTTAGGGTCCAATTGGTCCCATTTGTACACTCTCTGAGTTACTATCCCATATAAGGGTTCATTTGGTTCCAAACTATCATTTAGCTGGGTGCCCCCTGGAACTCCCTCAAGGACTCCTACTCCACTTTGGGAACCACTGGTATATGGGACTGTCCCTCTTTCATTGGTGTGTCGCCCAGGTTGTGCCTAAACCCTAACCTTTAACTTCACAGACACTACGCCTCAAACCTCACAGAAACTATGCCTATAAACCCTAACCTTTAACTTCACAGACACTATGCCTCAAACCTCACAGAAACTATGCCTATATACCCTAACCTTTAACTTCACAGACACTACGCCTCAAACCTCACAGAAACTATGCCTATATACCCTAACCTTTAACTTCACAGACACTATGCCTCAAACCTCACAGAAACTATGCCTATATACCCTAACCTTTAACTTCACAGAAATTATGCCTAAACCTATAACCTATAAACTGGCAACATCAACATTTAAAACACACGGCCTGCCTGCATGGTGTTGTGGCTCGTGACAACCTCCAACTTTACAGCAACTGACACACTGCATGCATGAGAGCTATTAACCACAAAGCACTCAACAAACACTAACCTAAATTGGTGCAATGTATCAAAGGATTACAATAAATCATTGTGTAATTACCTTTTTCCCCACAATGTTATCTGAACAAATACATGGAAAGTGCCAGACTGAATTATCGTTCTTCCAGGGTATTCTTTATTCATAAGAGCCCGTTCTTTTTGGCAGAAGCATTAAAAAGTGTCATAATTGCATGCATGTATTCTACTGATAGCACTTTAACACCCTTCAACACTTGACTGTGACAGCTAGGCAACTCAGAGGTACGTATACTCAAGTACTGTAGGCCAATAATGTTTAATTTATTATTATTTCAAAATTTCAATACTTTTGTCAGCCCTCAGGCGTGAAGAGGATTTGGGAGGTTGATTTAAATCAATCCTTTACTGACAGCGAATGAAAGATGATTCTACGGAACTCAAAGAAGATGTCCCGTGAACTTAGAACCAGATTAGTTCAATTTAATGATAATGAATAGAGTCTATTGGACTTCAAGGCTAAGCTCAGAGAGAGTCCGGTTTGCTGGAGGTGTGGTGAGGACCCCGGTACACTTATTCATGTATTGTGGGAGTGCCCTAGGGTACAGACGCTATGGTGTGCTATTCATGAGAATATAATGCAAATCACAAACCATGATATTCCTTATACACCTGCTCTGTTTATTCTGGGTGATCCATCGCCATTAAGTTATCTTTTAAGATGAATAATCAGTTAGATGAATATGATTCGAAGTGGAATGTGTTCCTCAGTCATGTTGCAGGTCCTTGATGTGATCCATGGTCAGGCAATGACGTTTTGATTGTTTACTGTCTCAGTATACATATGATACGGTTGATGATGCTGCATGTTTGGTCGTGTAAACTAGTTGAAACTTTTAATTCAATGTATTTGTTGATCTTGTCTATCCTTGTTACTTGCGCAAGCAGAGCGTGCAAGTAATGTTATCAGTCAGGTGCTTATGTCCCTAAGCAGCATATGATATGACGTCAATCTTCCGCCGTAGCCTGAAAACCCACCTTTTCAGACTCCATCATGGCCCATAGCACTTACCCTAATCCCTTAGATAGCATTTCTGTTGGCTTAGATAGCATTTGACACAGACTTATAGCATGTTATGTAGACAGCACTATAATTGTATTGTATATAGTCATAGCACGCCATAGTACATATGTATAGCATAGTAGTAAATATGTATAGAGTATGTATAGTTTCATTATATAGATATTCCACTGTTACTTTCTTAGCTTACGCATGTTTCATGATAAATGCTTTTATGTGATGTATTCCCATGCTTTTGTTCTTGCTTAAATGTAAGTCGCTCTGGATTAAGAGCGTCTGCTAAATGCCTAAATTGTAAATTGTAAATTGTCATGCCTGCACGGAAGCAGACCGTGCAGGTATGTTTTCCGTCATGCTACGAAGCATATGTCCCATGATGTGATGAAGATATGTACCAATCTCCCTTAGCAGAATTATGACGTCATATGCTGGCACGGGACATACGGTGACGTAACGATGCCATGTTTCAGTGTCGGGTGGACTAAAGGTAATGCCCCTATGCCTATGTATATATGTATGTGATCTGACACCACTGCCATAACAGGCATAAGTAATCATTACCATACTTCAAAATACTACTTTTTTTCCTCCAAAAGCAACGTACGTAGCAAATAGCTAAACCTAATAATTCAATATTGCAAACATTCTTTCACAGAGAGGCTGAGATTTGAAAGTTTGTAGCGGTCTACAGTACTTGCACGCTCTGCTTGCGCACTAGCCTACTTGTGTGCAACAAGCACACAGTAGTATAGGCACTCGACAGAGTGCAGTTCTAGTTTTATAATGTTTTTGTGTTCATACATAATATCCATGCATACGTTTTTTTTTTTTTTTTTGTAAAACAATCCAAATAAAGTATTGATCATAAAAAATAAAATAAATCAATAATTTTACTGCAAATATTGTACTTTTTACTCCACTACAATTATTTGAAATCTTTGTAGTCACTTTGTCAAAGTCACTTTGTAGATTTTGATTATTATTACAAAACTAGCTACTTCAGCCCTATGCCGTGTACTTCGACTATTTGGAAATAGACAATGTACAAACTCACAACGTGAACATGTCAGCTTGTAGATCTGCTTTTTTCAAAAGATTTTTGTACTTTCTGAAAACTTGAAAATGGACATTGCGCATAACGAAAACCATTAGACAGTAGACTGATACTCTTAGACTGTGGACAGATACAGAAATATCCATGTATGGGCATAAAAGGGACACAGACAGTTGGGTGGAACGGGTACATTGACTCGGGTACAACGGGTATTGCATAGCCAGGTGGGGCATGGAACTCCAACTTCCATCGTTACCGACTCTGTGCTCTATACAGCTGGGCACCGCTCTAGTAGTAGGCTTATATAATGGAAGTCGACAGGTCTCTGATTGTCTGAAACCTTGCCCAAATTTAGGTATGTCATAGTTAATACCTCACTGATGTCACCAGTGAAGAAGAAAAATGAAAAGGTGCTTTGTCTCTGACAATGCAGAGACAAGACAATCCTTTTCCCTTTTTCCTTCACTGGTCCAGGAAACTGTGGTGTCTTGTCATGCTGCAAGGAAGTGTCTCAAATGATACGGAACCCATGTCCTCTGTGCAAGGAAGTGGCTCAGACAATACCAGGGAAGATGCCCATGTAGCAGGAGAGGCAGGAGGAAGAGGAGGTGCTGAAGGAGGAGAGGACAATGTTGGCGACAGCGACATTATTAAGTCACCCAGTGACCCCAAACAGTACAGGTACATTGAACTGGAGAATGGACTGAGAGCGCTGCTCATATCCAACTACACTGGTCCAATGGCATCAGGGGATGATGAGGCTGGACCAATGGCATCAGGGGATGATGAGGCTGGACCAATGGCATCAGGGGATGATGAGGATGGTCCAGTGGTGTCAGGAGATGAGGACGGTGACCTTGAGAACAATGTGGGGAAAAGGAAGAAGAAAGGGCCTTCTGAAAAACCCTCTGCGGCGGCGTTATGCGTCGGCGTGGGCAGCTTCAGTGACCCCGCCGACCTGCCTGGCCTCGCCCACTTCGTGGAACACATGGTGTTCATGGGCAGTGAGAAGTACCCGTCTGAGAACGGATTGGACGCTTTCCTGAAGAAGTGCGGAGGAAGCGGCAACGCCTCCACTGACTGTGAGAGGACCGTCTTCCAGTTCGATGTCCAGAAGATGCACTTCAGAGAGGCCCTGGACAGATGGGCTCAGTTCTTCATCTGCCCCCTGATGAAGAGCGATGCCATCGACAGGGAAGTGGAAGCTGTGGACAGCGAGTACCAGCTGGCTAAACAATCGATCTCCCACAGGCAGGTGATGCTGTTTGGCAGCCTGGCCAAACCTGCACACCCCATGGGTAAATTTTACTTGGGAAATGCCCAGACATTGAAGAAAGAGCCGAGGGAGAATGAAGTCAATGTGTATGAACGTCTGCATGCATTCTGGAAGAGACACTACTCTGCCCATTACATGACACTAGCCGTTCAGTCCCAACATAAACTAGACACTCTGGAGGAATGGGTGCGAGGCATCTTCAGCAAGGTTCCCAACAACAACGAGCCCAAGCCGGAATTCTCAGACCTACTGGATCCATTTGACACACCAGCCTTCAACAAGCTGTACAGGGTGGTTGCGGTGAAAAAGGTTCATGCTTTGAACATCGCCTGGGCCCTCCCCGCTCAGGAGGAGACGCACTACAGAGTGAAGCCTCTCGATTATATCGCATGGCTGATTGGTCACGAGGGCGCAGGCAGCATCCTCTCTACACTCAGGAGGAAGTGTTGGGCTCTTGGTCTGTCTGTAGGAGCCAGTGAGTCTGGTTTCAACAATAATACCACTTCCTCTATCTTCTCAATTTCCGTCACCCTCACTGACGAGGGCTTTAAAAACTTCTACCAGGTGGCTCACCTTGTGTTCCAGTACGTGAGGATGCTGAAGACACTGGGCCCACAGCAAAGAATATATGAGGAGATACAGCAGATTTTAGCCAATGAATTCCACTACGAGGAGCAGACTGACTCTATAGAATATGTGGAGGAGGTCTGTGAGTACATGCAGCTGTTCCCTAAAAAGGACTTCCTGACCGGAGATCAGCTGATGTTCGAGTTCAAACCAGAGGTGATCGATGCGGCTCTCTCGCTTCTCGCCCCAGAGAAAGCCAATCTGATGCTGCTGTCATCGGAACACCAGGCCCGAACCACTTCTCCCCTCCGGGAGAAGTGGTTCGGCACACATTACGGTGTGGAGGAAATCCCACAGCGGTGGAGGGAGCATTGGACGGCAGACATGGGGCTCAGCAGTGAGCTGCACCTCCCTGCAGAGAACCAGTTCATTGCCACCGACTTCACCCTGAAGCCCCCTGACGGCCTGCACACAGAGTTCCCTGTCAGAATAGCCAACGGAGACAGGGGCTGCCTCTGGTACAAGAGGGACGACAAGTTCAAACTCCCCATGGCTTACATTGTATTTCATCTCATCTCTCCTGTAATTCAGCAATCCGCTAAGAAGGTCGTGTTATTTGACCTGCTGGTAAACATCCTGACTCATAACCTGGCCGAGCCCACCTACGTGGCCGATGTGGCCTGTCTAGAGTATGTACTGGAGGCCGGGGAGCACGGCCTGGTCATCAAGGTCAACGGATTCAACCACAAGCTGCCGTTGCTTCTACACCTGATAATCGATCATCTGGCGGAGTTCTCTACCTCCCCTGATGTATTTAGCATGTTCACCGAGCAACTGACGAAGACGTACTTCAACGTCCTCATTAAACCCCAGAAGCTCGCCAAGGACGTGCGTCTGATGATCTTGGAGCACTCTCGCTGGTCCACGGTGGAGACCTACCAGGCTCTGGCAGCTGGAGTGACTGTAGAGGAACTGATGGACTTCAGCAAGGCCTTCAAGGCTCAGCTGTACGCAGAGGGACTGGTGCAAGGCAACTTCAATAGTACAGAATCAGCGCAGTTCCTGCAATATGTCAGAGACAAATTGCAGTTCTCCAAGCTGACAGTAGAGGTGCCACTGGTGTACAGAGTTGTGGAGCTGCCTCCCAAGCATCACCTGTGCAAGGTCAAATCACTCAACAAGAGGGATGCCAATTCCGAGGTCACAGTTTACTACCAGTCCGGACCTAAAAACCTGAGGGAACACGCTCTAATGGAGCTACTCGTGATGCACATGGAGGAACCTTGCTTTAACTTCCTGAGAACCAAAGAGACTCTGGGGTACCTCGTCTACCCCTTGTGCAGAATCACTTCAGGGGTTCTGGGTTTTTCTGTCACGGTGGTGACCCAGGCCACGAAGTTCAATACAGAGGCGGTGGAGTTGAAGATTGAAGAGTTTTTGGTTTTGTTTGGGGAGATGCTGAGTGCACTTACCGAGGAGGCCTTCGATACGCAGGTCACTGCCTTGGTGAAGGAGAAGTTGAGCGAGGACACACACCTGGGGGAGGAGGTGAACAGGAATTGGTATGAGGTGGTCACCCAGCAGTATGTCTTTGACAGGCTCAACAAGGAGGCTGACGCTCTGAAGCAGATGACCCGGGCTGAGCTGGTCTCCTGGTTCCAGGAACACAGAGGGCCGACCAGCCGCAAACTCAGTGTGCACGTGGTGGGATTCGGACCAAAGGAGAACGACAGGAACGTCGGCAAAAATAAAAAATGTTGTCCAAGCAAGGTGTCCAAGCTCACCTTTCTCCTTGCTTCAGCCAAGATGCCCGGTGCCACCACACCCGTCATGGATGTTCCTGCTTTCACCCAGAACCTGCCCCTCTTCCCCTACAACAAAATCCTCAAATAAACTAAGTAACCCCCCCCCCTCTCCAACGACGTCACGTGGCAGCCAAGTCGATGGACCTTTAATGTTTGTCTTATTCAGGCACCCCAAAAAATCTACGTCTATGGATGTTTGTTTACAGCAGTTACACAAACATTGGCGTCACGTGGCAGCCACAGAGGGTGCCCCTCACTTCACACGAGTGTGATTTATTTTAAACAAGCTATTTAGAATTGTGGACTACCTTCAAACCGACAAGGTGTCAACGCCTTAAATTTAACACATTGTTTTGCTCTGCCAGACATTGGCCCTCATTTATCAAAGTGATAATGGCCACACGGCGAGATCGCCGCAATTGTCGGCATGTATCATTCTATCGTGACTCATATATTTCATTGTGAAATCCATGATCTCGACCGTCGAAAAATGATGATGATGATCATGACTTTGACTTGAGCGTATGGCCTGCTCAGATCTCTCATCAGGTCACGTGTAGGGTGTTTCCACACACGTTTGTTCCATCGTAGACATGCAGAGCAGCTTGTCTAACAATTTGACAGGCATGTATCCACTCCAAAATGTATATCTAACAAACTAATTCTTACAAAAATAACATTTAATAAAGGAATAAATGAATGCCTATATTTTATTTACGAGTGACAATAACAAGCATATAGCCTATTTGCAATGTTATCAATAACCAAATTGCAGCCGAACGTCGCTGGCAAAAAGATAGGCAAGCTACATCCCTTAACACACTAAAACTCCTTATGACCACCTATCAGAGAGCCGCCAAGGAGGCTAGAAACGCATATTTCTCCCACCTAATCCGCAAACAAAGCCATAACCCCACAGTTCTATTCCAGACAATAGATTTAGCAATCGGTCCACCTCCTGCCCAGCGACTAGAAGCATCACCGCAAAAATGTGAAGAACTTCTCACATATACAGTATACTACAATTGAAGTCATCAGACAACAGATCACCCCAGAGTCCAGAGTCCTTTCAGTCTGCCCAGTACCCCCAACCTTGTTAACCAGCTTTGACCAGGTCTCACTGTCCACCCTAGAAAAAAGAGATGAAACCCTCCACCTGGACTGGCTTGACTGATGGGTGAGATGATTTTTTTTACTAGATGGTGGGGTGTGGGGGGATGAAAAGAGGCACGATTCACAAGAAACATTTTATTTAAAACAAAACAAAAAATTCTGGACAGTAAATAAATATAATTTAATATCCACTCAACAAACATTCTGGACCTCAGTTCTTTCAGCACACGTCTAAACTTCATCCTCAGCCGTCAGCAGCCAGTAGCACCTAATATAGGGATTTAGGCGCTACATTTAGTCAGAAAACAGCCTCGGTTCCACGCTGGTTGTCTATTGGGAGGCAACTGACAAGTGGAACCAATGGGCGTTGTTTTGATGTTCCTTGGTTTGGATTGGACACAGTACACACAGACTGGGCGTGTGTGTGTGTTTGGCGTGGAGTGGACGGATCTGCAGCGGAAAGCCAACAGCGAGCAATCGTCTACAAGCAGCTGCTGTTTGGGAGGTGGTCAATTTTAACCCGGAGCTATAGTGGCGCTCACCGGGGGTCGTCGGCAGCACCAAGGCAGCAGCAGCCAGCCCAGCACCAGCAGTGGTGATCGGGACCGGACCGCATGGCGTTCGTATCTCTCCAACACTGACGGGCGTTCAAGTGTGTGGTATGTTTCAGTGGCACAGGGCCGCCGCCCGCCATTACAAACTTAAGTGACAAGTCCAATGCATTGAACAAACTTATTAAACTTATTAAGTATTAATATGAAGTATTATGGCACAATTGCACAGCCAATCCCGACGTGCCTCGGGAGCATGCCCGAAGCTTCTCCACCTGGGCTCAAATCCCAGACGCCGTTGATGGCCCGTCGTGGGCCATCACCCTGCTGTGGTGTTTATGATCATGTCCTTCTTCCTGTTATCAATAAAGCTGTTAAATGTTTTCATTGGTGGTGTGGTCCTTAATAGTGAATAAATGTTTATGCTGCATATTTTGCTGTTTGTCCATGTAAAGTACTTTGCAATGCAATTTTGAAAGATGCTATAGAAATAAAGTTTTATTAAGGTTCCGAATGTCAAGTTATCATCCATGGCTATACAGTGTCAGCACTTTCTATGTTTTTGTGTACATGTACAGAGAAGTATATGGGCTTTGCGCATGGATGTTCTGTGACTATAGGGGGACACAGAGACCAAGACTATAGCAATAGCCAAGTCAAAAGATCAGATCTAAAAGCTTACCGTCCATGCTTCATATTGCAACTTGTAGGTTCATCACGCAAGTCTTTTCTGCAATGGGCTGCCAGGAGCTGAATGTGAATAAAGTATATTGCTCTCGTGTTTAAATGAGAAGAAGAACGTTATCCTACAAAGTTTGAAGTCACAGGACCAAGTAATAGGATAATAAAGTATGGCAGGGTAATGAGGCTATTCTCCTGAACAATGCCTCACCTTTTCTAGGATGAAGAAGAAATATATAATGATGCTAGAATCCAGTACATGGAATACCTCTACATTACACATCATGGAGCTTTATTAATCACTGGGGGTAAATATGTATTTTGGATTAGCATATCCTTTCTTGTTCTAAATGGGGGATTGTGAATGGAGTGGACACATGCAGCTACATTTTATCCAGACAAATCAGTTAGAATGTGCCTCATGTCTATATAAGCCCAGTATGTAGACTTAATAAAAAAAAAAGAGCATTTTGCTTAAACATACAACATGACTGAATGAATGATGTGTCTACACTGGTGGGATTTGAAACTCCAATGTCTCTCCAATTGAGACTTCTTTTCCTTTCGTGTATGTTTTGAAAACAAAAGTGTTTTGTTTGATTGGCACTATTGTAATTGATTTGGCACAACACTGACACGGCGCTAAATATAAATCAGGCCCGTGGTTCAGTTCCTCTGAGGAACATTTGAGAAAGAGAATAGATCATATAGAGAATAAGTTCTCAAACTGTTGTGGCTTCAGTTCCTCCTCTCCCCGATGTCTGAAAGACAAGAAAATAAATACTGTTTCACTATGGTGCTGTAAATTAAAGCTTAGAGTTACCTTTCAATAAAATAATATTATAAGTTACCTCGTTTGTAATCACATGCCCGCGACTGAGTTCAGCACCACAGACACGTAGCCATGCCAGTTTGGAATCAATTTCAACTAATGAGCATAAACATGTGAGAAAATTGTGAGCAGAGGCAAAACCAGTTTTGCAAGAGAAACAAGTGGCCAGGTCTATGAAACAAGCACAAATGAAAATAGCTGATCTACAAGCTCACAGCAACACATTGTGAGGTTGTTCATCCGTTATTTAAAAACACATTGAGAATAAATCGAAATACTGACTGGTCACATGTCGCAATTTGTTGTTGGCTGTACTCTCCTGTTCAGTGGGATGTAGAACTGGGAGGAATAGTGTGTTCCTCCAGCTGGTGAAACTCCTCACTGCCAGGTAGGTGACAAGGGACTAGAATACACTGAGAAGCAGTTATCGGTTTAACGAGGACAAAGAAAGGACAAAGAAAACAATTATAATAATGGCATGGCTTCCCTGTGGACCCATTTTGTCACCCTCACACCTGATGAGGAAAGGTTGGACCCAAAAGGCAGATAATACTTGAAACAAGAGATGTATAGGCAAACCAAAACGATTTACTGTAATAATCACACACTCAGGTCACCTCTCAGAGAGGGAAACTCTACAGTAACACTACAGTAAAATGGGAAAATGTACACAAACTCAAGTTGATCATCACAGTAAGAACACAAGGCTACATTAAACAACCAGCAAATCAACAAACCAAACGGCAGTCACTAACACAAATGCCCGCAGCTATAAAGGCCCCGATTGGAATTTCATGACAGCTCTGTCATGGGTGCGTTCGGATACGCAATGATGATGTCATTTTGATTACATCACTCTTGACCAAATATGGAGGAATTAACCACAATGTTCTGATATTAATAACCTCAATGTGTCGTCACGGCGTCAGTCGGCTCCATATATGGGCACAAAAGGGGGCATATGGGCATGGGACAATGACTGATCGATACAGAGTTCTCCATATATGGACATGGTCGGATCTGCGGTCCAACCTAGTTGTGCGGGCCTCGTAGCACACACACACATACACGCACGCAAGAGCGGAAATATGTTAATATTCAGGGTTTACTTCCTTTGCCTACTGGCAGCGTGCACAAGAAATTATGCGCCGAGTGGTTTACGAGATTAGGCGTGCCTACACCACACTCGCACGCACACACTCACGCACACACACACACACACACACACACACACACACACACAGACTGATTGTTCTTTTTAATGGTTTGTGTAGCTTAGTCCCTTTAAAAGCCATCTTAGGAGGATCAGGAGAAATGGAGGAGAAAAGGGTCACTTTTAATAAGATTCCAGTTTGAATGTATTATCCTTCTTAGGTGATTTGCTAAAGAGCAGTTATTATGCTGTAACAAAGTGACTCTGCACTGTCCTGGGGATGTGTTCTGTTCTTCTTAGCCCATTAAAACCAGGAAAGCATCTTTGTCATTTTAGATTTTAGTTAGCTGATGCATTTCAGGAAACTCTTAGGATTTAGGACAGTTTTTTAGAACAGTGATATTTTTTTTGAAAAAGTGTTTGAAAACCTTTAGATCTCTGGCATAAAACATTTTCAGATGGGGGTCCGTGTCCAATTACATATCATTTTGGGGGTCCTTGGCACCAAAGTTTCAGAACTACTGATTTAGAAGACAATTGGACTCAGGTCTTAATTGGTTAAGAGTTCACATGTAGAGTTATAGTAGACTGGGGTTCTCACACCATTATAGAGTCTTTAGACTCTCGCTCTTTTCACTTACTTTTCAGATTAATCAAACAATAGAAAAGTGTACTTTCAAAATAACTAGTTTAAAGTGTTAAGGCATGTTTAGTTTGTGAGGAGAACATCAGCTATTTCAATATCTGCCGGTGTACCTGAATAATCTCTATGTAATGGACATGACGGACTGACGTGGAAACAGCTGGAGAGGATGGCGCAAGACAGACGAGGGTGGAAACGACTCATCAATGGCCTATGTTCCGAAAGGAATTCAAAGGCCTAAGTAAAGTAAGTAAGTAATGGACATTTGTTGACCCACCGTCCACCCACAAGGACATTTTAATGCTGTGTATACTATTATATTCTAACAGTGTGGTACTAATATGTTTAGAATTTAGATTGTTATGGTGCACTCTCTTATGCCGAATTGGATTTGTGGAGTGCCTGTATAGCTAACCCCTGCGGGTCAAACATGGCCCCCGGTGTGAGATCCATACCAAATTTGGTATGGATAGGAACAACGGTGCACCTTTGGCTGGGCCCCCAGCGGCCCCTGACAGCGCCCCTGGGGGCCATACATGGCCCCTGGTGTGACTGTTCGCATGGCAGACTCTACAAGGTTTTTTACGTTCTGGTGAGATTACAAAAAAGGAATTTTAATTTCTTAATAATCAGCATCCTAAGAAACCAGTGTTCTATATTTTACCTAAACTTTGAGAAACCCCCAGGTCGCCCCATTCATTCGGGCATCGACTCAGTTACAGCACCTGTTCTTTTGTAGACTTTTTTATTAAACCTTTTTAATGTGAAAGACACAGGTCACATGATATCCATTGTTGAAAACCTTGAACCCTTAAAGATGGAGTGCCACAATCTTTGTATTTTTCCAGCTTTTCATGTGTCTATGGGGTGACAGTACTTCATTAGACACCCTGGAGTCGTTTTTATGTGTAATGGTGTAATAACTTTGTATTTAGGGTTTCTTCCTGGAGGCTGAACACTTGACGGTCAAACGGGCCAATGAAGTAAACACGGATAGTGTGACGTAAAAAAATTGCACGCACACACGCACCTCCCCCTCTATATATATTTTTAAATACGACAACCTCTGTGGGCGGAGCTGCCTGCCACATACACACGTGTGAACTGAACGGCGCAGCCAGTTTGCTGCTCTGTGCGGCAGATTTTCAAACAGTCATTTCACACATTACCAGTTCACAGCAGAGCAGACTGTTTTCCGTTAGATTGGAAGCAAGTAAATGTTCACGTCGGGTCCTCAGGAAGGAAACCACAACAAACCAGCCTTATATAGCCTACCTGCTCTGCTGTATAGTTGCTCTTGTTGTTCTCAAGGAGTAGGTTGTTTCTTTTATAATCACAGTGGTCGGGCTTTGATACAGAGTGTAGTGTCACAGTGCATGTGCATTCTTGTTGGCTGTTGTAGTCAATATGTAGGTCCTAATACTTATACGAGGCTGTAAAGTCAAGAATTAGAATCTGTTGTTGTGTCGCGCTGGAAGTCATGTTGCCATGTCTGGCTATTACAAGCGACTTGGGCTTGTTTTCATATAAGTAACTTTCAGGGGAGATGTGGTTGACTTGACCAATGGTTTATGTGAAGGACCCTTAAATTAATATGTTGTTAAAAGGATTGGTGTTGTTGAAACGTTTTCATAAATATTCAAGGCAATATCTGTGACTTATTTTTGTGGACTTGGCCGCTTGTTTCTTTAAATCATAAATGTATTTTGCTCAATGCAGTCAGAAGGAACATTCATGTTGTAAATTGAGTTTGATCAGAGCAAGAGTGTCTGTCCAGAGCATCATGTGCCTAGGGCAGTGCAAGTGTTTTGGACAGTTTTAATGCCAGGGTGCTTAGCTGGAGGAAATCAATAGCCTACAATATATTGGCAAATTAATCAAATTATTCATGCTAAATGATCTATCAAATTAATTGTTTCTGCTGTTAAACTATGATTTAATTGCATGATGAGCTGAGCTGTGACAATAGGGTCAATATAATTGGAGGAAATAAATAAATGATTATTAAAAAATAGATCTGATATGGTATGGATGCGTGGATTATATGCCTATACATGGATGGTGGCAGTAAGTGCATAATGGTGCTTATACGATATCTCAGAAATATGGGAAGTGTTCACTTCTAACATTCACAAAAACATGAGTTCTTGTTACATTACAGACACCAATTTGTCATTTTGTAAACAAAAGGGCAGAGCCATGGGCTGTCCTTTTATAAGGAGGGGGAGGGACTAGGACAAGTGGGTGGTCTTAAAGGAGGAGGCGGAGGGACTGGATTAGGTGGGTGGTGCTACGGTTAAACTCACGCATACCTAATGAACTGGTGGGTGTGTCCACATAAAACCATAATTTTAACATACTGTACACTTTTTTGAAAGAATTATACCTCATATACACCTAAATACACCTGATGATCATGTTTAAGTGTGGAAAAAAATCACGGCACTCCATCTTTAAGAGCAGATACCTTTCTTTCTCAATCCTGCTCAAAACCCATTTTTTACTAATATAACTCTAATATATGACGTCTTCCTTTTGGTACAAGAGAACAACTTAATAACTTTTTTTAGTTTTTTAACTCATGTTCAGATCATCTGAAATTTACCATGTCTTTTGATTTTCATTCTTTGAACTTTCTGGATCTACTGATCTGCAGGGGAGAAGATGGTGTTTTATATACTGACCTCTACACCAAGCCAACTGACCGAAACAGAGTCAAACGTATTTGCAAGAAACCTATGGATTTTAACCGGCATTTGATAAATATGCAGGCTAAATTTAAAGAACGGGGCTATTCCAATGCCCAGATTGACAACGCCCTGGACAAAATCAATCATAAACCCAGGACTGATTTATTTCACAGACGGTCAGAAAACAAGACTCAGTCATATTATAAAAAAACACTGGCATATTTTACAATCGGATTCATTATTTAATTTAACACCTTTTCCAAACCTCCTCTGATTGTTTTCTCTCGTGGTCAGAGTCTTAGAAATCACTTGGTCAAGTCCGATTTACCCCCTGTCCCAACCCCCACTCAATGTGTATTGGCTCCTATTCCTAACGGCAACTATAAATGCGGCTCCTGCGCCCAATGCAACAGCACTCGCAAATGTCATAAATTCAAGCATCCTCATTCTGGTAAAAATATCCCCATCAGAGGCATTATTACCTGCACAACTAGGGCTGTCATTTACCTTCTGTCATGCCCTTGTGGCAAGGCGTATGTAGGTATAACTTTGCGTTTAATTAAAATCACGCATAGTTGAGCATCGTAGCACTATTCGGTGCAAGAATATTATATATCCTGTTGCCGCCCATTTTGTGGAAGCCAACCACCCTGTATCCTCTCAGGCATAGAAAAAGTGTCTGTACCTAGAAGAGGAGGACAGATTGATCAACTTCTGCTTAAACGCGAAGCTTCTGGATTCAGTCCTTAAAAACACTATCTCCCCTTGGCCTTAATGTGACCTCAAATTTTTTTGTAAAAATAAAATAGAATTAAAATATTTTCTGTACCTAATATTTAACCTTTTAATTAATCTTTGGTAAACCCTTCTTTTAACCCTAACTTTGATGGCCGCCTTCCCCCCTTTCACCTGCAGGTGACCTAGGCCGACTCCATAGAGCGGCATTCAGGTCTATTGCCAGTACATGCATTTAATCCACTACAAATGTTTCTATATTGATTGCATTGAATGTATTTAATTATGTATTTTATTTTGTATACTTTTTGTATAGATTTAGCTGTTATATGGTTCTTTATTTCACATTTGCTTTCCTGTTGTAATTCTTACATTGTAGTGTCTCCATGACAAGGACTATTTATTCCAGAGCCTCTTAGGAGGCCTTATAGTCATTTTTGAGATAAACTCTTGTATGTGAACTTGAGACACCACATGACCATGATCCCTACCTCTCACATCACAGGGACAGGTCTTATTTAACCTGACTCACCTCTGTCTCCAACTCCCTCGTCTTTCCACCTGTGAACAATTCGTCAATCAACCCTCCCCCTATAAGACTCATTGCAAACTTCAGTGTCAGTTCATAGTTTGTTGTTGCCGATGCATGTTCTCTCCTCTGTTGACTTTTTGTCATTCCGCCATTCCTGATTCCTGTGTTCTACTGAAGTAAGATATATTCCTGGTTTTTCCTGCGTTCAACTTCAGTGTAAGATTTTTGCTTCCTATTTTTGGCCTTTTATGGCACCCGTCTGGCTCGGGGGGGGGGGGGGGGGGGGTCCCCGTTGTGTCAACAGGCGGGGGGTGTGTCCCGGGGTCTCCCAGCCACCAAGCCCACCCGGGTAGCCCCGTCAGGTCCATCTGCAGTCCCGCCTGCAGCCCTGTCACGTCCATCTGCAGTCCCGCCTGCAGCCCCTTCACCTCCTGCTGCACTCCCGCCTGCAGCGGTGCAGCCCCGTCACTCCGGCGTCGCCTTCTGAGCCTGCAGCATCCCCGGCCTCGCCTCAGCCTGCAGCATCCCCGGCGTCACCTCTGCCTGCAGCACCTCCGGCCTCGCCTCTGCCTGCAGCACCTCCGGCCTCGCCTCTGCCTGCAGCACCTCCGGCCTCGCCTCTGCCTGCAGCATGCCTGGCCTCGGCTCCGTCTGCAGCATGCCTGGCCTCGGCTCCGTCTGCAGCATGCCTGGCCTCGGCTCCGTCTGCAGCATGCCTGGCTTCGGCTCCGTCTGCAGCATCCCTGGCCTCGGCCACGTCTGCAGCATCCCCGGCGCTGCTTACACGGTTCTCTGACTCGTCTCGGCCTCCTGGCCGACCTCCAGACGGCGCCTCCTTCACCTCGTCTCGGCCTCCCGGCCGACCTCCAGACGGCGCCTCCTTCGCCTCGTCTCGGCCTCCTGGCCGACCTCCAGACGGCGCCTCCTTTGCCTCGTCTCGGCCTCCCGGCCGACCTCCAGACGCATCCTTCGTCTCGCCTCTGCCTCCCGGCCGGCCTCCAGACGTAAGCTGCTCAGCCCGGGTCCATCATTCAGGCCGCCCTCCTGAATTCCGGTGCCCAGACTTGGTTTCCCTCCTCCGGACCCCCTCCACCCACCCTGCTCGTTCCTCATTGAGGTTGTGGGACATCTGGGATCCGTCCCTTGAGAGGGGGGGTACTGTTATGATCAGTCACTCCACAGACCATGTCTCAGCCCTGGCCACTCCCACTTCCCCTTCCACTCTGCAGTCACATTCACTCACCTGTCTCCAACTCCCTCATCTTTCCACCTGTGAACAATTCGTCAATCAACCCTCCCCCTATAAGACTGGACTCATTGCAAACTTCAGTGTCAGTTCATAGTTTGTTGTTGCCGATGCATGTTCTCTCCTCTGTTGACTTTTTGTCATTCCGCCATTCCTGATTCCTGTGTTATACTGAAGTAAGATATATTCCTGATTTTTCCTGCGTTCAACTTCAGTGTAAGATTTTTGCTTCCTATTTTTTATTAAATCCTTAAACGGCTATACTTGTCTGTGGTTACTCTGCATAATTGGGTTCAACTCTCTGCATCATAACAGTTATGTGAGAGCATCACTATTACAATTTTTTTTTTTTTATGTTCTGTTTATTCATTTTTAGTTTTTTACAAATAGAAGTAAATTCAGAAATAAAAACAGAGTATCACTATTACAACATTGACATGGGAATCCATAACTTTAAGAAATGTGTGTGTGTGTGTGTGTGTGTGTGTGTGTGTGTGTGTGTGTGTGTGTGTGCGTGCAGGCTCAGCTCAGTTGACTTTTATAATAGATCGACTAGCAACATCAACAGACATGTTAATTGCATACTAATTTGTTTGTGATCTTGCTGTGAGTGGAACACCATTATTACACAAGTAGCACAGATCTCATTACAATCATTAATAACGTTACAGAACATTATTTTCTTTAATGTCCTTAACAGTGTCACTTACACTGCAGTAGCTTGTTGTCTACATTAGGCCCATTGTGTATAGGAGAGACGCTTCCTTTCTGTTTTGCATGGGTGCATCAAAGGGAGACTGCATGTCAAGCAATTCAATGTATCTGTCATGTTCTGTGGAAGGAAACCGGAAAAAAATGATTGCGTCTCCCCCAGGCAGTGTCTATTTGAGTGGGAGTATAGCTAATGTGTGCGTCTAATACCTAGACACCACCCCCTCACCTTATCAAACGTGCTATTAACCTTCATTTATGAAAGCATCTGAAACAGACATTCTCCTGTTGCATGGGTATGTGTGAAAGCCAGGCCAACACTGGACAATGATTCCCTGGACATTTCCCTGGAAAGGGGCTTATGTGACACACCATGTGTTTGATGTCTTTACCCCCTGAGAAAGCCTCTGCCAAAACACATGCGCTGTTTGCTGCCTGTGTGTTCCGACAATAAAAAACACAAACCTAAAGGACATTTGAGAGCTGGTGATCTATTTGGCTTGTTTCTCTTTTCCTGACACAACTGTCTCTCCTCTCCAGTCTTCTCATTTCTCAGTTTGTACATCCTCTCCATTCCTTTTCCTCGCCTGTCTCAGTCCCTTCCACCTGAGACGTGAGGAGGCAAGGAGGAGATACGAGGGGACATATTGTTGCTTCAGAGCTGTCATGTTAAAGCCACGTCAATTAAATATGACGCGTCGCACAGCATGCATCTCCTTCCCGTTATTCCTTTGCAATGGCTATTTTCGATCGCTGCTGTTCAGAAATCTTGTATCGATTTACAAGCTATAGATCAGCCATTTTCTTTTTTTTTTAAATATATTTTTTATCCCACGATTTTGTAACCCATTTTTCACCCCTGTGTCAATCATCTAATGTGATCCTGGGCTCTACACATCCTCCACCAACCTGGGGAGAGCAACGGACTTAACTCATGCTTCCTTCATGCTTGAGTGTCCAAGTTGCTCCTTTACACCTGACAGGGGGGAGTTTCCCTGGTTGGACGTAGCGCGTGGAAGGAACACGTTATTCCAACCAGTTCCTTTCCCCTCCATCAGGCGCCCCGGCTGGCCAGGGGGAGGCAGTTTAGAGACCAGGATTACTGCATGTTTTTGTGAGGGTATCTACCCTAGGGGACACGGGGAGAACATGCAAACTCCACACAGAAAGGCCCTTTCGCCAACCCCGCCTTCGGGTATGGGCACTGATGACGCGGAGGAGGAAACACGCCGCCAGCACCCACAGCGCCCCGAGCGGGAATCGAACCCAGGACCTTCTAGCTGTGAGGCGACAGCACTACCAACTGTGCCACCGTGCCCCTCATCAGCCATTTTCGATCAAAGAAGTTTGGTGTGTAGGTGGAAAAAAAGAGCATGCAAAGTACGAGTTTAAGTTTAAGAATGTTAACTGTCACACACATGGACATGAATCCAACACAATGCTACACAAGTCTATGAAGCTCTGAAGTGAAATCTATGAACAAGTCCCTGCTTCATCTCTCTCCGCTAAGGGTCTGTGGGCTGAAACACGTTGAAGTCCCCTATAGGGTATCATGCTCTCCACTTCCAGGATTATTATTTTTTTGGCTGTGTGCCTTTTTCCTGTGAACAGATGGTAATTTTCAACAGCCAGCAACTTCAGCAAGCCTGATAAGGATGAGTGTTTCAACATAAGTACCTGTAAGGAAACAGACAATGGAAACTACAGCCTATTATGACAACATCAAGCACAGCCAATTAATTACTTCTGAATCCAAGAGAATGTGGATCAGGTCTGGTCTGACAATGTTCAATTTATTAACAGTTAGAATAAAATGTCGACAAGTGATGAGTTCACAACCTATATCTTAAGGAGAACAAGAACGAGAACAAGAACAAAAATGCACATTGCTTGTATATATAAAGCACACAGAATTAACAGTGGGTGGGTCTTCTAGCAGAAGTGGTAAACTACTGGCATCCTGCCGGTAACGTGTCATTAGTCAGAAGGTTCATTGTTCCGAAATTACTATCCCTATCTCTAACCCTAACCTAAACCTAACCGCAAGCACGGGAGCAAACCTAAACCTAACCGCAAGCACGGGAGCAGTGCATGTTCGGACTAATGGGACTTCGGATCTATGGGCAGTTCCCATCCTGCCAGAGAGCAACCAGCTTGAACTAGAATGGAAGACAAGACTCTTTTGACCTTGGAGAAGGCCCTGAGCAGAGTCGTCCAGTCCGTGATACTGTGAGCCGGTGGAAATGTATAGATGTGTTTGGTTTATTATAATTTTTGTGCTTTTTCTGTGTTATACTTTTGCATGTTTGTTTGTAATGTTCTTCTTTTTGCTATGAGTTATAGAGTGATATTATTGTCCAGTGATTTTGCTTTATTGTTTTGCTCGTTTTGTGTGAGTTGCATGATGTTTTACAGTATATAGCCTTTAATTTTCCACTGACTGGCACAACCTACCCTGGCTAATCAATGACCTGCAACTTCAAGGACCTACAGCTGGGTTGGGTGTGGCCCACCAATCAGCAGCCCTATAAGACAGAGGAGAGTGTTTGGAGAGGAGGCGAGTTTGGAGTGTGTGTGAGCTGAACAGACGCAGACCATATAGCTCCCATGGGCTGGGGCCAGACGGGGGTCGGGACACTCCAGCTGGGGGCCAGTGGTAGCCGTGAGCGGGTTGACCTTTGTTTTTAGTTTTGGGCAGACGAGACACAGAGATCGAGTGGACCACCAGAGACGGAAGCAGAGAGGTCGCAATACTGCACGCCTACGACAGAAGGGCTCAGGTTAATACCTGGGCTGGCCTGTAAGTACCATACAGTACCCGATTTGCAGTATTGCCGCACGGAGACCTACCTGTCGCTCTATCCACATAGCCGAAGGCACTGTTGAAACCAGATGAACTGTGTGTAGTCTCTCTTTGGTTGCAGTATCAAGAAGAAGAGAAGGCACCGATGTGACTGTCCCCACAACCGCACCTCCTCCTGCATTTTGCACTTTGCTCCAGACGTTTTAATTGGCACTGCTCATTGTTTTGTTTTGTTTAAGTTTTTAGTTCTTAGTTGGGGTGTTAGAGTTTTTAGATTTAGGGCGTTTTTAATTGTAATTTCTACTGGCCTTTTAGCGTGCCCCTGTCTAGATTCAATAAATATTACTTTGTTAATTCCTCCCCAACAACCTGGCTCGACATCAGTCTTTTAACAGTTTTCCTTTAACTTATATGCTCTTTTTAACTGGTTTTTAACTCGAACCTGGGTGTCCTTTTATTGTCTTAAGAGTATAATTGAGGGCTTGCACCTCGCCAAAAAGCAAGTGGCATAGTTGGCTACATTTTAACTTAAGTCTCACAGTATAATGCACACACGCACTTTAACTAGTGCACTTTAAATCCTACACTTTAAATCCTACTGTGTTTCTTGATTTTGTATTTTTACTTAACCGTAGGTACACGGGCTGAACGACACATCTGCTAGTGCTGGAATCAGGAGACCTTACTGACCTCGAACACACTATATCAGTATCAAGACAGTGGTTGTGTTGTTTCAGGAAAACAAGAAAGATGAGCTTGAGGATCTGCTATTTGGGGAACCGTAAAGTATGTCAAAGCGAAAATGAAAAGAGTATTTTGCATATAAACATAGAGAATATTTATATTCTCCAATCAACGCCTAAAAAAAAAAGAAAATCACATCATAAGCCTATTAAGTTATTCTCACGTGCTGCTAGATTGGGAAATCCTGAGTTGACTTAAGAAATTGATAATGATCTTTGTATTGTGATTTTTCGGGTTAATGAAGCCAGATAACAAAACTTGATGTGTTGAATTCTGTCGGGTGGAGACAGACCTCATTATGTCCAAAACTGTTACTTCTCAGGATTCCAATTCAAAAGTAGCATATCCACAAGCTCAAAACAGCACATTTTAGAAATTCTGAACCCTGATGCAGAACACGGACACAAACAGAATTACAGTACGTTTATTTATAATACAAAGCTATTTTAATTACAAGCCTAATAGATCATCCAAAGAAGAGGACAGCTAGGGTGCATGAGACAAAGAGTGAATTCAGGTAAAGGCTAATAGGTCTGGCTGACAAGCTACAGCTCAAACAGACAGTCATAAATTACAGTTCAGCGAGGCAGACTCCTGAGTAGGCAGAATGGATGGTAACTCCAAATACGGGAGACAATCGTAAATATACAGGATTACTGAAAACACAGAACCTCTAAGCCTGCATGGGTGGAATAGGGCTGACTGCATGTGGCAACAGAGTTTACGAGCAGCCAGGTTGAACCTGTGTTTTATAGTGATTACGATAAGCAGCACCTGGTCTCCTGCTGGGTTTGTTTTGTTTATGGAGTTAGGGTTTGGAAAAATATTGTTTTTAATAGTTTTATATATATCTTAAAATCTAGGAAACAGAAAAAAGGAGCTATTTGCACACAACCCTTATAAATTGGTCCGAACCTTCAAATATCAGACCTGCCTATGATGTTTGACTCCAAATTTGAGCAATGTTTCAGCTCGATCAGAGCCCCACTGACTTCCACTATAAAATAAAACATTTTAAAAAGTTTAAACATGATGTGGGGGAAAAACATGGGCTCTACACACCCTCCGCCAACCTAGGGAGAGCAACGGACTTAACTCATGCTTCCTTCATGCTTGAGTGTCCAAGTTGCTCCTTTACACCTGACAGGGGGGAGTTTTCCTGGTTGGACGTAGCGCGTGGAAGGAGCACGTTATTCCAACCAGTTCCTTTCCCCTCCATCAGGCGTCCCGGCTGCCCAGGGGGAGGCAGTTTAGAGACCAGGATTACTGCATGTTTTTGTGAGTGTACCTACCCTAGGGGACACGGGGAGAACATGCAAACTCCACACAGAAAGGCCCTTTCGCCAACCCCGCCTTTGGGTATGGGCACTGATGACGCGGAGGAGGAAACAGGCCGCCAGCACCCACAGCGCCCCGAGCGGGAATCGAACCCAGGACCTTCTAGCTGTGAGGCGACAGCACTACCAACTGTGCCACCGTGCCCCCTTGTACTGTAACTTGTTACCAGGATTTCACAACACTTTACAATAATCTCACAATAACATACTGTATTCAGTAATGTTACTGTGAAATCACAACAGCCTCTGTGATATCACAATAAATTACTGTAAGTGCTGCATTGTGGGATTGGGCGCATCCATTTTGAGAGGGAAAAGCAGTGAAGTGACTGAAGTTAAGTTATGAAGTCATGTGAAGTTCATAACTTTGCTCTGATACGGTAAGTCACCCTCTTTGTTCCCTCCACCTTACTGATAACTAGTTGTGCTGTCGTGACTCATTTAGTCTTTCTCCAGCAAATGATGTGTGCTGCTGCTACACAGTGCACACAGGCTAACTGCTAACTGCTAGCAGCATAGCAACACAGTGCAGAGCATGTAAGGAGGTGCCTTGTTGACCACATTAACAATAAACTCATGTGTCTCAACATTATAAACTCATGTAACATTGTGTGTCTAGATTGACCTGTTTTTTTTCCTTCTTTTTGGCACTTATTTGACCAATGTTAGCTATCCTATAGGCCTACACAGAGGATACATAGAAGCTACACCTCTAATAGAGCAGTTTGGCATGGCAAATTGGCAATGCAAACGTTTTTAATGTCTGGTGTTCTGGTGAGTTGTTGATCACAGAGGAATGTTAATTAGATCAACCTGGGATTTTGTAATATGCTAAGTTGTGTGCTTGTGTGCTCTGTGCTGTGGCTAACAGTGTCCATGATAGACAAATAATAATCAAATCTACAATTGTCTACAAGCCATTTTCACCTAGCTGATTTTGATGCTAAACATGTTTTTTGGGGACCACCCTGGCAGCTCACACAACACTGAGCTTGTAGATCGGCTATTTAGAGTGGCTTGTTGATTTTTATTACCACATTTTTCATTCATAGCTATTAAAATGGCTAGGCTACATTTCATAATTGTGTGTGTGTGTGTGTGTGTGTGTGTGTGTGTGTGTGTGTGTGTGTGTGTGTGTGTGTGTGTGTGTGTGTGTGTGTGTGTGTTCTTTTTCACTGTAGGTGGCACTTGCTTGGAGGACTCCATGACCCCAACTGCAAACAAATTGACTCCGGAGGAGATTTTACTTGGGTCGCAAAAAATAATGTTCATTGTAAGTAACACATCATGGGCTAAATACAATTTGGCATAGAATAATACAAAGTAGTTTGGTCTCAGCGAGCTCTCTTGGACATTGTCACTGAGGTGGTTCAACCTAGCTGCAATTTGCAACACTAGATGTATTTGTATTTGTTTTAAATGGTATGAATCTAGATTTGCAATACCCTCCAATGACTGCCCATTGATCCAAATTGAATTTCCGGTCTGCTTAAACTCAACACATGGCAGCTGTCGGCTGAGTGATCAATCTGCAAAGCGTTTGTTTCATAAAGATCAAGAAATTCTGTGCAGGTGAATATATTATATTTTTTGAAGGGTTGGAGTATGTAAGCTCTCGTCCAGATAGAAAGAGGATATAGCTTGACCTACAGCTGCAATGTTTGTGAGTTTAACGTCGTTTAATACAAGCAGAACGGAAATTCGATTTGCATCAATTGGCTGTCACTGGATGGTATTGCAACTCCAGATTAATCCCATTATAAATAATAAATGCATCTAGTGTTGCAAATTGCGGCTAGGTACAACCAGCAGCTCTCTTAACAGTTTTCTTTTTCACTGTAGGAAGCACCATGGCTTGCTCGGACGACTCTCCAACCGCTGACAACGGCGACACCACTCCCTTCATCCCTCACTTCCATCTCTTCAATGACTGTGTATACTCCTCCGTGTGTATTTCAAATAATAATAATAATAACTTGGATTTATATAGCGCCTTTCAAGAAACCCAAGGACGCTTCTAGCTTACAATAGGAACTTCTGGGTTGATGGCTAAAAACAGTATATGGGAAGTCAGAAATGAATGAGAGTAGAGCAAACGCATTATTGATTTAGTTATTTCCATGGGATTTTCTGACTAAGCAATGCATAAAAAATACCCACCCTATCCTTTAATATTATTACATATTTTGTGACATACTATGTTGTTGTTTTCTTTCTATATTATGGGGGGAATACTGTGTGCTGTAGTAATTGATGCATTTTTGACATTCTCCGTTCTTTCAGATAATTACCGTAATTTCCGGACTATAAGCCGCACCTGAATATAAACCGCACCAGCCAAATTTAGGGAAAATCCCATATACAAGCCGCACCGGACTATAAGCCGCACCGGACTATAAGCCGCAGCTACGTTAGCTCAGAGCCTGCATGAGATGGCTCTGCGTTAATCCATAGATTAGCCGCACCGTATAAGCACCCTGTATAAGCCGCAGGGTTCAAATCATGGGTAAAAAGCCGCAGCTTATAGTCCGGAAATTACGGTAATCAAGATATAAAGGAAGTAGTTCCTGTTGAAACCCTGGCTTCAATGCTGGAAGGGTTTGAAGAGTTTGGTGTGGACAGCAGGGCAGACCTTATTTTGGTACAAGAGAAAGATCTGGAGAGCACCTAGACCAATCCAGTGTCGAAAATAGCTGGATGGCATTATGAATGAAGGTAAATCCATAATTTGTCACTGCCATGGGAAGGTTTAACGAACACTTAAGTTAATTCAAATACTGGTATGGATGTTTTTTGTAGAATTTTTACTCTTCATCTGAGCATTAGTGGGTGGCGATGGAAAGTTGGTCTATAATAGCAGAACGGTACAAGTTACACCATTTAATAATTTTGCTTGACAAACTGAAGTTTTTTTTTCTCCAGCAAGTATAGTGTATTTCATCTACTTCTTCCCCTCTCTATCTAGTATTCATCATCTGTTGTCTGCTTACGTGTAGGACTGTTGCTGTCGCCTCTCCAACCCTCACAAGTAAGTGTAAGGTTTAAGTTTAAACCTGTGGCTGCACTAGACTATAGTTCACGTTTACACTAAATCACATTCATTCACATGTTGACAACGTTCCCTATGATTCCAGTGGGCTGTCTTTTACACACGATGTTGAATCTATACTACCATATATACGTATAGGCCTACAGTATGTTACAGTTATGTCTTAATTTACAGGCATGTGCCACAGCTGCTGATGTGCAGAGGACAGATAAATTACTGAGCACCCCCTGCTTGATTGTCCAAGCCAAGGTACCTACTGTTGATCTGGATTTTATCACAGTATCAACTCACATGTTGCTGATCATTTAAATTCTGCTCTTGTTCATTTAGCATGTCACCTCTTTACAATATCACATAATGGGTACCCTCTCTGTTTAGGTGATATGATGCAGCCTAGGGCCTGGATGCTGTCTATTGAAGAACAAGTGGTGATGGGACCACACAATGGGATCATTAATGGGATATCTGCGGTTTTCGTGAACTGCTACAACTTCCATCTGCAGTATCCTGAGGATGGCACGTGCACTCTGGAGTTTATCCAAAGGTATTGTAACACTGAAATTAACATTGTACTGGATTGCTTGCAACATTGATTTACTTAAGGGAAAGGGACACCACTGCATGTGCCTTGTATAAATGATGCAATATATAAAACGATGTAAAACTAAAAGTTGTTGTCTTGTCTTATTGTTTACAGGTGCTTCTTGGGCATTAACCCTGAGAGAGGCTCCAAATTGAAGAAGCGTGGAGTATCAACTATCAACCCATACGTGAGCACGTGAAAACTTGTGGACTTGGTGGTCGATAATGATGGTATTCAGGACCACAATATGAGACACACTCATACCATTTTGAGAAAACCTGTGGACTTTGAATGGATGTTGATGCCCTACTCTTGTTTGTCTAACTCCACCAGCTATTATTCTTATCTGGAGATGTAAAATTGCCTATGATTTGTGTGTGCATGTGCGTGCGTGTTTCACTATTACTAATGGTGGTAAAGTGTTTTTTGATCTTTCCATGACAATAGATGGTCTATTACTACTCCTAGGTATTCGTACGAATATACCTGGTTGATCGGTTCACCATGAATAGTAATGGGGGATCTGTGTATCTCTGGTGGTGTACCAAAAACGATCTCTTCTGTCTTTTTTGTGTTAATGATGAGAGCGTTGTTATCACTCCATTCAACCACCTTATTTACTCTGTGTTGGAGGATCACTGGAACTATCTAGGAGAGAAATCAAAACTGTATTATCTGAGTATTTTAGAATGTATTGGGCTGGTGTGTCAGTGCGACATTCAGACAGGCATTCCTCAATACGACAGCTGTCAGTATAAAGGGTGAAAAGTACAGCTGAGCTCTCACAACCCTGGGGAGCACCAACATTAGTAGTTAATGCTGATGAGAGGGTTGTGTTCACTTTCACCCTCTGTACTCTGTTAGTAAGAAAATAAGCATAGGCCTACCAGTGACACTAGTATATCAGACTGTATTGTGTTGAAAGCTGAAGAAAAGTCTAAGAATAGCACTCTCGCATGATTCTTATTTGACTTATCTAGGTGTTTTGTAATTAAGTGGACCAGTGTCACAACCGCATCCTCTGTACCGTCATTACATCATCCTCAATGTTGTAAGATGATATAAGATCGCCCCTCACTTCACACGGGTGTGATTTTTGGTTCATGCTGACTGAACAGGGATAGTGGTTGTCTCCTTCCACTGTTTCAATTAATTGTATTCCTTAGTCTTAGTTTTTCCCTAATAAAGTAGTTTTTATTTGTTTTCTCATGTTCACCTTGTAAAGCATCTTTAGGTACAGTAGCATTATATAAATTTGAGATATTTATTATTATTATCACTATATGATTACGAATTACGAATCGTTCTGTTCTGTATAATGTATCGTCTCTGAATAGCATCGTAGCCCATGCGTATCGATACGTATCGAATCGTCTTGTAAGGGAGAGATGCTCACCCCTATATATATACGTATACATATATACATACATACATACATATACATACATACATACACTGTAGAGTGCATAATTTATAATTCTAAAGTTCATTCTGCAAGTTAACACGGGTAATGTGTTGCTAAAGTTTCTCCACAATGCGATTCACATGGATAGAATGACATATTCATGAAGTCGAGTGGAACCTGCAGGCACAGTTTACGCCAGAGGCACCTTTCTGCAACCCACTGTTTGCCAACTCAAATCATATATTTTAATAATAAGCACAAAATAACTGCTACAATCCAGAAGGAATGTTGGTCCGTCATACTGTAAATAAATACTTTCAATGTCATTGTGGGTGAAAAGATAATAAAGTGTCAAGACATGGTGTTTCTGTTTCACTCCACTACAATTATTTGACGGCTTTAGTTTCAAGTTAGTTTTCATTTTTAGATTATTATTATTATTATTATTATTATTATTATTAGTAGTACTGTAGTAGTAGTAGTAGTACAGTAGTAGTAGTATTACAAAACATACATTAAAGCACTGTTTTAGACATGATGTGAGCTTGAACAGCCACTTTTGGAAAAAATTGTAAAAACAAAAACAAAAAAGAAAACATTCCTGACCTGATGATCATGTTTTAGGGTGGAAAAATAACATGGCACTTCCATCTTTAAATCTGAGTTTTTCCTGTATACTGCTTTATACCCTGTTATAACATGTACATAACGATGCAATGTGACTGTTTACAAAATGCTGTACCCCCTCCAACTGTATATACCCCATTTTCAACAGTTTTTATTGTATTGACACTTGCTTTGGCAATGTAAACATTTGTTTTCTCATGTCAATAAAGCTCCTTTGAATTGAATTTAACAGTTTGACTGTTTTAAACGTGTAACCCGCATTTTAATCAACCCCCCTTCACTGCCGAGATTGTTGTATTACCTTTAGAACATACGCTGAATTATTTGGGCTTTTGATCCGTGAAAATCCGGCGAAAAAAGGTTGCTCCGCTTGTTATGAACGATCGCACCACCCGCCATCTTGGTGCGCCACAAGACGGCCCCACAAGACCCTCCTCCATGAGGCGTTGTACCCCGTTCATTTGCATTGGCCTCAATTTCCCAGAAGCCCTAGCAGCCCACAGCATGTGTTGATTTCCGGTTTCGTCATCAAAACGAAACCTTCTCGTCTCCAGCTCCGCAGCAAAGACGGAGTTTCTTTTTAATTATTACAATACGGCGGATTAAACACATAAAACAAAAGGCGGGTATGTCGTATATCGCAGCGACAGTAACCTGGAGTAAACCATTCCTGGCAGTAAAACTGAATTGGACTGGCTGTAGTATTTATTCATTGTGGTATTGCTATACATAACCACCACTGCTCGGCAAGTTATTGTGTGATTATTATTATTATTATTATTATTATTATTATTATTATTATTATTATTATTATTATTATTATTATTATTATCATGTTTATGGATGCCAAGGAGGATACAGGTTAAAGTGGTCCTTAAGTTCCACACCTCCACAAAACCCCAGCTGACTTCCCATGTTCTCATCTCAGGAGCATTCGAGGTGAGATCTGTCTGTAATGAGGCCTAGAAGGACTTACATGTTGCACAGTTGCCGGAGGGAGGCAGGCCATGACTAGGGTTGATGGGATAGGGTCAAGGATGCTGGTGGAGGTTATGGAGGAGAGATCATGAAAAAAACTACATGCTATAGTTCATGGTTTCGGAAGACACACACACACACACACACACACACACACGCACACGCACACGTATAGTTATTTAACTTAAATAGTTATTTAACTTAAACAGAAACAGAAACTACAAAACGTTTCAAAGTAAAAAAGTTCCAACATGTGTCTCCACAGTAAGCTGAATTATAAAAAGTGTGAAAGGAGTTTCTAGGTGAAAGTGATTTTTTCACCTATTTTTTTACGTGCCAATATCTGCCATTGCGCCCCATTATACATTTCTCAAACTTGAAAGCACTATATTTCTAAAACTATGAAACATTTAAAAGATTCCTTTTCAGGCAAACATGTCCACCATAAGATGAACCTAAATAGGGTTGAATGTGGTTTCTAGGTGTAAGTATACTGTATGTAGGACTAGTAGCATGCCAAAGTTTGTGCTATTGCCATTGATAATGCATTGGGCGTTTACGTTAAATAACTCAGATACTATAAAACATTTCAAAGTAAAAAGTTCCAGCATGTGTCTCCACATTAAGCTGCATTATAAAAAGTGTGAATGGAGTTTATAGGTGAAAGTGATTTTTTGACGTGCCAATATCTTCCATTGAGTCCCATTATACATTTCTCAAATTTGAAAGCACTATATTTCTAAAACTATGAAACATTTCAAAGATTCCTTTTCAGGCAAACATGTCCACCATAAGATGAACCTGAATAGGTTTGAATGGGGTTTCTAGGTGTAAGTATGCAGCATGCCAAAGTTACTGTTGATACTGTTGATGAATGCATTCACAATTTATTCACAACATATTCAGGTTTCATAATGATGTACAAATGAAATGATACACACAGACTTGCAGGGAAAACATTCAGTTTATTGTAACCTGTGGTTAGCTCAGTGTTTGTCACTTGTATGGCCTCTCCAGTGCTGGCACTCTTCTATCTGAATCTGAGCTGCTGAACCAGAGCAGGGCTCAGCCATTCAGTTTAAGAAGGGGGGGGAAGGTGCCAAGTACTGTTGAGGAGTAGGGGTGTTTCACAATGTCAATGAGCAAAGTATTATTATTATCTGGGAAAACGAATGCAAACCCATATGATTTTTAGTCTAAAATAGAATAGAATATCTATGTATTGGGTTACTTATTCATGTTCAGCTGATATCTGTGAGCTTGTAGATAAGCTGCATATGTTTAATTGCTTCTCTGTTGGTGGTAGGCTCCTCTCCTATAAAGGGGAGACTGCAGGCAGAGCTAGTCAGTGGACCATTTATCAGTGTACACTACAGAGCTTGTGGCAATAATCCTGGCCTGGCAGTGGGTAGAGGAGAAAGGAATCGACAACACTGTTATCGCGTCTGATAGCTTCTCTGCACTGGAAAGCATCAAGTCAGGTAGATCTGCATGCAGAATGGACCTCCTTAGTGAGGCACATATGAGCCTATATAGAATAGGAAACAGAGGAATAGTAACTCAGTTCGTGTGGGGTCCAGCTCATTCAGGAGTGGAAGGGAATGAGCGAGCAGACATTTTGGCCAAGCAGTCATTAAGAGTGGAGCAGGTAGACTATAAGCAAGAGTGAAGTCAAACCAATGATCAGGAAATATTCACAGGCAGTGTGGCAGGAGTATTGGGATGAAGGGGAGGTTGGAAGACACCTCTATAACATTCAGAGGCAGGTTGGTACTGAGAGGGTGGTAGGCTGGAGCAGGAGGGAGGAGAGTATTATTACTCGCATGAGAATTGGACACTCAGGTCTTAACAGTACGCTACATTTAATAGGGAAGCACCCGACAGGAAGGTGTACAGAGTGCGGAAGAGAGGAACAGGAAACGGTAGAGCATGTACTTCTACACTGTAGGAAGTACAGTAGTGAGATAAATCAGTTGCATAGCCGGTTGAAAAAGGTTAAACATCAGAATTTTACAGTATCAGGTCTCCTAGGAAAAGAAGCAGGCAGAGTCTATCACTGCATTATTAAGTTCATAAGAAATACCCACTTGGTGAATAGGATATAGGAGTTTTGATTTATTTTATTGGTTTGCTGCGTAATCCCTAGAACTACACAGTCCAGCTAGTGGCGGTAATGCACCTTGAAAGGTTTGCCAACCGCCATAAAACCTGAAAGAAGAAGAAGAAGAAGAAGAAGAGCTAGTCAGTGTATCACTGGAACTAAGTGGGGAGCTGATAGACTGTCAGTTAAAACGTTATATGTTGGGTTGATTCGGTCAGTGCTAGACTATGGATGCATTGCTTATGGGTCAGCAGCCAAGACACACCTAGGAAAGCTTGATGCAGTCCAAGCACAAGCACTTCGGATATGTTGTGGGGCGGTCAGGACATCTCCCTCATGTGCATTGCAGGTGGAGACAAGAGAAATGCCGCTAGAGATCAGCAGAAGACACCTTATGGCAAACTATTGGACTCACATTAAGGGGCATGAGGATACTCACCCAGTGAAGGACGTTCTGCAGCCATGCTGGGAATATGGAAGGGCCCAGAATAGTAGTTTTGGGTGGGTGGCGAATGAGCTAGCTCAAACAATGGGTGTGAATGTAGACAAGTTCAGCCCTACAGTAGTGATCCCTGAAGTAGCACCATGGGTGTATGTGACACCAAAAGTGAGTTTTTATATATTAGAAGCAAAAAGGAGGGAAAGGGGTGAAGTAGATCTGGTTGGTGTGTTTAGCAGTTATGTGGAAAGGGAGTATGGTGAACATATACAGATCTTTACAGACGGATCAGTAGACCCAGAGACGGGTAGAACGGGGACAGCCTTTGTAGTCCCTAGGGTAAACTGTGCAAGATACAGACGGGCGCCAGATAAACTGGGGGTATACACAGTTGAAATTTATGCAATATTAATGGTGTTACAGTGGGTGGAGGAGGCAAGACCAGAAAAGGTGGTGGTGTGCTCAGATTCGAGCTCAGTACTTAAAAGCCTGAGGTCATTCAGGTCAAAGTGTAGGGAAGATCTAATGTATCGAGTGCTTCACATGCACCATAACTTGATCCAAGAGGGAGTGGAGATACAGTTCATGTGGGTACCAGCGCATGTGGGGATTGAGGGAAATGAGACTGCAGATATGCTGGCCAAGGAAGCACTGCTAAGTGAGGAAATAGAGGTGGAAATTCATATGAGTAAAGCAGAGGCTAAGTCAGTGGTATGGAAGAAAGTGATGGAAGAATGGCAGCAAAGATGGGATGGAGAAGGAAAAGGAAGGCATTACTACAGCAGTCAAAGTAAAGTGGGTGGAAGTAGAAGGTACAGTAATGGATGCAGGAGAAAGGAAGTAGTAATAACACGGCTAAAGTTGGGACACTTAAATAAAACATTGAAGGTGATGGGAAAACATCCTACAGGCCAGAAAAGGTGGTGGTGTGCTCAGACTCGAGCTCGGTACTAAAAAGCCTGATGTCATTCAGATCAAAGTGCAGAGAAGACTATAACCTGATCCAAAAGGGAGTGGAAATACAATTCATGTGGGTACCAGTGTATGTGGGGATTGAGGGAAATGAAACCGTGGATGTGTTAGCCAAGGAAGCACTGCTAAGTGAGGAAATAGAGGTGGAAATTTATATAAGTAAAGCAGAGCCTAAATCAGTGATATGGAAGAAGTTGATGGAAGAATGGCAGCAAAGATGGGATGGAGAAGGAAAAGGAAGGCAGCAAACCCCCCAGACAATATAAGTTGCTAATCAACATGGCAAGGAGCATCCCATTGGCTAAGGCTCATTATTACAATTAACTCAGAACTCACAGAGCTGCATTCTACAGGTCTTGTTAACCTCCTAATATCACACAGGTGCATTGTATCGGACTCATTAACCCCCACTATGGCTCTTACACACAGCATATAGGCTCAAACAGGGGGGCCTGGCTGGCCACAGGTATAGCGACCACTACCAGCCCCAACTGACCAAGTAATCGTATTCTAGTACCTTATTTAAGCAGTTTACATCAGTGGAGGGTGTCGTCAGAAAATGCATACACTTTAGAGATAAATCCCTTTCATCCTATAGTCTGCCCCTATGTCAAAAAACTCCTTTGTCATACAAATGGCTCCAGGAGGCACATAGCAAATGGCACATCACCACATGGGACCGGGTGTGGGAGCCTGAAGTAAAACAAGCGCCCACAAGCCATCACCTCAGGAGTCTCCTGAGAGGGTCTCAGATCGACACCCATGTAGGTGACAGCAGGATGAGCACACAGGAACACACATGGAATATGTAGAATTATCGGTTCCCAGATATCACAACACTATGATGTAAAATTCTCCATTCATTGTCAGTGGGAATTTAATGTTTGTGTAGGACAAAGTTTGTGAACATGCACTAAAAGCTGTGCCCCTCAAAAATGTGGTTACAGTGAATGAACGTATCCTATAGTCTACTGTTATATTATTTATTTGTATTACTTAATAATGGCACACAAGTGGCATTTGTTGGGGCGGAGAATGGGGCGATCTGATTGGCACCAGTGGGAGTATATAGGCCAGTTTAAAATCTTGCCTGAGGCACCAACATGTTTCACTGAATACCTGGACACTAGAACTATAAAAGTAACTACATTTTAAAGATATAGTTTTAAAAGTTGTTCCATCTCCAGTGGATGGCACACGACAACTATACTGAAAAAAGGTGAACAATATACTGCACATTTTGTTTTAGTTAAGTAACAGTATGAATACAGCAATGCAAAACATACTGTATTCTGTTACATTAAGTCAAGTTTAGTATTCACAATTTACTTGACTAAAAGGATAAAAATAGATAATGCCATCAACATGTACTTAGACAGACAGACAGACAGACAGACAGACAGACTTAATTAATTTGTCATGGAAGTACCACAGTTATGGAACACGCAGGGCAGATAAAGAAAGTAGAGTAAACGAGAGTAAATAAGTAAATAAAACAAAAAATATATAATACATTATTTTAAAAGCCTGAGTATACATTGCACAGAATAAACTCTTAAAGGGCCACTGCACTCCTTTTGCAACCAGATCTTATTTTGATGATGTTTGAGAGACAACAAACACATTCCTGGGGTTTTGCACGTGGGATACGCCGTTGTCCAGCACAGAAGCCCCTGCCCAGACTCCCCAAATTAGGCAATTGATCACACCTGATCACCCCTAGATCTGCATATTATATTTCCAACTTGCATCGTTCCAAGTAAATGGAAGGAGGCGTTGCCGCGGCAGAGGTGACTTGAGGCAGCAGCAGCACCCTGTCTGTCACCCCCTTCTATCCCCCCCCCTCCCCCAACGGTGTTGCCACGGAAACAATAGTCCAGAGTTCTAGCATCATCCTCTGCGTGCTGCAGTAGACAACTGTACTGTAGCAGCACTCCGAAGAAACCAACTCGACACAACTTATTTTCATGCAGACAACTCTGAGTGGGTGTTCAGTTCATCCTAAAGTCCGGGGGCACATACGTAACACACAGATCACCCTCTCTCCAATGCTGGCAACTATTAAAATCCCGCCACGGTATAATGATACACAGGAACACACAGGTGTACCGAATTAGCCCTAGACTGGCATATATTTATTGATTACATGGGGGAAGTCAGATCACCCTTGGAGCTCCTCAAAGCACGTCTCGCACACTCGTACTGGCTTCTTCGAAGAGGGGGTGAGGGCGTTCCTGCACGAGCACTCGTTGCAGAAGATGTTCCCACAATGTCTGCAGTGGTGCTGGATGTTCGCAGAGACACAAGACAGAGGCATAGTCTACAGTTAACTCGCAGGACAGGACAGTCTCACAACTACGAGTGGCCTATATCTGTGTGAACATAAACAATCAACCCTGAGCACGAATGTCATCTCTCACCCTCCTGATGGCCAGAGAAAAGTTCTTTCCACATGCCATGCAGTTCTGCACATCCTGATCTTCTGTCCACTTCCTGGTCAGAGATTGGGACTGCTTGATCTGCAGTTACTGGTTCTCTCTGCCAAGTTCTTGCATGGCTGCCGTCGTGTCATCCAGCTTCCGTCTCATCTCCACCACTTTGGCTTGAAGCTTCTCAAGCTCGCCCTCGCCTTTCACACACCTCTCCAGCAGAGCCCACCTCTCATCCTGGTTGTTCTGGACCGTGGCCTCCAGCACGGCGATCTCTCCCCTCAGCTCGTCCGTCTGTTTCTCCAGCTCGCCCACGCGCTTCTGGCTGCCCTGCCACTCTCTCTTCAGCGTGGCCACGTTCTCGTTCAGAGCGGTCACCTGCACGCCCAGCTTAGCCTCCGCCTCCTCGCCGCGCTTCACCTGCTCTTCCCTGGCTCGCTTCTCTGCCGCCAGCAGGGCCTGGACCTCTTTGGTCTGGGCGAGGAGCTGTTCCTCCCTCTTGGCCACACCGTCCCGGGAGGCCAGATGCTCCTTCTGCTCTTTCTCCAGGACTGCCTGCGCTGCCTCCACCTGGCCCTGCACCTCCAGTTTCTGCTGGATCAACAGCTGTTTGGCCTCCCGCAGCTCACGCAACTCCTTGTCACTTTTGTCCGCTAAGGTTTTGAGTTCAGCAGTCAGTCTGGTGGTGTTCTTCTCCAAGCTGCTGTTGGCCTTGGTCAGTTCATCTACTTTGGCCTTCTCCTTCTCCATCCCATCCTTAGCGAGAGCTTGTTGTTTCTGGAGTTCTGTTAGGGCCTGGTCTTGTTGTTGGAGTCTCCCGTCCCACTTGGCCAGCTCTTGCTCCAAAGAGGCACAGCTTGTCTTCAGCTGGCCCAGCTGCCGGTACATCATGCTGTAACATGTTGATTTACTCGGACGCATAGACACTCGCACGGCGAGGGCTTGTAAGACAATCAAGTGCTCCCCTTCCCCAGTTCAGCTACAGAGCTGCGGGATCAGCTGGGAATGATTTGAAGTGATTGAAGGTGTGGATTATCGTGATATTTACAACGGTAACCATGCAGCCAATCAGAATCAAGTATTGGGACTAACCGTTTTAGAAGGGACACATATGACGTAAATTCTCCTTTCATTGTCAATGGAAAATGTATCTTTGTGTATGACAAAAATCACACCCGTGTGAAATGAGGGGCGCTCTTGTCATAGTACATCAATTTATGTTAACGGACATTTGACATTGCTACATAAGATACATAAGGTGGTCCCTTATTGGTCAAGCGCTCCCACCAACATGTGATTGGTTAGCCGATTTGCTTGCCGTTTACATATGACGTTTTCCCTTCAATATCAATGGCGTTTAAACGTCATATTTAGGCGTTTTAATGTTTACTTTACATCATATTTAGCGGAATTAACAGCTCTTATTATCATACATCATCATGCATCAAAGCATCAAAACACCATCTCATACTGGCCAATCAGAATGCCTGTTGCCTGTGATTGGTTGGCTGACTTGCTCATTCATATTCTCAGTCTGGGAGGCTGGGTGTAAATGAGTAAACATCTCGTCATTACCGTCGGCAGAATTTAACTACCTCCCCAGACCACTAGGTGGTAGAGCTGCCAACAAATATTCTATATTCAAACCAATTTTCGAATCCAAAAAATAAATGAATAACCGAATATATCAAATTAAGGTCCGAATATTAAAAATAAAAAAATGCCTCTGGGTTCTCGCGAGACTGACCGCATATAACTTTACTGAGCAGTTGTTGTCGCGAGATCACAGTAGCTTGCTTCCGCATCAACGCGGGGAAACTAAAACAAAACACAGCGCACTCATGTCAGGAGCCGAGCAAGTTAGCAACATCAATGATGGCAGCAGCAGTCAGTTCTTCCTCGCAAGAGGATCCGCGACGAGTGATTTTCACCCGGGGTAATCTTAAAAGTGCTGTATGGAAGCACTATGGCTTTTGGTCAGTAAACAGGGAAATTGTTTCAAAGAAAAAAGTTGTTTGCAAGATATGCAAGTCGGAGTTAGCCTACCACGGCTCAACAACCAACCTGGCGAAACATCTCGAAAATATACATCCACCAGAGCATGAGGCATTGTCAACACCGAAACCAAACAAACAACCACGTTTGAGCGAATACTATTCCCCGCCTGCGGCAAGTTCTCTTACTCCAGCGAGGCAAGAGGCAGTCACAATGAAACTTAGTAAGTTCTTAGCAAAGGACATGAGACCACTCAGTCTGCCTGAAGGGCTGGGGTTCAGGGAGTTCGTTCGGGAATTGGAACCGCGATACCATGTACCTGGCCGTACGACAGTGACAAGTAGAGTTGGCGAGCTGTACAACAGCACCATAGAGAATATCAAGATAATGGTCAAAGACAGCCTGTGGCTCTTACAACTGACGGCTGGACATCCATTGCAACATGTGCCTATGTAACTGTAACAGCCCATTGGATTTCAGACGATTGGAAAATGCACAAAGTCGTTCTTAAAACACCAGAGCTGAAGGGAATTCACACTGCAGAAAATGTTGCAGGATGCATTAAAGGCGTTTTGGATGAATTCAACATAGACAGGAAATCTGTGACTGCTGTTGCTACCGACAATGCGCTGAACTATGTCAACGCAGTGGAGAGGCACCTGCTGACTACTAACATACCGTGTGTGGCACACACCATAAACTTGGCTGTGCGTAAAGGCCTGGGCGTCAGAGCCATTGAGAAACCCGTGAGCAGGCTTAAAATGGCAGCAGCTCATTTCAATAGGTTGTGCACTGATTATGAACTCCTGCAGGCTAAACAAATACTGTTCGAATTAGACAACCAGAAGTTGATAAACAACTGTCCAACGCATTGGAATAGTACTTATGACATGATCTGTGTGGCTGCAAAGCAGAAAGCAGCTGTATCAGCCGTCATCTTCGAGAAGAAACTGTCCAGCATGGAGCTGAGCACAGACGAATGGACCCTTATGGAGGAGGTGAGAAGTGTATTGTATTCTGATTATGAAATTATTTAAAATGGGTAGAATTTGGTATTTTATTTGTATTTTCTTTCCGTGAATTCTAACGTTAAATAATAAATGAGCTGTATAAAGCAAACCTGTACTGCGTTAATAGTAATAATAATGCCCATTTGCGCAATGATAATTATTTACATTTAACAGGTGCGAGACGCCCTTAAGCCCTTCAAAGTGGCAACAGAAGCGATGTCAACGGACAAGTATCCAACTGCATCTGCTGTACTGCCTCTGCAACACATCCTGATCGCTCAGCTGAACAAGAGGCGAGACCCACTGCTCAGGGCAGAACCAGATGCACTGAAAGAAATGAAGGGAAAGATCATCACCGACCTGCAGAAGCGGTACGGCCATGATAGCAATGGGTTTAAGCTGCTCAACAAGGCCAGTTACCTGGATCCACGCTTCCATCGCCTCGTTCACTTAGACGCGGGACAAAAACGAGAGGTAGGCCTAATTTCTTTTAAATTTATTTGCATGTCCTCCTGTCAACTTTCATGCCATTGACACTGAATCCCCCCCTGTCTTGCCTTATCTATCGATATATAGGTGCAGGCGGCTATATTGGAGGAGATGAAAGTGGACGTGGATCGAGGCACAGGCAGCAGTGAGGAGCCCGGTACCGCAGAACCTGAACCCACTGTTCAACCCGCTGAGTCCGCTCGTAAAAATGCTCTGTCTGCAATGGGAGATCTCTTCGGGGACACTTATTGCACCGCTAATACCGACGAGCAACAAGACGTCACTCTGCTGCTTGAAAATGAAATGAGGATGTACGAGCAGGAGGCCCCAATAAAGGCTGAAGAGAATCCTCTGGCGTGGTGGAAGCGGTCCTCCGTGAGATTTCCTAACATTGCCAAGTTGGCTAAGAAATATCTCGGCGTCCCTGGCTCCTCAGTGCGTTCCGAACGAGTGTTTTCCACCGCTGGTAACATTGTGAATAAAAAGAGATCGGCCCTGTCTTCCGAAAATGTGGACAAGCTTGTGTTTTTGTCAAATAACCTGTAGGCCAGCCAGGCCTACAGGCTAAAGGCCTATCGGCTGGATTAAAGGGCCTCACACTTTCAATTTGGAAATATAGGCCTATACTGTTGCTTTACCAGTTTCTGGATGCTAACGTTTTTGCACTGTAAGTACTACCAGTAGCCTACTTATTTTATGTTTATAGCACTTTATTTTAATTCCTCTGGGTAAAAAAACCCTCAGTAAACCACTGTTCTCGTTCTCGGTCGGAATTGTGTATTTAATTTTGAAACAATGCAAAGAAATTAAGACTGCACAATGCACATTTGTTTTTTCTCCTTAAAGGTATATTCAGTGATTTTACTCAAAAAACCTTAGGTTTCGTTTTTGGCTGTGGGACCCAGCCTTTCGTCCAATCAGGATAGAGAGTAAAAAACTAAACCTAAGGTTTTTTGACCCCCAGGGGTTAACTGGGGACAGGGAGGAACTCCTTATATGGCCAGCACACTCTATAGTAGGGAGGATTATCACAACAAAACAAAAAAATAAGTGATATTTGAATTAAGTGAAATCACTGAATATACCTTTAACTTTATTTTAACGAAAATGTTATGTGTAGGCATTACTAGGCAAGTATAGTACTGATTAATTAGATGATGGGTGACTATCCCATTTCATTAATTAATTAAGTGTTCCGACTCGACAGCAGCAAATGCGCACATTGCGCACAGAGAGAGAGAGCTTCCCGCCTATGTTGAATAAATAAGTTAAATATACATACATAGTTGGTTATGTCTCATGTTGTACAGTATTGGTGTAAATATAATGATATAAAAATCCGAATGGCTCGAATTGCTCGAATCCACGTGGGTTTTTAAAACTAATATCCGAATCCAATTTTTGGACAATTACGGCAGCACTACTAGGTGGCAGTCAAAGAGTTTAAGTCATTGCAGCTCTGATCGGGCAGAAACCATATGCCCAAATTTGGAGTCATAATTATGTCAAAGATACGTCACAGGCTGGTCATAAAGTGCGAGATCCTCATTGGAGTAACGCCATTTATATGTAGACCTAGGTCTTTTAGGAAAGGTGGTTCTCTTTACACTGCTTTTACATATAGGCTACATGGAGTCCTCTGATTAATCTCCATAGCTTCCTAGTTTTCTTACATTAAATACCACTTTTCATGACAGAGCAGCATTGTGTTTGAAACAGATTTGTGAATTTACGAGACACAGCCCACCATCCCGCCAAGCTAAGGAGCAACCCCGCAGCCGCCTAGCCATCGGGGATGGCGAAGGTTCCCGGAACTTCCGGTGGGACGATAACAGAGACGGTAGAAGCCAAAGAAGCGCCACTTCCACACTCCATCCTCACACTCACCCTGAGAAAGTCAAACACTGAGAAGAAGGTACAGTTTTCCAGCGACACCATCGACAATGAACACCTGGGGAGGAGGTCTTCGAAATGTTGCTGCATCTACGTGAAGCCCAGACAGTTTGGGCAGCCATCTTCTGAAAGCGAGGGGGGTTTTGAAGATGATGATGGGTGTGAAGGGTCAAAGGCACCCTGCATCTTGGGACACGGCAGAGGGGGGCATTGATAACACACCCTCCATCTTTGGCAGAGGAGGGCATGGGTGAAGGTACTGTTTCTCAACGTTGGGTATGGGAACCAGGGGTCCAAATTGAGCTTTTTGTGCTCTCAGTTAAATATACACTGAGGATGTTGCAGTGTACAGGGGTCTCCCAGAGGTGGAAATTCAAATGGGGGTCCGTGGCCTAATGCATATCCAATTTGGGTGTCTCTGAAATGATTGGGTTGGGCAAAAGTGTACCCAAACTCTCATGAGGATCAAATTCCCACTAATATACCATATACTGGGGTCAAGGACTTTATCTTGATGACAACACGTAAACTACACCCCACAGACGTTTGTTTACTTCCGCCAATGAGGTCCTGAGGAGCTGTGAAATGTGGGGAACCGAACATTTCTTCTTTTTAGCAATAGCAGTTTACCTTCTTTTTTAGGATTACCCTATAGCTTTTGTCTGTCTTAATGCTTGAGTCGGTAATACTTGACCTGTTATTTGTGTAGTAATAATGCAACTGAAAAGAGCGTGTATAAATAATTGGGTTTTTATCATAAGGTTCTGGGCTTGATCCTGGCCGGGCCCCTGCAACTCAGGATATGAGTATGAGTACATGGTTTGGGTAACTAAGACGTGCAGTCAGCAATGGGAGCTGATGGTGAGTGTTTTTCTCCATCTCTCTGGGGCTCCCTGGGGCCTAACACATTTTAAAAGGGACTGACGCACTCTTTCTCGGGCTAATGCCGACAACAGCTACTTAATACCCTCCGCGTCATTCCTTCGCGCATTGATTCTAGGTCAATTAAAGCCAATGTATTTATGCTACGCTTAACGCCATTGCCGTAGATCAATGGCAATCGTGCTTTTATAGCGCTTTCGATCGATCAAGCCATAATGCTACTTGCGTTAGCATCGGAAGCTACCTGTTGTTGTCATGACAATGGATCGCCCATCTTAGATTGTCCTCGCCATAATAATCCATTCTATCTGTTTCTTTCAATCGCCTGTATTTCCTATTCCTTGTCCCAGATGGAATTTTTTAACAGCTCACAATTCATTTTTTAACAGCTCGCAATTCATTTCCAATGTCACGTGGTTTTGACAGATCAGCTCTGCTCGATGGGGGGGGGGGGGAGGGCAGAACAGAGCCATCACGCATGGCTGTTTTGTCAAAACCACGTGACTCCCATTGAAAATGAATTACGAGCTGTTGATAACTTTACTTAAGTCTTTACTTACAGTTTGACTGGTTTAAACGCGTAACCCGCATTTTAATCAACTACCCTACGCTGCCGAGATTGTTGTATTACCTTTAGAGCATACGCTGAATTATTTGGGCTTTTAATCCGTGAAAATCCAGCAAAGAAAGGTTCCTCAGTTTGTTATGATCCGATCGCACCATCCACCATCTTGGTGCACCCGGAAGACGCACACAAGACCCGTCTCCATGAGGCGTTGTACCCCATTCCTTTGCATTGGCCTCAATTTCCCAGAAGCCCACAGCCCACAGCATGTGACGATTTCCGGTTTCGTCATCAAAACGAAACCATCTAGTCAATATCTCCGCGGCAAAGGCAGAGTTTATTTTTATTTTTTACAATACGGCGGATTAAACACATAAAACAAAAGGCGGGAATGTTGTTTATAGCAACGACAGTAACCTGAGTGCAGTACTTTCATCCGACGGAGCATTGGTCGGAACGACAACCTACCTCCTCCCTCACCCTAACCCTAACCTCCCCCGGGGCAGACACCTAAACCTAACCGCAACCCTCTCCCGACCCGCAGCGCAGCAATGCTCTGTCGGATGATAGTATGCCTCCCCAGTAACCTGTATTAAACTATTCCTGGCAGCTAAACTGTTTTAAATTGCAAAAGCATAACAAAAGTCAAGTATGTCATGAAACGGCAAACAAGGCAGGCAGGAGCAAGCAGGCAAGTAGAGTGGTTTAGCCTGCACGGAAGGCATTATCAAACTGACAAATGGTAATGGTTAACTTGAAACTCAACCGTATAACTTCAAGCTAATTATAGAGCAACAGACAGGAGGTGAGTAGCAACAGGCAATATTGGCTAATGACTAGCAGGAATGCAAGGAGGAGTGTGAACACATAAGGGCCAGGTCTAGGAAGGATTCCTGACAGTAATTGCCCATGCAACTTTATTCTGGATAAACTTTTTGTGATGTCATGTGGCGGTCATGTGACGTCACGAGGGTCAATACATTATTATCACGAGCTGCTTGTGGCTGGAACCAATATTTATTGAAGTGTAAGATACGCGCTATCAGAGTACCAGTCGTATCCTCTGTGTATAGCAGTATAGTTAGTGGAGGGCAGCCTATATGACTTAATACTTTAGTATTATTGTTATTACTTGCGAAAGCAGAGCGCGCAAGTACTAGTTTCGATGCATATGCACCGTCCCAGCAAACGATGCGGATGCACCGTCCCAGCAAATTACGTAATGACTAGTTCATTGAGAGCTAGCTATACCAGTTATACCCTGATATCATATGCTGGGACGGTGCATACGCATCAAAAGTGGTACAAAGTAACCACAGTATACCGCTAATCAACTTACAAATTACATAGAGGTATTTCCTTTAATCCACCCGACACTGATCAACATATACGTCACCATCGAAGGCATTGGGTCCTTTAATCCACATCTTTATTACGTCATCATTGAGAGCTAGTTATACCAGTTATACCCTGACGTCATATGCTGGGACGATGCATACTCATCAAAAGTGGTGCAAAGTAACCACAGTATACCGCTAATCAACTTACAAATTACATATACACAGAGGCATTTAGTATTAATATCACTATAGCAATTGACAATTTAAAATAAACTAGACAAAGTGCCAATCGGCACAGGTCTCCACCAGGGCAGGTCAGGTTGTGGCCTCATGGTGGCGCTATAACAGGCTGTTGAGGAAGATTTGGGCCGGAGGTTCGTGTTGGAGGGATGCAGGTACAATGTTTTTCCATGTGTGCATACATAAGTTGTATACAGATCGATGCAGTTATAGCTAAAAACAGGAATTGGCCTGTTATAGCGCCACCGTGAGGCTGATTTTGAGGAAAAAATTGTGGCATGTCGTCCTCGGCCTAGTGAAAATGTGCGTGTATAATTTAACGGAAATTGCACACTGTGTTTGTGATTTGTGGCCTTTTTTCGAAATGGACGAATCGTGTGAGCTTTGGAAGCCAATCTTAGCCAATCAGGATGGAAGATGGGAAATGGTGCCGCTCCGTGTTGATCACATGACTATGGAGATAGTGTATACCGATTCGCGTGAAATTTGGATAAAATCTGAAGGAGTAATAATAGAAAATGTGTTTTACATATGTCGGCCTCCTGGTGGCGCTATAAAGAGCAGATGTGAAAAAATCCAGGCAAAGGTTTTTCCTTGGCCTCTAGGGAGTTGGCATACAAAGTTATCCACAGATCCGTGCAGTTAGAGGTAAAAACACTTTTCGGCCAGTTATAGCGCCACCTTGAGTCTGAGTTGAAATTGTTCATGTGGCATTTCGTCCTCGGCCTAGTGGGAATGTGGGTGCACAATTTCACGGAAATCACGCGATGTGCTCATGATTTGCAGCATTTTGTTTGAAACTTAGCACTCCTGTGAATTTTGGAAGCCAATCTTAACCAATCAGGATGGAGTGTGAGAAATCTGAAAGACCGGTTTCGTTGAATGGCTGTAGAGAGACTGTGTACCAATTTGCGTGATGTTTGGACAAAATCTGTAGGTGTACTGTGCAAAAACTTGTTTTGCACAAAGCGGCCTCCTGGTGGCGCTATAACAGGCCGTTGTGGAAAGTTTGGGGCAGAGGTTCATCGTTGGCATCCAGGGAGTGTGTGTGCAAAATTTGGCATCGATCGGGTTAACGATGGCCGAGATTAGCTGCTCACGGACGGACGGACGGACGGACGGACACACGGACACACGGACGGACGGAGTGCAAAACATACTCTCCCCACATGCCTTCGGCCTGGTGGAGACAATAATTAAATAATTATACTAAATTAAAAAAAAATCTGAACTATCCCTTTAATGTGCATTGTGTGCAAGCCAACACATATAGTGTCTGAAGCGATAATAGGCTCCACACTGCACTGTGCCGTACAGCATGAAGTTAGAACGGGAACCCGGCGAACCGGCAACCCGCAGCCAGCCAGTCTCTCTCTCTCTCTCTCTCTCTCTCTCTCTCTCTTTCTCTGCCATGTTCAAAGACAGATGGCCTCCCACATTAGAGCCTGGTTCTTCACATTATAGGGGAGGTTTTCCATGCCATGCCATTGCTCGTTCTGCTCTGTATGTAAAGTCTTCTGAGACACTTTTATTGTCATTTGCACTATAATATTCTGGATTGTTTTTTTTCTTTTTTTACTGCAGGTTGAATAAACTTAGTTGAATGGTGGTTGTATTCTTTCGTATCATTGTTCGTAAAAGAAAACCTCGCATGCACACAGTTTCACAGACAGTAATTACTTTATTTTCATGTGGCCCTTGTTGCCATGGTAATTAACACTGCTCTGTAGCATGAATAACCCAAGTGGCAACGTTGCAGTGTGAAGCTACATACAAAGCTAAGAAGAACTAAAGAAAACAACTCTAACAAGAACATATCTTATGATATGGAAATCCTGCCTGCCACCCTAGCCTATCTGTGGGTGGATTGGTGGGTGCAAAAACATATACTCTGATCTTGTCAGGCAGAAAAGGCTGTGGTATACGGGGAGCTGTGTTGTGATCCAAGGAATACAGTTCCATAATATTTATAAAAAGTAGGCATTCAGCAGACACAGAGCAGTTTACAGTGAGCAAGGTAAACATGAGGTACATCAAATGCATATAAATAATTATCTAGGGTTATTTTAAGTACCTCTCAAAGAGAGTCATTTGGGGTCCAGCCACTAGATGACGCCACGTCATTCCTCACTGCTGACAGACGTTCACATCTCTTCTCGTAAAAAAAAGACGTCTTCTGCTCACGAGCAACTCGCAGAAAGTAACATACACTCGCTGCTCCGGACCAGATGGCTGAACGAATCGCCCCACCAACTGGATCCAAACACGGTGCACCCAAGAACCACAGGTGAGGGTGGGCTCCCCTAGCGGAGGAGAACTCCCTAGCCAGATGCATAGCACAGTGGGAACGATCCAGTGCGTCTTCCTAGGTTCTCCGCATCCTAGTGAGGGGATACAGATTCCAGTTCGCTACGAAACCCCCCACTTCCGAGGGAGTTATCCTCACCGATACGCGGGGTCAGGTGGGTCAAGCTCAATGCGGGTCAAGCTCAACACGACACGTGAAGAGTCTCGGAACTGCACGCTGGACTGAGATGGTGGTTGAACAGGCGGGTTCTGACAGAGGGAGCCCCTCTGGGACTGCTTCTGGCCAGAAAAGTGGGCCGCCAATATGTCTTAACTGGAACTGACTCCTCGCTCTGCGGGAGTTCAAACTGTTCCTAAGGGGATAGCATGTCCTGGTCCGTACGGACAACACCATGACAGGGAGGACTCAAGTCAACGTCTGTGCTCTCTGGCACACAAACTGCTGATCTGGTGCGATGGCCCTTTCTCTCGCTCACGGCTGGTCACGTCCCAGGTCTCCTGAACGCGAGTGCGGAATGCAGACCTCTTTTCGAGTGGCCCATTCCGCTACAGAGGTTGATCCCTACACCTCAGGTGGCGGTCCAAATCTGGCACAGTTTTGGGGTGCCTGTGGCAGACCTGTTAGCCTCAGAGGGAGACAAGAAGCACCATTTGTTCTTCTCCCTGACAGTCACACTGGCGCACCAGCGGCCTCTGGGTCTGCTTTCCATGTTTCCACAGCTGGTGCTAATCCCACAGGTTCTAGCCATGAAGAGTGAGGACTCGGGCTCCGAGGTATTGGTGGTAGTTCCGGCCTGGGGGTCCTGGAGACAAGACATTTCTCCCTACTACCGTCCGTGGCAGCTCCCCCTTTGGGTCTGGCCCGTGAGGGGGGCCCGTTCCAAGTAGCTGGCCTACCCCAGAACGTCAGAAGTGCCAGGGGCTCTTCCACCAGACGCCGATACAACACTGCATTGCTGTTGTTTAAATGCTAGTGGCCTGGAGGGATTCTCCCGTTCCAGGCCTCGGTGGGCCTTATTCTGATCCACTTGCAGTTGGTCGGTAAAGGTTAACCTGGCGGCAATTTCTGCCTACCATGTAGGCGTGAACAAGGACTAGTAAGTGAACACCCCTTGATCCGCCAGTTCATGAAGGGTGTTTTACACCTCAGAGCAGCCACCATATCCCTGGTCCTGTCATGGGATCTGGCAGTGATACTGGTGTGACGGCCCCCTGGGCCTTTTAGGGCGCTTTCACACCGGACATGTTTGGTTCGTTTAAAACGAACCATGGTCCGCTTACCCCTTTGGTTCGGTTGGTGTGAACGTGCATACGAACTCTGGTGCGGATCAAAGAAACGAACCATGGTCCGCTAAAAAAGGCCGGACTCGGTTCGCTTCCAAACGAACCACGGTGCGGTTCGTTACTGGTGTGAATGCATTCGGACTTTATACAGGACCAAATACAGGACGATAGCCACAATAGCCGTCGGGCGTCGGCAGTTGTGAGGCTGCATTAATAATTAGTTATAAAAGCATGTATTTTTTACGGGGATCACTATTGATAGATATGACAGCTGACAGTCTGATTTTAATAGTAGGCTAGACACATACAGTAGGCTATATGTCGAGGCGCAGCGCAAATGTAATGGCAGCGTACGAGGTTCACATGCGCAAAATGTACAAGTTATCGACATGGAATGGTGTACGGTATGGTACACGATGTAAGCTTGTAGATCTGTTTATTTTAAGCATGCGCCGGCCGCCGCCACACAAAGCATGCGAATCTGCGATGCATGAGTCTTCATGCGAGAGTTTCTCTCTCAACTCGTGTCCCCTCCTTTTTGTGTGTGTGTGTGTGTGTGTGTGTGTGTGTGTGTGTGTGGGCGCGTGGGCGCGCGCGCACATGAGGGGGAGAGACCCATATATTTATATGGGAGAGACGCAGAGACAGAGAAATATTTAAAATCATCCATGTCGCGCAGGCCGCACGTATAGAGAAAAAGCCAATGTTAAATAAGCTATACACAGGTGGTCCCAAATGATTAATTGATTACATCACTATAGCAAAAGACGTAAAACTAGGTCAACTCAATTAGCTGCAGCGGAGCTGTTCTGACTTGAAGCTCAATAACCAACTGACCAAACCATAAGATGACATGGAAATGCCCGCCGCGGCGCCGATTTGATGCGCAGAAATAACATATATCTAATGGGTGAAGGTGCACACATGGAAGAAAAGTCCTTTTTATCGGGGATACCTTGTTGTAGGCTATACGTCTCCGTGAATTGTATGCATCAGCATTCAGCAGCAAGCACATTATTGTTCAAACACCTGCTCCTCTGTTCATCTGTTGCTCTTATTTGGCTAATAAAATAATGAATAAGAATGACACTCTCTCTGTGTGACTGAAGTGATTTCCCCTCATGTTCTTTTCCCCCTCACTATTTGGTTCGCTTAACATGTGATGTATATTTCAAAAGCATATTCCTTGATACATGTCATAATTGTACACATCATAATACTTCAGCCTATAGCCCACCCAGGGAAGCCTGATGTAATGTCACTAAGATAGCCTACAGTTTAAGATAGTCAGTTTGCGACAGCTGTGAGATCCTGCTATAGGCTATAGTGGACATTGTGAAGAATGCTTTGAAAATAAGACCACCTGTGGTGACTTGTTTACGGAGGCAACAGAGCCTTAAGGGTCCACACACACACACACACACACACACATACACACACACACACACACACACACACACACACACACACACACACACACACACACACACACACACAGTGACCCACAGATTGGGGATATATAAAATGGTACAGAAATCAGTTAGAACAGTGAGAGTGAGCAGTGAGGGACAGCAGAGAGGCGCTCTGCCTGGGACGAAGGCCTCAGTATGCTGTAACTATGGAACAAATGCTTGTAATCTGTAACTGATGGCTGATCAATAAATGGAAACAAGGATATGTGCCTGCTTGGATCTCCTATTCATTTCAACAGCAACTTCAACAAAGGAATTAGGTGAATTAATCCACGGAACCCTGTAAGAAAAGATACATCACATGTCCACGTGTCATTTGTTTACATATTTGGTACGCTTTACAAAGTCCAGTGTGAACACCAAACGGACCAAAATCAAAATGCAAATATTTGGTCCTTGGTCCTTGATCCGGACCTTCTAAGCGAACTTTGGGTGTGAAAGCGCCCTAAGTCTACTATGGGGTTCTGTGTGTGTGTGGCTGTGCCTTTAACAAGTCCATTGCAGTGTTGGAGGGCGGAGCCAGAGATGATTAGTGGAAGGGGAGACACCTGGCCATGGTCTCCCCAAACACTATTTAAGAGACCTGCTCTCACAGCACTTCAGATCTGCATTTCTCCACAGGCTGCAGGGCGGCCGCAGGGGAGAACCTTTCTTCTTTTGTTTGTTTGTTTGTTGTTTGGTTCTAGATTTTGCGCAGCATAATTATGTTTCCCTGCCAAGTTGCCAACCTAAGTTGGAAACTTTGATCTAATTGATTCAGTTCTTTAATTACTATTTCACAAGTATGAAAAGAAATACTTATTTTTGGATTGTCCTCCGGTGTGGTTTCCCCTTCTTCGTTATGGCCCCAGAGCCAGCCATAACACTGGACACACTGGTTCAGGAACCCTTCAAGCCACTAGAGACAGTGTACTTGAGGTTCCTGTCACTGAAGACCACCCTGTTGGTCACGCTGACAACAGCAAAACGTGCAAGTGACATCCATGCGCTTTCGGTCAACGAGAGCTGCATGAAGTTTAGTGGTAACAGCACTAAGGTCACCATTAGGCCGAACCTGTCGTTGTTGCCTAAGAACTTCCCTTCTCGCTGGCTGTGATCCGGTGGAACTAACAGCGTTCAATTTCAATCTGCCGACATTTTCCTCTGCGGAAGACAGGCAGTTGAACTGTCTCTCTGCCCAGTCAGGGCGCTGAGACTGTACAAAGCCAGGAGTACAAGTACAAGTTGGTCGCCCCCCCCGTCGACCTTTGCCACCTACTAGGACTGGGTTACTGTACGTTACTGTACGTTGGGTACAACGTTACAACGTTACTGTACGTTGAGCAACAGTTCCTGGTGCTTCTAACTGGTACACAAGCATTACCCTTGGGCTCATGAGATGGGTCGCAATCAAGCCCTTCTCTGAGCACAGAAGACAGTGGTGCTGTCAGCTCCTTAGTTAGGGGTTAATGGCTACCAGGCTGATCGGGCCTGGATGGCTCTTATGCTTGTCTTCCTTAGGGAAGAAAGAGGGCCCGTCACGGAGAACGGAGACAGTGGGGCTGTCAGCTCCTTAGTTAGGGTTTGATTTCTGCCAGGCCGAGGGCCTGACTGAGCAGCTGATCTCATCTTATTATCTTCTAAGAGCCAATTGCTGTTATTGTGAACTAGAGCCCAATGCACTGCATTCAAAGACTACTTGACTTGGAATGAGCATAGGTAATTCTGTGTTGACTGTAAATTCGTTTTGGAAGGTCATCGTCCAGTATTGACTGAGACATCTATGTCACAGTGACATCATCCATTTATATGTTGATTATTATATTACTGAGGAATTCCTTTGGGATGCTTTTGTGCTTAGAAATGTTCTAGTGAAAACTGCATATTATGTAGTAAGTGCAGAAGAGCTGGTTGGAGAAAGTACACGTTGCTGAGATTGATTGAACAGTAAGCTACTTCATATCTAACTTCAGGCACATCATTTATATAATGAGATATTCATTATTGATGGAAATAAATTAACCTGGGCCAAGTCATGGACTGGCAAGTCATAATATTTTATTTGATGTTACATAATTAAGCTTATTATGTGATGATGACTCATTCATAAAATTGCAGCACGTGGCCTTTGTGAATACAATTTCCCTATTTATAAGAGGCTTATTAAAACGTTTCTCTCCGTTTAAATATATACATTCATGTATAGACATTTAAGAGCAATTCCAAACGCGTGGGCCGAGAGGATATTGCCAGAGAGTTTATTGCAAGAGTGTTTGACACAGAGGCCAACTGGGTGAGAACACCCACACAACTCTTTCCAGAAGGAGTCTTACTGTAATTCAGCCTTTACCTACAAAGTAGAGCTGTAACTACAGTGTATTAGGTCATGGCAACAACAAGAACCAATACATTCAACCCAGAGAACTGTTCCTGGAAGAAGGTTGAGCCCAATGAGCCCAATGTGTATCTTACAGGTAGATTAAGAGATAGCAGTTATTCAGTAATATGGTCTGGAGCAGTCTGAACTCCCACACAACATCAGATGGGAACAGCAACCGAAAAAAAACTAAAAACAAAACAAACAACAATACAAAATGTGGTTTGAGCAACCATCACAAAGTTGTGTGATCAGAGCTATGCATTGACTTGTGCTTCGGTAGGTTACCAATTTCACTGTAACCCATGAATGGTTAGTATTTCAGCAGCCACACGTTGGTTCAACCATACTCTTGAGTCTTAATTATCCATGCCAGTTTGGCATCCTAGCTGTGCTGGGCAAAAAAGCCACTATGTGTATAAATGTTAAAAATGCAAATCAATCTTGGGGATTTTAGTGTGAGAAAAAATGAAATGCAAATAAAATGTTCACATTTTCAGGTTGGAATACCAATTGGTTGGAATACCAATTGTATCCAATTAGGAGAGAGCTCCCCGCAAATAACAATCAGTTTCAATTTAAAAGTTACATTTTTTGCCCATATTATTTTTCTATTATTTGTTTTCATCACTTCCGTTTTTTGACATTTGACTCTGGAAAAACAGAGCAGACCTGACAATAGGAGAACTATAAGCTCACAAGGCGTTGTGCTGCAACATCAGCTTCACATCACACATGATATATACGCAATGCAGTATAAATCATGCAGCCTACAGTGCTGTGAACAGAAATAAATGAAATGATGCTCCAACACAACACTGTCCATCTTTCAGACTATCAGGAGGTGAAGGTATAGGAACACCTCACAATTCTCCCGTCTCCCGTCTTCTCAGCGGCATTGATACATGTTTGCTGCACTGTATCTTCAGAACGCTATACCTTCATCCAATTATATGACAGCTGCAGGGCAGTGACTTAATGCTCCACATCTCCGATATATGATTCCTTTTCATATACTGAACTTCTTTCTTTTATATTATTCAAAGCAGTTCTTTAATGCTTGCTGCGTGCCATCCGTGCAGGCCAAGCTCAGGTATTGGAGGAAGGAAGAGGAGGCAGCAACAAGGTGCTGTCAAGAAGGAAAACAAGACTGCCTTCTGCAGTCCTGTCTTTTTGAAGCATTGTATTATGATGGCTTTCTCAAATGGGGGTATGGAAGAATAATGGAACAAAAATAATATGTTTAATGCTAAAACAATTAACATTGACGGATGCGGGGGGGGGGGGGGAATCACATCACACAGACAGACCATAATTCTCCACTGTTAGCTGGGGATGACCTCGTGAAATTTACACAATTAGATCGTTGGTGATAAGTATTTTTCTTTTGTAGATCTGTGATTTTGGTGGATGACGGTTTTCATGTGATCTATGACTCAGTGTCCCCTATGGTCCTGCAGAATCATGAATTATGAATTGCCCTGTGACTGACATTTGATGTCAGGCTGTCCCACTGACTTTAAAATAGTATGGTTCTGAGTTTAGATAGTAAAACTTCTCCCCTAGCCAGCGTTGTTAGATAAGAATTGTTTTGTTTCCGTTGGCCATAACACCCAGCCTCTGTGTTTTTGTATTTTTCCACCATATACTGGATAAGACTAAGGACTGTATAAATTAATAACTATATAATAGGATCGATAGCTTGAGAGCTAGAGAGAGCTCCGGAACTGAATAAATACTTTAGAAAGTCATCTAAGTACCATAAATACTCTTTACCAGAATAGAAGCAGAGGGCTTGTAACTTTACAGAAATGGTTGTAAAAACCTTTTAGGCTATAATGAGTAAAAGTCAGAGTATAACAGAGTTAACCAAAATACCTTAGAATGAATTGACGGACACAAGAAGAGAACTCAGACAAGCAGAACTTAGAGGGAGATTCAATCAGATATATTCACCATTGTTTCGGGAGAGAAGAAGACATGCCATCCGGACAGCGTTTCACAACGATCTCTCTCACCATGTTCAATTGAACATGGTTGATATAGCATACCGTAATCAATACACCGGAAAATGTGTCGAACAACAAGGTCAAAAAACATATTTGTTTACAAATGGACAGATAATGCAAGACGTCACTGAATATTGCATACAGAAAATATCTCACGGGGCAGAGATAGTCCTGATATGAATATCAGTTAGTGTAACCGGGTGACAGGGCATAACGTCATTGAGTGTTTACCAGACTGTTAGAGCGAATCCTAACTTCAAGGACAAAAACACAGAGGCTGGGTGTTATGGCCAACGGAAACAAAACCATTCTTATCTAACAACGCTGGCTAGGGGAGAAGTTTTACTATCTAAACTCAGAACCATACTATTTTAAAGTCAGTGGGACAGCCTGACATCAAATGTCAGTCACAGGGCAATTCATAATTCATGATTCTGCAGGAGCATAGGGGACACTGAGTCATAGATCACATGAAAACCGTCATCCACCAAAATCACAGATCTACAAAAGAAAAATACTTATCAGTTGGTATCCACGTGTTTCCCCGCCAAGGTACTGGGGATCCTTGTGTGTGTGCTTTTCTTCCTTCAGGCCGTGTTGCCATGTCCGCTTTGCAAGTCACTTGCAAATAAATTATTGGTAGTTGCTGGTTGATGGTTTTTTTGGGCTTGATTCCAAAGTGTATAGTAGTTGCTTATTTGGGCTTGCTTCCACATTTCTTCACATCAAGGAAATCCCGATTAATAATGTCATTGTCCACAGACATCCATCTGAACATATTATGTGCCTTTTGTAATTAAAATGTTTTAAAAATATTAAAAAATATTTAGATTTATTCTCAATGTGTTTTTTAATAACGGATGAACAACCTCACAATGTGTCGCTGTGAGCTTGTAGATCAGCTATTTTCATTTGTGCTTGTTTTCATAGACCTGGCCACTTATTGTTTCTCTTGCAAAACTGGTTTTGCCTCTGCTAGCAGGGGGGGGGGGGGTATATGAAAGAAAATATGTTTTGCACGTACCGCCCCTCAATTTGTTTTTTAAGGGGTGATAACTTTTTCTCACGTGTTTATGCTCATTAGTTGAAATGGATTCCAAACTGGCATGGCCACTGTCTGTGGTGTAACTTATAATATTATTTTATTGAAAGGTAACTCGAAGCTTTAATTTACAGCACCATAGTGAAACAGTATTTATTTTCTTGTCTTTCAGACATCGGGGAGAGGAGGAACTGAAGCCGCAACAGTTTGAGAACTTATTCTCTATATGATCTATTCTCTTTCTCAAATGTTCCTCAGAGGAACTGAACCACAGGCCTGATTTATATTTAGCACCGTGCCAGTGTTGTGCCCCTAATATAGTGGATCTACAGGCACGGTTTAGAAATAGCCATGTATAAAGAAATCACAAACAAGCTGCAATGGTCCTGAAAACATCCAACAAAATAGTGGTGCTGTACAGTACTATATATAGCAGCAGGTATTTAAGAGGTAGTCTGCACAAGCTGCATACAATAAACAGGGATATTTATACACATAGTGCGCAGGCAAGACACAAGTGGGATTCACATATCAGTCAAGGAAAACGTTTTTTGGGGGATAATGCCCGCCTACTATGTCATTATGAAAGTGTCACACAAAAGTAAAAGAAAGAGTGTTCAAACTCAAAGACACATCCATTATATTTTACACACTCATTTTACACAATTACACTGATTGCATCAGTGTAATTTGCATATAGGCCTGTACGTGGATTGGAATTACAGTTCACATTTTCTTACTCCAATCAGACTTTCCTCAAGGCAAACATAATTAATCATGTAGTTTACAGAAGATACTTGAGCAGCTTAACCACCTAGTCTCTCAAGCCAGACTGTGACTAGAGGGCGGCGTCAACAGGTATTTTTTTTTCACAGCACGTGGAAACTGATTTATCTTTACGGCTCAGTGCGCTGATCCGGTGTAAAGCCGTCATGTGCATAATGTTTCACAAGCGTAGTCTGATACAGCATTCTAGCTTGTACTGTAGCCTATGTGACAGAATCTGTGTATGGCTGTTATTTGAAATCCTCATTATTCATGCCAAATCAATTACAATAGTGCCAATCAAACAAAACACTTTTGTTTTCAAAACATACACGAAAAGGAAAAGAAGTCTCAATTGGAGAGACATTGGAGTCTCAAATGCCACCGGTGTAGACAAATGTCATGCTGTATGTTTAAAGATGGAGTGCCACATTTTTTGTATTTTTCCAGTTTTTCATGTGTCTATGAGGTGACAGTACTTAATTAGACAGACTGGAGTTGTTTTTATGTGCAATTGTGTATTGACTTTGTATTTAGGGTTTCTTCCTGGAGGCTGAACCCTTAACAGTCAAACGGGCCAATGAAGTAAACAGTAATATAGTGACACCACACTATCAGCCCCTCCCCTAACCCCTCCCCCTTTATCATACAACTACAGCTGTGGGTGCGGCTTCAGTTCAGGTGGATCACCACCCATCACCAAATACTGTACACTTTTTGGAAAAAGTTCTTCCCCCTTATATTGTAATAATACCTGATGATCATGTTTTAGGGTGGAAAAAAATTGTGGCACTCCATCTTTAAGCAAAATGCCAGACGTCACAGGGTTAATCGATCTATTGCTTTTTTTTCTCCCTCCTTTTTTTTAATTAAGGCTACGTACTGGGCTTATAGACATGAGGCACATTCTAACTGATTTGTCTGGATAAAATGTAGCTGCATGTGTCCACTCCATTCACAATCCCCCATTTAGAACAAGAAAGGATATGCTAATCCAAAAGACATATTTACCCCCAGTGATTAATAAAGCTAACCTGACGCTGCCAGATCACAAATTTGTTTCACAGCTTATTGGGATCTGGGATCGCGGAAGCAAATTCGATGACGGGGCTGTTCCTTTTTTTCAAGATACTTGGTAGATGATTGGATGGGACCGTCTGTCTATCACCGTGTGGGCGTGCAAACACAACCAATCATATTGACGTGTCTATATAGCTTCACGTCCGGTTTCGCACATATCCCGCCCTTAGCTCACGCTGATTGGTCCGGTACGGAACAGATTTTTGTCAGCTCAACTGCCTGAGAGATCCCAGATGATTGCTGTGTTGGGAAACATGGTTACCCAATACCGCCCTCATCTGGCAGCATCAGGTTATAATAAAGCTTCATGATGTGTAATGTATAGAGGTATTCCATGTACTGGATTCTAGCATCATTATATATTTCTTCTTCATCCTAGCAAAGGTGAGGCATTGTTCAGGAGAATAGCCTCATATATTACCCTGCCATACTTTATTAGCCTATTACATGGTCCTGTGATTTCAAACTTTGTAGGATAACTTTCTTCTTCTCATTTAAACACGAGAGCAATATACTTTATTCACATTCAGCTCCTGGCAACCCATTGCAGAAAATACTTGCGTGATGAACCTACAAGTTGCAATATGAAGCATGGACGGTTTTATATCTGATCTTTTGACTTGGCTATTGCAGTTGCCTTTTAGGCTGTTAAATGGGGCGGTCTTGACGAGTCTGACTTTTGCTTTTGTATCTATGATAGTCTTGGTCTCTGTGTCGCCCTATAGTCACAGAACATCCATGCGCAAAGCCCATATACTTCTCTGTACAATACATGTACACAAAAACATAGAAAGTGCTGACGCTGTATAGCCATGGATGTTAACTTGACATTCGGAACCTTAATAAAACTTTATTTCTATAGCATCTTTCAAAATTGCATTACAAAGTACTTTACATGGACAAACAGCAAAATAAGCAGCATAAACATTTATTCACTATCAAGGACCACACCACCAATGAAAACATTTAGCAGGTTTATTGATAACAGGAAAGAGGACATGATCATAAACACCACAGCAGGGTGATGGCCCACGACGGGCCATCGACGGCGTCTGGGATTTGAGCCGAGGTGGGGAAGCTTCGAGGGTCCGGCATGCACCCCCCGAGGCACGTCAGACCCGCAAAGCCTCATTAAAGGAGACGAGATTGAGCGACCTTAGATCAGATCTTGCAGATCTGATCTAATGTAGCGGAGATATGCATGGGAGGACCAGCGGCCAATGATTTGGATCAGGTGGTCGGGGATGCCGTTACGAGATGCGGAGGTGGCTGCACCGATCCTGAAAGAATGGCCCGAGTAGTGTGTGGGGGAGATGCCGGACAGGGCAAGTATGTTGGATGAACCACTGTCTGGAAGCGACCCGGCCGCACTCGGAAGTGAAGAGAGGATCCGAAGGAGAATGACTCTGGGACTTCCGGTAAGAAAGGTAGGCGGAGAGGGTTTTGAACGGCTTCAGGGCGGACTGGTTTTTGAAGACGAAGACAGGTGTGCTGGGGCCGGTTTGGTTCGTTTTAAAAAAAGTTTGATGTAGTAGACCAGGGTGTCGCTGGAGTACCGCGACAGGTCTGAGATGCAGGTGTTGCGGCGGGGGTCGAAAGACTGGGAGGAGGAAGTGAACTCTGAGCACCTCAAGAAGCCGAAGTAAGCCAGTGAGAACATGGCCTATAGGGTCCTGCTGACATGCGGGGAGCTGTACCCGGAGTGGAGAGTTCTGATGCAGATGGATAGGATGTCTGCGGTGAGGGGGAGACGTCGGGGGGCTTGAGCGGGTTCCTGACGTTGGAGTCCTCTGAGTAGAGACAATATTGGGGGTTGGCTGGTGACTTGGCCTGGGCTGCCGGTTAGAAGTTTGGAGTAGAAGGCGATGCCGCTGAGGTAAACTCTGATGGAGGGAGTTCTGATGGACGCCACTGAACAGGAGTGGGTTATGAAACTGGTTAGGGTGATGAGGTCAAATGTCGGGAATGGTAGGTTGAACTTGTTATGGAAGTGGCGGAAGCTTTGCCAGGCTGTCCAGTAGGAGGAGAGGGTTGAGGGTGCCAGACTGTTGATGATGAGGATCCTGGAGGAGTTGACCAAGGGGAGCAGGGCGGGGGTCACAGGTTGAACGTCAGAGCCGAATAGGGAGGAACCGGGGTTGGAAGCGGGTCTGCATGCAGGGCCAAGCGTCTGAACTTCTGAAACGAAAAACGAGACGGAGAGTCGGCGATGGCATTGGAATGTCCGGGAACGTGAGCGGCACGAAGGAGAAATTGATGGGAATCCGAGTGCCATCTGAGGCGGCGCACGAAAGGCATGATGGACGGGGAGTTGGAGCGGCCATTGTTAATGACGTCGACGACGGCGATGTTGTCCGAATGGACGAGGATGGACTGGCGGGACAACTCGTGGCCCCACAAGACGACGGCTGCAACGATGGGATATATCTCAGCGAGTGCCGAGGACGGGATCAGGCATTCTCCTGCAAGCTCCAGTGGCCATCTTTCGGCGAACCATCTGCCATTATAGAAGCCCCCAAAACCGGCGGAAGGAGCGGCGTCTGTGAAGAGGTTGATGTCCAGGGGGTGGGTGAGGCGATCTCCGTAAAAGAAGGATATGCCGTTCCAGTTGGCGAGGAGATGACGCCAGAGACACAGCTCGGCACGGCTTGAACGGTTAAGTGTTATGGTGTCGGTGAGCGATGGAACGGAAGAAGCGATGGAAAACAGATGGGAGATGAACCCTCGACCTTGGGGCATGATTCGGATGGCGTAGTTGAGGTGGCCCAGGAGGGAGAGAAGCTGGTGTTTGGTGCATCTGGTGGAGATGAGGAAATTGGAGATGATGAGGGTTATCCTGTCGAGCTTCTCTTTTGGCAGAGAAGCTTGGAATTTGACTGTGTATTTTCTTGTGGCGATGCCAAGGGGTCTGAAGCGGAAGATGGGAATGGAGGAAGGTCAAAAGGTCCTTATTTTACTTCCTTGGCGAGGAGACGATCCACCTCTTCCGGCTCCTGTAAGCCGGACTGGAGGTTTTTGCATGTGAAGGACGATGAAGGTTCTGCTATGACGCCGGGATGGAAACCTTCGCTGAAGCCGCGGATGAGGAACTGCACGAAAGCGGGGTCGGGGTGATTTTGAAGGGCGGTTGCGAGCGCTGGAATGATGACCGGTGTGGAGAGGTGCTTACCGAACTTGACGGGGTTGTGGGCACAGCCTGGATGGGTGTGGCCTCCGGCGCAGTAGGTGCAGACGTGGAGGAAGCGGCAGGAAGACATCCCGCTACCTCTGTCGTTGAAGTTGTTGCAGATGAAGGTAGGTCTGCCTTTTTTTGTCTACTCCGTTAATGCTTGGATTAGCGGAGGATAGGCTGGCAGAAGTGTTGAGAAGCGAGGGGATTGGTGCTTGGAGGGTGGATGGAAGAAGGGCTGGTGACAGGCGCGTGAGGGCAGAGGCACGGGAGTTGTAAGCCTTAGACGGGCCTTGAGACGGGTTGGCGTGAGCTGGAATGGTGCAGATGGAAGCCGGGTGCAGAGAGTGCAGGGAAGTGAAGCTCGGACCGCGAAGGTGCGGCAGTAGAGCTCGCTGTCTAGAACTCCCCAGTACGCATTCTCGATGAACTGGCTGAGACGGGCTGCGGCTTCGGAGGCAAACTGGATGTGGTATTTGTAGAATCCGTCCCCTCCGAAGCGGAGAGCAAGGTTTGTGACGATGTAGTCGTGTAGTCGTCGAGTTCCTGGCGGCAAGCGGGGTACAGGGTGCAGATGACGTCTCTGAAGAGGGAAAAAGTGTATGTGAACTCTATGGGAGAGAGCTCTCTGGATCGGTTGGATTTTTGTTTCTTGTCGTGGTTTCGTCCGTCCGGGGAGTTTGGAATGGGGTCGGAGATAGATGGCATGATGAGAAGGGCAAAATCTACGTATTTACCCTGAAGGATTTGGTGACGGAGGTTAGATGGCACTGGAGATGGACGAGAAGAGAACGGCTGAGGATGGCGGGAGGGTGGCATGGCTGAGGCTAAGGTGAAGTTCCCTCCTGGTTGGATGGCGAGACCTGGGCCTGATGGTAGGCGTAAGGACTGAGTGAAGTGAAGTGAAGTGAAGCTTTATTATCGGAGCAGTGGAAATGAATGCCTCTGGCTTTAAGAGCTTTCTGTAGTGAGACAACAGTCCAATCTGAAATGACGGTGTCAGATACGTTTCTAACTGGTGCGGGGTGACTATGAGGAGAACTACGAGTGGAGTGCGCGAGAGCGGCTACGTTACGAGTGGGGTGAACGGTGGCTACGTTACCAGACCTGCGTGACGATCGTGAAGGAGAGAGGTGGGAACGGCGATGACGGTGAGTGGGTCGGCCTCTGGTTCGGGGACCGGGAGGGTTTGAAATGGATTCGGAGGAGCTTGTGTTGTCGTTTCTTTGCTGCCGGAAGAGGAGAGAGGAGTTTGGGGGAACGTGAACGGCGGACGCCAGATTGGCTGTAGTTGTGCTGGGATGAGACGTTTCGACGCTGCTGGGTGTCTCGGAAACATTGAAGATTTCTCTATATTGTTCGGCTTCGTCGAAGGACGAGTACTGATCGCCGAATATGTCCTCGTCTGATGCCGCGAGGCTGAGGACGTCGTCCTGGTCCAAAGCTGATGATCGAGTAATTAAATAATTACATTAGTGGTACTTTTTGTGTTCTCTCGCTTGTCGTGCGTGGCGAGAAATGAGAACAGGGGAGAGCCAAGGTTAGATGGGCTAGTAATGTAGGGGAGGAGGTGGCCTGATTGGAGGTGGCTTGATAGGAGGTGGAGGTAGTTGCGTTGGAGGTGTGGTCCTGCTCCTGAACTTCAGCTATGAGCTCCATTATAAACAACAAAATATAGTAAGACAAAGACAAAAAAAATACAAAAAACTAAAATGTTAATAGAGATTGGCAGTGAAGGCTAATCTATAAAAGTGTGTTTTCAAAAGGGATTTAAAAGTGGACACTGATTCAGCACAGTTGATTTCTAAGGGCAGTGTGTTCCAAAGTGTAGGCGCTATAGTGCTGAAAGTCCGATCTCCTTTCGACTTTAGCCTACAAGTTTGTGGATCTAGAAGCTCTTTGGTTGAAGACCTCAGGCAGCGAGTTGGGACATAGGGGGAGATTAGATCAGCGATGTAGGGTGGAACGAGACAGGACCTGGCCTTGTGAGAATTGGAGTTTGAAATTGGATTCTGAAGGAGATTGGGAGCCAGTGCCAATGCTGAAACGGGGGTTTTGTGGTCGAATTTCCTGGTGCCAGTTAACACAATCCCTACTTTTTACTGTTTTTTTACTACTTTTTACTAAGCAGGACTCAAAATAATAATCCATTTCAGTCAACAATGAAGACTTCCGCACACCCGGCAGGCAATTTGGAGCAGGTGCGATGATGACAAAGAGTATACAATGTGGAAGAAGGGACATCCGCACACTGCCACTTGCTAGTTCAGAGCAATTTTATTGAGCAACGTTTCGGTCTTGCGACCTTCCTCAGGCTTAATTCAAGAATGGGCTGACATTGTCACTAAATACATTTCAGGAAGTGTAAACAACCAATCAAAATGCATGTAATTTATCCTAACAGATAACAGCTGTGAAGAACCTTGTCACGTGACTTGAAGGTGCAGTGTTTCTGTGAACATTCCTCATATATATCATTGAAAATAACAGTTTACAATAAGGGGGAAAATAATTATACATAAATGTCATGCCATACAACATACAAGGAAGACATACAGTAAAATAAGCAAATAAATGTCAAATGTAAGATCCTACTCTGTCCGAAAGAGTGGAAAAGAAATATTAAAAATTGCACCTAAAGTGCCTATAGTACCGGCTAGACAAGAAGTTCAGATCAACATTTTCTATAGCATAACATTCAATAGTAGTTCATCATTAAGCCCTTCGGGGTGTAAGATTTGTAGAGTGTGGATCCAGTAGGCCTCACGTTGTTTTAAAAGGGCATCGTGGTTACCACCTCTTCTTGGAAGTTTGATTTGTTCTATACCAATAAAGCGGAAAGTAGAGATGTCATGTTCAAGGTCAATGAAATGCACTGCAACAGGGTATTCACGGTCGTTTCTTCTGATCGAACTCTTATGTTCACTCATTCTCTGTTTTAACTGTCTAGTAGTTTTGCCTATGTATGCTAAACCACAGGGACATTTGATCATATACACCACATGGGTTGACACACAAGTAATAATGTTATTGATCTTGAACTTCTTGCCAGTATGAGGATGGTTAAAAAAGGAGGTCTTATGTGTATTTCCACACTGGGCACAATGACCACAAGGATAGTTTCCTTGTGGGAGTGGACTTAACAGGGTCTGTCTGAGTGAGACCTGGGGAGATTGAAAGTCAGAGTGTACAAGCTGGTCTTTTAGATTCTTACCCCGTTTAAAGTAGAATAGGGGTGGGTATTTGAATAGTGTAGCCAATTCAGGGTCAGAAGTTAAAATATGCCAATTTTGTTTAAAAATAGCTTTTATTCTATGTGAATAAGGAGAATATGTGGTTACACATGTGACCGAAAACTTCTTCTCTTTTTTCTGAGTTGTTTTCAAGAGCTCAGAACGAGGTTTATTTAAAGCTAATGTGTACGCTTTGTCAATACATTCAAGTGAATGACCTCTTTCGACAAACTTGGCTTTCATCTCAGATGATTTATCAATAAAATCCTCATTAGAGGAACAAACTCTTCTCAGTCTGTAAAACTGACTAATGGGTAAAGACTTAATGAGAGCGGGGGGGTGGTTACTGGTGGCCAATAATAAAGTATTACGATCTGTTTCTTTCTGATAGAGGGTTGTAGACAGGTTACCTTCATTCACTACTATCCACATATCTAGGAAGTGTACTCTTGATTGGCTACATTCCATAGTGAATTTGAGATTAGAGTCAAAGCCATTCAATAATGTCAAAAAATGTTGAACTTCATCTAAGCCACCTTTAAAGACACAGCATATATCATCAATGTATCTATAACATTTAATAATGTTTTGTTTGTACATGTTTTTTTCAGAGTTGTAGACATTATTTCTCTTCGAAATGTCCCATGAACAGATTGGCAAAATTGGGCGCAAAGATGGAACCCATGGATGTACCAGATACTTGTAAATGAAAATCATTGTCAAAACTAAAATAGTTATATTTCAACACATAGGAGGCTAGATCAATGATAAATGGATTTGGTGGTATGCTTGTGTTGTCTCGACTGGCTAAATAGTATGTAAGAGCATCAAGACCAGCATCATGTGCTATGTTAGTATATAGGCTAGTGACATCTAAAGTCAGTAATCATGTCTCCTCAGGTAGATCGGAAATATCAGAAATCTTATTAATAAAGTCAGTAGAATCCCTTATATAGGAAGGCAGTTTATGAACAAAAGGTTTAATGAAAAAGTCTACATATTCTGACAGGGGTGACAAGAGAGAATTAATCTGTGCCACAATAGGTCGTCCGGGTGGATCAGTCATAGTTTTATGAATCTTTGGAAGTGTGTAAAACACAGGTCGGATTGGGTGTTGACTGTATAAGAAGTCAAATTCAGGTTTGGAGATGAAACCTTTGGTTCTTGCATTCTCCAAAAAAGTGAATATCTCACGCTGAAATGACAGGGTTGGATCACTTTTTAATTTTTTATAGAACTTATTATCTGCCAACTGGGACAGAATTTCTAGTTTGTATTTATGAGTATCCTGAACCACTAAACCCCCACCCTTATCCGCAGGTTTAAACACCAAGTCTTTATCATCGAGCAACTCCACAAGGGCCTGTTTCTCCCTATGGGACAGATTACTAGACACTCTAAAAGGTTGTTCAATAGTTTTTAAAACATCCTGCTCTACGAGTCTGCAAAAAGTATTAATAGAAGGATTAGATACGTTCGGGCTAAAAGTGCTCTTAGATCTAAAGGGACTAGTAACAGACGCCCCTGATGCTATAGGGGTTTTATAAAAAAAGTGTTTCAATTTGATCTGTCGAAAACATTTAAACAGATCTACCTTAAGGCCAAACGAATTGACCCCACTTGTGTTAGATACAAAGGACAAGCCTTTTGACAATACTGTAAGTTGGTCAGTAGACAGTTCCTTTGAAGATATATTAATTACCGTCTGTTGGAGTAACTGCGCGTCCAGGGACGGTGTTCTTTTCCTGGTTGCACGTTTGCCCCGCCTGCATTTTTTTCTTTTTTGGACTGTCTGTTGTTGTTGTCAACAATGAAGACACATTTGACAGTCCCAGTAGGTTTGTTTCTCATGCAGCAGCATTTTTTTTTCTCTCCCCCCCTTCCCCCCAAGGTACAACATACTTAATGCAGCAATTCATGGCAACATTCAAGGGCCGGCTATTTCATTTTTTTTTATCACTGATACAAAAAGTGAACAAATTGAGCATCAATAACTTGTATAAAATTACACTTAGTTAGTGTGATTTCTGGGCATGGTGAGCTGCACACAGTCTGTCTAATCTTGGCAAAATGGTGGTGGACAGAGACAGTCTCATATCATTCTCTGGCTCCAGCCTAGCCCTGTACTTATTCTTAAGATAAGCCAGTGTGGAAAACCCACTCTCACCTTTCGTTTGATTAAGTTGACCGTTTTTACAACCGTATCAAACACACTGCTTAGCTCCGGGCTTAGTTCTTTTGAAGCAAGGGACTCACGATGAATCATACAGTGTGTCCATATTATCCCCGGTGCGGCTTTTCTCGCATGCGCGAGAACACCAGTCAAGGTGCCACTCATGGCTCTGGCCCCATCGCTGCATAATGCCACACACTTTCCGAAGATAATGTCGTTGTCTTTGAAAAAATCATCAACTGCCTTGAATATTTCTGCACCGGTTGTTCGCCCTGGTAGTGGTTTGCAAAAAAGAAATTCTTCACACATGGCACATTTGTATCGTACAAATGCCAACAGTTGCGCATCATTTGTAATATCTGTACTTTCATCAATCTGAATTGAGAATGACTCGGCCAATCTAAGTTTCTCAATCAGCTGCTCTTTGACATCATTGGCCATTTCCATGATCCGTCGCCCCACTGTACTGTCTGACAAGGGAATTGTTTTTAATATTTTTGCAGCTTATTCACTTATCATGGTTCTTGAGTTAAATCCATACGTTGTGCATATGTTAATGTGGAACGTCCACTTGACCGAAGCCCATGTGTTGCAAAGGCGCCGATCTAGGGGTTGCTCTGGTGCCAGCTGCACCCTTGGTAAATTCAAAGCACCCTTGCCTAGACAAATAGTATTAAACCGGTTTGGGTGGGAAGGGACCCCCACATACACACTTAACACCTATTGTGATGTGTTTACTTTCAGGTTCAGCACCCTTGGCCGTGACCTTAGATCGGCTTCTTGGTTCCCACAGGCAGCACTGATTTGCAGGCTAGCAGTGATGTCTTCAACAGTGCATCCTGCTAGTCTCATTCTTCTGGCTGCTATTTTCTCGTTATTGAGCGAGGAAATATTGGTATTCCCTTGGTATTTCCTTGGTATAACCTCATACAGGTTCTTGTTGGTATATCTTCACTCTTGCTGATGTTACGTACGGTACGCAATATCACCCGTCTAGAGACTTCTGCAGGGTTGGCTTCAGGGTCCAGCATTCACTACAATATTTTGCGTGGTAACTGAGCTTCCCACCAAACAGTTACAGGTACCCATAAGAATACCATAAGGGTCCATTTGATTCAAAACTATCAATTATTTAACCATTTAGCTGGGGAAGCCCTGGGACGGTGGGACCCCCTCAAGGACCCCTGAGGGTCGCTTTACCCCCTGGGGTCTAGCCTTCTTTACTTCAGAGTAAATGTACTTACTTTCCACCACTGGGGCATGAATAAACCATTGGAACCTGGCTAGGCCAACGGCACACGTAAATATAGATCTTGCAATAATCCCCAGGTGGGGTATATCTGCAGTAAACGGAGAGAAGCAAACTTCTGTAATGTGACCTAGTGTGATCCTGCAGAGCACAGTGAGATGCAGTACAGACACACAGATGCTTTAGTTGTAAATAATTTAAGTAATGTTTCTGCACTGTTTCCTTCAATGCAATATGCGCCAAGCTGCCAACATAACTCCTTGTACTGTATGTATGTGCAAACCCCTTTGGGTTTCACAGAGCAGTTCCTTTCAGACAAATTTAAATTTAAATAAACAGTGGACACATTGCACGTTGACGTTGTTCGTTCTCAACCAACCATGTGTAGAGTGGAGATGACTGCTTGCACTTGAGTAGCGTCACAACATGAGCATCACTGCAAACCATAATTTCCTATGAAGGATTCTTGTGCAATTTAAAAAAAGATAATAATAATCTTCACCATAAGCCCTTTTACTTCTTTGTATAACAAATAATATCAAAAATAGGACATCTTCAAGCTCACAATGTGTCACATCACAACACTTTTAATATATTTCTTATATCAACTCTCCCAGACATTTTTTGTTATTCTTGTTATTTTCAAATTTTCATTAAATACTAGTAATATCACGCACGCACACATGCACGCACGCACGCACGCACGCACGCACGCACGCACGCACGCACGCACGCACACACACACACACACACACACACACACACACACACACACACACACACACAGTAAGAAACATCTAGATATGGAGCAAGCAGATGCATTTCCTCTGTTCACATCTTTGGCTGTGGGTGCATGGCTGGGTGCTCAGCTTGACAAATAGTATATTCAAAGCTCCCAAATAAAGCCAGTAGTTCAGTCAAACCGTTTTATTTAATCCTATTTTGAACATGCTAAATGCCAAAGGTGTTAGTTGGAGGATTACAGAAAATTGGATAACTGAAATATTGATATATACGTATATTGGATCAGGCGGTCTACATTTCCCCAAAAGAAATGCATGTATTTAATTGAGTCTGACCAGAAGCAGGGATAAAACTATCCTCACTGGACAGCCTCCGATACACACTGCTGCACGCAACACTTGCTTTTAATACATGCTTTTGTTTCCAATAGACTGGATTACTGTAATGGTCTGCTCACAGGACTTTCAAACAAAGCTCTTTGTCAACTCCAACTGATTCAGAATGCTGCTGCTAGAGTCCTGACAAAAACTAGGAAAATCTGTCTGTGGCTTTGGGCCCAGCTACATCTCAGACATGCTGAAGCCATTATGCACCCTCCAGAACCCTTAGGTCATCTGAGGCTGGCCTACTGATAGTTCACCCGATAATTGGAACAAAGCATGGTGAAGCAGCATTTCCCCATTATGCACCACAAACCTGGAATAACATTCCAGGTTACATTAGGAAATCCCCAACCATAGGCGTTTTTAAATTAAATTTAAAAACATATTTATTTAACATTGCATATCCCAGTGATGTCTAATAACAGCTGGGTCTTGCCTGGACTTTAAATTAACTGTGTTTTCTGTTTCTATTAAAGGTGGTATTTGTTGTAATTTATATGCTTATTTTAATTGTATCTATTATAATCTGTATTAATTTTAAAGTGCACTGTTGCACTCTGTATTTGTTTTTTGCGAACGCAGTGAGCACTAACTATGATTTGCGAACGCAGTGAGCACTAACTATGAGACCCTGCTGATCATGTCTGTGTGTCTGTGTGTCTGTCCCGCTGTGACACCACCCGCCCGCCACCAGAGGGCGCAGCTGTAGCACACACACACACACACACACACACACACACAGGGCGCAGCTGTAGCACACACACACACACACACACACACACACACACACACACACACAAACAACCACACACACACACGAGCTGCGTTCGCTTCCCGCGTTTGCGCGTCTTACTTGTATTCTGTAAAGCACTTTGAATTGCCTTGTGTATGAAAGGTGCTATATAAATAAAATTGCCTTGCCTTGCCTTGCTGTCGCTGGGTGACCGAGTTGTTAAAGCAGATATGCCGACAAAGACATCCAACGCACTGAAGTGGTGTTGCTTTATGTATAATCCCAATCCCAAAAGGGAAAACGACACAATTAAGTAATTTGTAAATGCAAGGCGCTGAATTCTATTTGTGTCGGAATGAAGCTGCAAAAGGTCTCAGCGGTTCATCATTTTCAGCATTGCTGCACTGCTGCAGGGCTCCGTCTAGCACTAATCCCACCTTTTGCCCCTCACGAGACCAATGCAGGGTTGTTATGCATCCTACATCGTATACTATATACTTAGTTTAGACAGTACTTGGTTTAGTCTAGTCATTTGGTTAGACCAGTCATTAGTCCTACAACTACAACCTATAAGTCAAACCCTCACCCTAACCTCCCACGGGGCAGCACACCTAAACCTAACCTTAACCCATGTCTAACCAATGACTAGTCTAAACTAAGTACTGTATGCACCCCCCTACATCCATTGCTATGTTGTGCAGAAACCGTGTATCTCCAATGCCATATTTCAACTCTCTGTGTTTTTTTTAACGTCCTACTTCATTGTAGTAGGGATATAGGCTATACAAGTAGAGTCGAAAATAGCTGATCTGCAAGCTCACAATTTGTCAGATCGCATAGCGTCGCAAGCTTGTACAGCATTTTCAGATATTTTATGCTTTGGCCATTTTTTTGGTGTGGTTAAGCAACTTAAGCGTGTCTGTGGGTTAGGGTTTTGAACCTCACAAGAGCAAAAAAAATTGGACATACAATTAATGTTTCCACCCAACCGACAGAGACAATACAGAGAGTGTAAATATCCTTTAGCTGCAATTTGCAACTCTAGATTTTTTTATAATGGGATGAATCTAGAGTTGCAATACCCTCCATTGACTCCCCACTCCCCACACAACAATGTTAAACTCACCAACATTGCAGCTGTAGTCCAAGCTTGAATTATCCTCTTTCAATCTGCAGAGCTTGTTTTTCATAAAAATCCACCGTAGAGATGTTATGAGCTACTTTCTGTCAAGACATCCTCTGCAAGTGATTATTTTTATAAGTGCTGGAGTTTGGAAGCACTCGTCGTATGTCACTGAACGGCCCTGCGGTCCACCTGTTTCGAATTTGCACATAATGCAGGAGGCAGCAGCGCGACCCGTTAAAAAAAACGAGTGCTTCCAAACTGCAACACTTAGAAAAAGAATCACTTGCAGAGGATGTCTTGACAGAAAGTAACTCATAACATCTCTACGGTGGATTCTTATGAAAAACAAGCTCGGCAGATTGAAAGAGGATAATTCAAGTGTGGACTACAGCTGCAATGTTGGTGAGTTTAACGTTGTTTAAGACAAGCAGATCGCAAACCAAAAAAGATGAGTGGGGAGTCAATGGAGGGTATTGCAACTCTAGATTCATCCCATTATAAAAAACTCTAGAGTTGCAAATTGCGGCTAAAATGTCCTTATGCTCTCACCTTCACAACATCCTCAGCATACCAGAAGCGTCTCGTCTAACAGCATGTGATGAGCTCAGGTTCTAATATCATTGGTGGCGAACACCCTGATAAGTCTGTCCCGCTCTCTGTGATGCAGAAGATCCCCAGGAAAGCCGCCTGCGATCCTACGTGATCCTGCCATATTGTGTTTGGACAGTTTGAGTGCTGCTGCTGCTGCTGCTGCAGAGGCTAGGAGGCAACATTTGTGCCGGAGGCTGTATAATGATAATGAATCTCACTCCTATACTACTCTTCTTCATATCATGAACACCACCCCGACCCCCTATAACTCCCACATACTGCAGAATAGTTCTCAAACTTTTTTTATAGTCTTGTCAATAAGGACCCCCAAATTCTTATTTATTTGGTTCTGTGCCAGGGACCCGCAGAAGAGAATCCATACTTTTTTGCACTGTAAATATATTATATCACATAGTACATCATTTTTGTTTAGATTGTATTGCTGTATTGTTGTATTGTTCTTTCTCATTTATCTATTATTTTCTCACGTTAGTATAGATAGCATCACCAGCATCTTCTCTCAGCTTGGCAGCCCTGCCCAACCTGAACTTTGCGTAACATTCACGCCTAGTCCATCAGCCCAGAATGGCCTCTCTGCCCAACATTTACCACTCGGAATACGAGGGTCCACCCACCGGCCCCGTCGCCGGCGCCAGCGAACCCAACGCCGCCGCCGAGCGCAGACCCGGTTCCGACCACCATGCCAGACCCGCTACTAGTACTCACCGCACCGACGCCGTCGCCGATCCCACCGTCGCCCCGGAGACCCATGAACACCAGCAACGTGACGGATCACGTCCTTCCCGACGAACCACTCTTCGCCACGTCCACCAGCAGAACCCGGTACCAGCCCAGCAGCACCACTCCACCCGCTCTTCTTCCCGTCGCCCCTGCCATCAATCCTCGGACGACGAGGACCTCTTCCGGACACCCCGGGAGTTTCGCGAGGCTTCACATCCCTCCCCAGCCGGACAGCAGAACCGCTCCGCCGCCTCCCCGCGCGGCTCCAACAACTCAGCACCAACCATCGTGTCGGACTGGACTGTCGTCGGACTACAAAGGGCGCTCATCGCCAAAGGCATCCCCTTCAGCATCCGCCAGGAAACTCAGCTTGTTCAACCTTCTCACGACCACCCGCATCCCACAACGAAGCAACAGCACCACAACAACAACAACACCAGCCTCGCCAGCCAGTGCGGGTCCGTCGTGACGTCACGCGTCGCCCTCCCAGCCCAGGAGAAGCCCAGCAGGCCCCCGCTCGGCCGAGAGGTGGCGTCGTAACGCGGCAGGCTGCTCTGCCACGTCGCGGAAAAAGGAAGGTTGTCACGCAGCGTCCCGCGGCCACCGTGACATTCGAGAGGCATCCTTTTTCTCCAGACGTCCACCCTCTCCACCCCCACCCCCCCCACCGAAGGAGCTCCAGCCACCTCAGCACTCTCTACCCCCCACACGGCTAGTATTTTCCATCCACCACACACCTCCATATTACAAAATCCACCCGGTTCTATGCCCCACCCGTTCCTCCCCCCCATTTCCAGCAGGCCGCAGCACCCCACCTCTACCCCCCCCCCCCACCCCAACCCCTCCCCCCTTCAGTACAATTATCAAGCTCCATCTCCCCTAGGTTTCCCCCCAGCCACCCTAGGATTTCCCCCAGCAGCACCCAGCGCCCCACACTGTAACGTGTCTTCTCTCCCGCCCCACCCAGTGTTTCCCAACCGCCTTCCCCCCCTTCCTTCTCCCTCTTCACAGCCACGCCAGCACCCATCCCGCCATCAGCCGTCGCCCTCAACGCCCCCATGGTCCCCTCACATCTCCGATCTCAGATACTACAAGGTATGGACATCGATCTTTCCTCCCTCATCCGCCCCTCCGCCAGCACAGCCCAACACCGGTCAATAGACCTCGGAGGAGTCTCCATCACCCTCCATGACCTCTCCCCATCCACTTCCTCAGTCCTCACACCCACTGAGTTTGTCCTCGCCTTCTCCATTTTCCGAGATATCCTCTGCACCACCTTCCCTTCCCGCCGTCAAGAACTGGACGACCACCTCTACCTGTGCATGGACCTATGCACGCGCTTCGGAGGTAGTTTGTTCTATGAGTACCACCGCCAGTTCTCCGCCAGGGCCGCCTCCAGACTCCAACAGTTCAACATCACTACCTACTGGGGCTCCCTCGAGCTGGAGCTATACTGCAGGATATTTGCCGGCAAGACCTCAGAAGCATGCAGTCTCTGCAACTGCCCCACCCATCCCACCACTCACTGCACCTTCAGAGCTCCAGAACCCCGCCCCCACGCCGCACACCAATCCAGCTACACCCCCCCCCCCCCCCCCGCGCTACTGAGCGTCACTACCTCCAGTAAGGTTTTCCCCGCCTCCACCAAAGCCAAAGATAGGCGTGGCCGCCCGCTGGTGTTTGTCGGCAACAAAATGCTATGCAACAACTTCAATGAGGGAGGCTGCGAACTGTCGTCATGCAAATTGCTCCACATCTGCACCTTCTGTGGCGGCTCCCACTCCCGCCCCAACTGCACTGACAAGCAGGCAAAACACCTATCTCCCCAACACCAACCCCCCACACCTTAACCCTCAACGGTTACATCCTCCGCACCGGCTATTCAGGCCCCCTCACCAATGCCACGCTCGAAGCCTATAGTCCTTCAGTTTAGTTTTTTTTTTGGGCTTCCCATCTCCAACACCTTCCTCAGCCCTATGAGCCCCCCTTAACCACTCACTCACCCGACACGCCCAGCACGCACGCCATCGGGTTCGTAACAACAGTGGTTCAGTCGCCATCCGCTCCTGGTTCCATTCCTACCTCCACCTGGTCCCCGCCGATCAGGACACTCCCCGGAACACTCCTTCGGCTACTCCTCCAGAACTGGAGCTGCGTCACAGCTCCAACAAGGGAGTTCCTGACCACATAACCCAGACCCTCGGCCCGACGGTCTTCCCAGTCCCATGCTTCGCATGTGACGCGTCCATAGGCGACCATGCTGGCTCCACCATGTATTTCATGCCATGGCTGTTTATGCCGCGCGTCCCATGATGTGCATGCCACGCACCCATAGACGACCATACCCCGCATTTATACTTCACGCCTCGGCGTTGTGACCACAATGACCTACTCCACGTTTATTATGCCAGTGTGCTAGTTTCCAGTAACCCAGCCTCCCTCCCTTTCTCCATTTACTGCAGGTTCCAGATGGGGTTTCTACTATATCACTCAGGCTCACGCCTCGACCCCTAAGCCAAAGTATCTGGGTCCGCCCCCTCGACCATGCTGGCTCCACCATGTATTTTAAGCCTTGGCCGTTTATGCTGCGCAATCCATGCTGCGCATGCGGCGCACCCATAAACGACCATGCTGCTTCACCATGTATTCCATGCCCTGGCCGTTTATGCCTCGCGTCGCATGCGAAGCATGGGACGCGAGGCATAAACGGCCATAGGCGACCATGCTGGCTCCACCATGTATTTCATGCCATGGCTGTTTATGCCGCGCGTCCCATGCTGCGCATGCCACGCACCCATAGACGACCATACCCCACATTTATACTTCACGCCTCGGCGTTGTGACCACAATGACCTACTCCACGTTTATTCAATAAACCATCTTAAAGGGTTCCTATGTCTGATGTTTGGTCTTTCCTAGTGAAAGCCCTTTGAATTGAATTGAATTATGTGGGGCTGTGTGTGTGTGTGTGTGTGTGTGTGTGTGTGTGTGTGTGTGTGTGTGCGTGCGTGCGTGCGTGTGTGTGTGTGTGGCCAGGGGCGTCACTACCGTGACGCAGACAACGCGATTGCGTGGGGGCCCATGGCGCCTGAGGGCACACCCAGGTCGGGAGAGAAAAAAAAAAAGACGTGGCAAATTTAAAAAATAAAAATAAATAAAGAGGCGGCCGGGCCCCTTAACAATATATTGTTAACTGAGGTTGATTTTACGTCGCAACTTAATATTTTATAATCTGACCATGTATGATCACTTCACTTTTCTACGGCCCGGCCCCACCCCGCCCGGCCGGAAGACGGAAGAGACAGGTCAGAGGTTATAGGTGTAAGACAGACACAAACAAACAATGGAGAGCAAGAAAGATAGTGAGAAGCGAAAACTAAAAGAAGAGAAAGACAAAAACAGAAAGAAACAGAAATGCGGTAGTGAGAAGCGAAATCTAAAAAAAGAGAAAGACAAAAAAATAGCAAAACTTCCAAAAATAATTGGTTTCTTTCAAAAGAAAGACGATAAAAAGGTTGATGCGGCCGCGGGGGGACAAGAAGAAGAGGCACCACCACCAACGGTTGGGGCTTGTTGTAGCTCAGCGTCAGGCCAGGTGCAGTTGGCAGAAGCTGGGGAGGCAGGAGAGCCGAACGCGGCCACAGTGACTGCTAGCACCAGCAGCAGCGGACCACGCAACCACGATGGAGGTGGAGAAGTTGGAGTGGACAATAACATGGACATGGACATGGTCATGGAGACTGAGCCGGCGGAGGGGATGGAGGAGAAAGAGCATGCTGCTGGAGATGAAGAGGAGCAGGGCAACTTGGACAAGGTGCCGCCGGAGCGAGTTACAAATAAATACCCCACTGACTTCGGATATTTCCCTGATAATGTTGGCTCAAATGTCAAACGTTATATCGTGTCCACGGGGCCATGCAAGCCTACTGGCCCCTTCCCACGGGATCCCAAGCATAGGTGTTTTTCAACAAAATATTACACCCGCAAAACAAAGTCTGGTTTGGAGTTACCACGGACGTGGTTATGTTATTCACCCAAGCTAGATGTAGCCTACTGTGAGACATGTTGGCTCTTTGCAGATCGCTCATTACTAAAGAATAAGACATGGCGAACAAATAATTGGCAGAATCTATCCCACAAAATTCAGCTACATGAATCAACTAATATGCACACCGCTGCTTGTATGATTTATGACCGGTGGCGTTTGAATGAAACGATCGACGCGGACATGGAGAGAGAAATAAGAATGGAGACCAACTTTTGGAGACAGGTAGTGGACCGTGTGTTGAACGTGATGCTTTCTTTAGCAACAGCTAACCTGCCGTTCAGAGGACACAACGAGAAAATAGGCCAAGACAACAGTGGGACTTTCCTGACTATCATTGAGCTCATGGCAAAATATGACCCAGTCCTAAAAGATATCATTAATCGCCCTGCCCGCTCAACGAAGTACCTAAGTGCAACAATACAAAATGAGCTCATTGACATCCTTGCAAAACGTGTTCAAAATGACATTCTGGGCGAAATCCAAGCAGCCCCGTTTTTTTCTGTCATTATGGACACCACCCAAGACATAGCGAAAATCGATCAAATGAGTCAAATATATCGATATGTCACAATTGAGAGAGACGCCCGTGGTGTTGCCACTGATGTAAAGATCAACGAGTCATTCCTAAGATTCAAGAGATATCAAAGTTTTATGACATTGTTGAGCGTGTGTATGTGTTCTTTGGGCACAGTATAAAGAGATGGGCAATGCTCTCAAATACAACACAAACGGATGATGATGATCTTAACAATAACATCACACTGAAAAGAATATGCCCCACTAGATGGTCATCACGTCATGATGCAGTGACCTCGCTGAGATATCGCTACAGTGATGTTGTCAAAGCTTTGACTAAACTGTCACTGACAGGAAAAGTGGGGGACGAGCGAGACGAGGCCAGTTCACTGAAAGGTTTAATTGAGAAATTCAACTTCATCTGCACTGTTGTTCTCCAAAGCAAGATTTTGGAGCGAACAAATGTTGTCTCAAAACTTCTGCAATCCCAAGACGCAGACCTGGCCACAGCAGTTAAGCTGCTAGACAGCAACATCAAAGATTTGAGGGCATTTCGAGGGAGTTTTGATGATGCCAAGCTGACAGCTGAGAGGCTTGCAGAAAAATGGGGTGCCAGCAAAACCTTCGAAAACGTCAGGCATAGGAAGGTGAAGAAATACTTTGATGAGCTTGCGTCTGACGATCGTATAGCGGACCCAGAGAGCTCATATAGAGTGAATGTGTTCCAGGCCTGTTTGGACATCATCATATCACAGATGGTTCAAAGGTTCAAAGGGCTGCGCTCTACAGTGGATGCATTCAACGTCATTCAGCCTGACACGCTTTGCAACGCCACCAACGACGAACTTGCTCAACAAGCCCAAACCCTTGTACAAAAATACAATCAAGACTTAACCTGTGAATTCCCCATTCAACTTGTGTCGTTCCGTGAGTGCCTGAGAGACAGCATCTCAAACGTGAAGACCATCCGAGAGCTCACAAAACTGCTCATTGTGGAGAACAGCAGCATTAGCGCTAGTTTTGGCGAAGTCTGCACTGTATTGCTGCTTTTCCTAACGATTCCAGTCACAGTAGCATCAGCCGAACGGTCCTTCTCAAAACTAAAGCTGATCAAGAGTTATCTAAGAAGTACAATGGGACAAGGTCGGCTCAGTGGACTTGCCACGCTGTCCATAGAGAATACGCGTGCACGCCAGCTGGATCTGAAGGACCTGATCAACGATTTTGCAGAGAGAAAATCCCGGAAGGTTCACCTATAAGGTAAGCAGAGCGCAGAGGCAGAGCCTCTTTATTTAATTAAATAATTGCTGTCTAATTTTCGTGGTGCGCCGTCACCATATTTTTATAGCTCAATTTCACCTCTTTTTTTTCTCTCTTTTTTTCTCCTCTCAACCTAGAGAGCGCTGTCCAAGGTGCTAATTCAAGTGGCCTGCCCCGCTGCCTGTGGGTGGGTGGTCTTCATCAAACGAAGCTTTTCATTTTCACATGGACTATGGAGTAATGGAGTCTAATATATATGGACATTGTTGTGTTGAATGGAATGTTGTTGCTACATTTTACATGGAGGACTTGGACTTGAGCATAATAATTCATTGTGCATGAGCGCATGCTGCGTGCTGTTGCTGCTGCGCAACTATAACTGTCCATTCTGCGGTTCTGCCCATATTCCATCAGCTCATTTATTGTGGTTAAAACAGCTTTGACAAACAAAATTAATAGTTTAAAATAAAATGCCAGTGTTTTACAGTACTTGATTATTTTGTTGTTTACTTTATTAAGCATTTCTAGCTTGCCGCTTTTAGTTTTCTGTGCTGCAGCGCAACATGGCCTAGATCGATAGCGCATTGTTTTGGCTGTTTTCTTATAGTTTTTCATAATTGGCTAAACAGAAAAGAGACCGAATTTGATATATAATGCCAATTGCCACAGCTTTAATCTATTCATTTTAGAGTAGTGTTTGGTCTGATACAAAACCGTTGTTTTAAACATAATAATTTGTTTCTATAGCGGCTTGGGGGGGGGGGGGGGGGCGGGGGCACTCTAGACCATCCTGCATCAGGGCCTGTTGCTGCGTTGCGACGCCACTGTGTGTGGCTGTGTGTGGGTGTGGCTGTGTCCGGGCGGAAACAAACGATTCAGAACACAATAGTTCCGCCTTAGAGCATTTTAGTTCCTACCTAAACTACTGCACTGAAACTGACACAGAGGCAGTTATAGCGGACCCCCGCAGATAATAATAATGCAGCTGCGGTAATTAATTGATTTAATCAATTCTAGATCTACAAGCTCTTGCCTTGTGAGCCTGTAGATAGGCTATTTTTCAACCAAGTAGGGCATTCAAGACGGTTTCTGCCCGACATAGAGAGATTATACCGTATATAATCTCGCTATGCAAATCATTCTTCATGCCGTTCAACAACTTTTACTCTTTACTCTGCTTTATTTAATTATTTCCCTACTTTATTCAATTATTGAAACATTTAAGCAATTCTGCTCAGAGCCATAATGGGTCCACAGAGCGTTAATAGCTCATTCTAGCTCTTGCAGTAATACAGCTTTCTTTGCTATGAGGAGAGGGCATATATTACAGTATGATTTATATATAATGCCCCGTGGTATTCAGCTGGATTCATGTCTTTGTCATCTGGAGTAGACTTGATGTGCATCCTTATCCCATCTTGTCACTTTTATGGTCCGACTGGATGAGAGATATGGAGATTCAGTCCTTAACTCATTACAAAGCCCCCATTTGAATGGAACAACCTTCCCCTTTCTCTCAGATCTGTGACCTCTCCCGGCCGCTTCAGGACTTGTATTCACACCTCAAAACAACCTGTTCAACCTGTTCATGCTACTAACACTGCCCGTACTGCTGTTTACTTCTGACCCCTGTTTCAAGTCAAAGTCACTGTACTGTACTAGTCTCAATATGCTTGTCCAGAAAGAGTTGGGGGGATGGGGGAGTCGGTGGGAGAGGATGAGCAAGCTAACTGTTCTGTACATGTCTGTATTGTCTATTGTGCACTGTCTATTTGTGTAACTGCATTGTACTGTATGTAATGTGTTTCCCTGTGTACGGGACCCCCTCTAAAATGCGATGCTGCATCTCGAGGGGCTATCCTTTTCCGGCGAGCCGCCCCGCGTCCAAAACGCATAGTGGTGAAAATATGCTATTTCCGTGCTCAGACCCAGGGACACAGCCAGGGACACACATACTGTAGCTGTCTATATACAGTATGGTTGCACCACTAAAAAATAATAATATAAAAATAAATCAGACCTGTCTGAAGTTGAGTGGTGCAACAGCGCCCCCTGTTGGTACCCTTAAAGGACCACTTCGCCACTATTAAACTTTATCTGTGTGTTTTTTATCATTAGCATATATGCTAAAACACCCCGGTATATTATCATTGGTGGTCTGTAGCTCCGTGGGCGCACTTTCAAAGCTGTCTACCACCTACGTATTTGTCCCAAAGTGACGTAGGTGGTAGACCCTCGGTAGGCTATCAGAAACTACAAGGGACTGGACAGGTAGGCTTGCCGTAGCTAGCCTAGCCGCGAAGGACACGGTCCCTCGCTATACACAACAACCACCACAACAAACGAAAACAACAAGTCAGTATATGGCTACTCCATGGGAGTTTTTGGACGAGATAATTTTAAATACATATTGGCAGAATCTGCGTTAGGGTCGTTATATTATGAACCAGAAATATACGGAGGAAGGAATGCATTGACGGGGACAACTGCTAGTTGCTGTGGCTGTGTGCTGCTGAATGATGCCTGCTAGTGCTGGAGCGACCTAGCTAGTAGCTAGTATAGCTTTTCCTGGACCAGTGCGTCGCATACAAACTTTTCTGCCCAGATAGTGTTGACTGTTTTACTGAGAAGTGGGGACATGGACTGTTTTACTGAGAAGTGGGGACATGCGTTCAGGATGCCTCAAACTGGAAGTTGCAACCGGAGCCCGATGGACCAAGAGGGACATTCAGATTGAAGTAAGTGTTCAATGTATTTGTTTTGTGCGTATCGCCACACCGTATTGTTTACATAATTGTCAGAGGCTAGGCACTGCTTCAGTTTACACATTTTCGGTGTTCATTCAACCATTCAATTAAAAACTGTATGGCATGCCATCTGAAGCAATGTATTAGCCATGGGCATGGCTCACATGACGCTCTAGCGAGCCCCATATGTGCCCTCCTCTCCCTACACATTCTGAGCGTTCGTATGTGTCAGGACTAGCAATGTAAACATTCAAGTGTTATACCTGTGTCCATTCACTAGGTCAGCCCATATGGGTACAGAATGCTGATGAAGCTGAAGACCTCTTTGATGGACTGATGGTGAGCCATACATACATACATACTCAACTCAAACTTTATACACACAGCACATTAATGTATTTACTGTATTTTGTTTGACCGCCTAGAAAACTAGATGACAAGGGAATATCATTTTCTATAAAGGTTCACATAGTTATATTATCTCTGGTCCATAGCTCTAATGCGTTGCATTTAACACATTAGTGCTATCGATCAGAGCTATATTTATATATGCTTTTACAAAGACCAGTGGTCAACCAAGGTCCTGTAAAATGTAGTAAATATGTCTCACACAGACTGTTTCACACTGTAGTATTGAATTGTATCTGTTAAATCACACTAGCATGGCATTGCCCCCAGATGACAGTGAATTGATTTAACCTTTTGTAATATCTCAAAAGAAAGAATATATCATTACTGCATCAAAAGTAATCAACAAACTATACTATAAAACTGATGATAACATTGTACAAATTACTCAAGCAAAGTGCCTTGCACTGATTCATAATCAAACTATTTGTATAGCGCCTTTCATGACATGCAATGCAGCTCAAAGTGCTTTACAGAGCAATGGAGAGAAAAACGCAAGGCATAAAACATTGAAATAGAAGGCAGTCATGTAGGTTGGAAGGTCACAGATTCAGTTGTTTTCTTTGGCAGTATTCTGCAGTCCAGAATTGCAATAATCAAGCCCAGAAAAAACAAAGGCATGGATAAGTGTTTTTGCATCATCTAATGACTGACAGGCTCTGATTCAAGCAATATTTCTAAATGTAAAATAAAAAGGCAATCTTTGATAACATGATTGCGTGAATACTTTCTACAAGTCAGGTTGCCAAGTCTGCTTATTATTATGATTGATATTTTATACTCGGTTGTAGCCTACCTACTAATTTGGTCGGTAAACTTAACAGTCCAATACCAAAGTGTACATCACATGAAACATACTGTACATAGCCTACACACTCAGTTGTCCATTCCAGTAATCATTTAGTGCTTTCACCATTACTGACTCTTGTCTTCTCTTGCCACAGCATGTGTGTCTCCTGTCCTGGCCAGAAGCTTCTCCAGCGACATGTCATCATGCAGAACCACCTGCCCTGTGACCTCTGACTAATGCACTTGTATGATTGTACATGTAGTTTGTTAGTTTCCAGTTCAACCATAGACCCCTGTTTTTATATATAATAGATTTATGTAAATCAGTAGGCCTACTATTAAAAGATAGTTGATTTGATGTCAAGTTTGTTTTATTTTTTCTCATGTAGGCCTATTGTATTTATACATTTTGACCAATTCCTAATACTCTGAGGCTCAAACTGTCATGATATTGAATCAAGGGCCACGTGATACAAATCATTCACATGTCTGTTTATACAAACAAGACCACAATGGAAATAAGTGTGACTTTGTCAGTGAATGTGTTTTATTGTACTGTAACATAGGGTTTAAAAAACAAGGCCACACAGGCAAAGTTTGTCCTCCTACTCAGATTACAAAAATCGGACAGTGTGCAAGAATCCCAGAAGAAAAAGGATCAATATAATATTGCTATATAGAAATATTCTGTTACAAGTAAAAGTCCAGAATTAAAAATGTACTTCAGTAAAAGCACAACAATATTGGTAAAGGCTTAGGAGTAGTACATGTCTAATATTTGAAAATGAGATCACATTGATTTATCAATACAGATTGTGTTCAATAGCAACATACAAAGTAAATTGTATATCTATATAATATACTGTATACTTGGGAGTTCCTTGAAAGCCACTTCTTCGAAGACAGCCACCAGCTCCTGCATCAAATAAAGTATTATGCAATTATGGGCCTCTGACCAATCATGAGACAATATGGTAAACAATAAGGTTTTTCATTTTAGCAATTTTTTTTTAAATAGCAAATGTACAAGCTAGTAAAAATGGTGGCGTTTATGTGGAGGGTTCCAGTTACAAACAGCAAAAAAGCTCTTTAGCTGTAAGCATCAGACACTCGGTATGTCAAATTAATTTATAAACATCACAACAACAACCACGTGTAACAACAACCATGTATTTTGAAAGGATCGAAATGCATGTGGTCTCCTGTAATGCAATCGTCATTCATTCAGTGTCTGGTGTACACAGCATTGTAGCTTATTTAGTTTATTACGACATACCTCTGTTCTGCAACTTATGCTTCGATGATGATGTTCCGCGTCAATTATTCCATTAGATTGCGGTCGAACTGGAAGATATCTGCGTTGGTGAAATGTTCACTGCACACTCAAAGTGGTCGAGTACAGCTGGGATTGCATCTGTACTTCATAGTTCTAAAAACAAAGCCAGACAGTGGAATTTCGAGTCGGACGCTGCGCAGCAGTGCGCACGTTCGAAATCACTACTATTACGCTACTTACTTACTACCAGAGACTACTAACTACTATACCACCACTACTGCTGTTACTATTTTCTACCGCTAAATATTAGCTATTATTATTACTACTATCGCTTTCAACAACAAACACGAGAAACTTTCAGCTTCCTCCTGGGGGGCTGCCCCTAAGGGGCTGCCTCACTGTCTCCCAGTGCCGGTCTGTCTGTCGCGCAATGCACTGTGGGTATTGTAGGAAATGATATTACCGTGCCTCGGCTCATTACATGACTTGTTCTCCGCAGCGGTTGCATCAAATGTAAAAATCTTTTTTGTTTTCATGAACGGATATCATACTAAAGCATGACAAAGGCCATGTAATAGTGGCGAACTGATCCTTTAACATATAGGGACATACAGATATAGTAGGGACATGCTGTTCCTTGGAGTGGTTGCACCACTCAAAAAATTCCACCACGGCTCACAAGTTTCCATTGGATTTGTGTTATGGTACTGTAGAGCCAACAATGTTCTGCTTGTCTTGTCTGAAACATCAAGACTTAGCTCCAGCTGACTTGTTTCCCCCGGAGGAAACCCAGTGGAAGTGTGAGGACACGGTACTGGAGAGGTGGTGTGCATGGAGTGGTGGGTGTACAGACAGTACCATGCAACGTGCCTCTCTCGCACTGAAACTTGGCTGACAACTCCCTGAATCCTGCGAGAGCTGGACCTGAAAACTACTGCAGGGCAGGCTTATTGGTGCAGGCAGGGACGGACAGGGTTGAAGATTACTGAATAATGACCCATCCCTGGTCTGAGACACATAGGAGGGGGAAAAAATATGATGTTTCTTCAAGCCCCGGAATAGAATAATAAGTATCACCGAAATATCCAACTGCAAGACACTAATGATGTGCTTTGCTGCACATCATAACATTTAGAAATATATGGTAGTTTAAAAAAGTTGTTAAAATAGGCTGGCGGAGGGGACTTTTTTAATGATGTTGTTATTAATACGGGATAATTGACTATTGAATTGCTGCGTTGAAGCGTGATGAATTATTGTAGATGTGTTATTTAACTGTTTTTGAAGAAGAAAAAAAAGTGCCTATAATGTCATGCCAAAATAGGGAGGCCAGTTGAAAGAGGTTAAATGTGTTATACATATAACCAATGAAAATAACTTAACACAAACTACATGAGATCGATTGGAACCAGTAGGCCTACTTCACTCCCATTTTTCATGTGACAGATTTGGACATACAAGTCTACAACAACTGTTGATACTTTTGTGTGATGCTGTACTATGATCAAGTAGTAGGGCGTTAATTTAATTTGAAAAAAACACACAAAGTTTGAATATGGCTATCTGCGATTATATGCTTTTTTAATGTTTTTTCTTTTTGCTGCTTTCGCCTTTATTTTATATTTTTGAGTGGTGCAACCTATGGGTTGGTTCACCTATGTGTGTGTCCGCCTATGTGACGTTAATGAGCACCAGTATGACTATTAGTACCAGTAGGAGAGCTGTTGTGCCAGAAACAGAGAGAGATAGTGCTGCACGTGCTGCACTGTTGCCTGCTAATGAGAGAGAGAGAGGAGGGGGGGAGTGGGAGAGAGGGGAGTTGCACCACTCAGTTCACACGGGTGTGATTTTTTATAGAGAGACAGACAGTAGGCTGACAGGAAATGGGGGAGAGACATGCAGTAAAGGCCGTCGGGATCGGGAGTCGAACCCACCGGCACCACTGCCAGGCTCGGACTACCGGCCAAGGTGCCTGGACCGCTGAGCCACGGCCCAGGCCGATGATATGCTTTTTGACAGCATAACGTACTCCTGTAATGTGCAGCAGGTCGAGTGGACAGCAGTGGCCAGGGCAGTTATATCACTCCGGGTGTACTCTGTGTCACTATGTTTTATCCAGAGCTCTTCAAATGTGCGGTCCTCGTTAGAAGGAGTCAGGGGACGACTGGCCCCGCGCCAGGCTGTCACCTCCTCCCCCCCTGCATATTCACGCTCCAAAACGGGAACATCTGGGACATTTCCCTGTCCCACTTTAATCAAATAATTTGCTGCTCATCCGTCGTCGTCTGTGGGGCCATTATTCCAGAGGCAAAATGGCAGATTAGGAAATTCCAGCCAGGCGGGAGGTACAGTACGTGGTGACACGACGTGACACGTGACACGTCTGTCTGTGCGTCTGCGTGCGTCTGTCACGCTGTGGAAATGAATGGACTGCGTAATAGAGTCAATTATTGTATTCCCATAAAGCAGGGGTTCTCAACGTTTTTGGCTGGGGAACCCCGGAAATTAATTAACCTTAATAATAGAGAAAATATATCATAAATGAATACTGAAACCAGATATAATCATTAAGGAAAGTTTATGCATGCACCAAGTACCATGTAAACTCTTAATTTCCATTTTCCAGCCATTCAGTTATAATGGTTATTATAAGTTATTATAAATAATATTTTGGCGACCCTCCGAGGGGTTGTGACCCACGGGTTGAGAACCCTTGCCTGTGCATGTGGATCCACCTTGATTTTATGCAGCCCATTAGTAGTCTTACATCGTCATTTGTAATAATAATAATAATAATAGCTTGAATTAATACAGCGCCTTTCATGAACCCAAGGTCGCTTGTATAGGAAAAGTGCATGAGCGCTATTAATACAGATGGTGTACACTAATAGGCCCGTACAGCATGCACTATATGCAAAGACATTATTTACACAATCAGTGGGGACTAGTGTTGCATAATGTAACGTTACTAAATACATATTTTCTTTCCCAGTAATGAACTTGTTATTATGAGTATAACAAACACAAACACAGTCATTACGACGGCATCAAGGCGTGACAAAATACATTTTAGTCGACTAAATCAACTGTAGATTTAGTCGACTAAGATCTCATGACATTTAGTTGACTAAAACTAGACTAACACTAAAACATTCCAGGTGACTAAAATGTGACTGAAACTAAATGAAAACTATTGAAGAGACTATGACTAATACTAAAATCAAAATGACCAAGATATAAACTATTGAACACAAGTGTCACCAGTGTTTTTTGCACTGAGTGCAGGCAGAAACTGGACTGCATGGAAGCCAATGAAGGGAACGGAAAAGGGGGGAGACCTCAGACCTGAACATTTTGGGAGGTTGAAGACCAGGCGTGCTGCAGCATTCTGGATCATTTGGAGGGGTTTAAACTGTTCAAACTGGCAGCCCAAATATAGACCAAATCTGATTTCCAATCCAGATTGTAGTCAGATTTGGTTTTATGCAGCCTGAACAAGGCTACAATTAAAACATTATTTATTTTCAAAAACTTTATTTTCCTAAATTGTTTACAAATAGCATAATTATGTACAATCTAGCAACGTGATAATAAGTGACGTGCTGTGAGCTTATAATATCTGTTATTTTATTGTTTTAATACCCAAGGCTAAAATCTGAACAGATCCCGGTTTTAGTGGGCTAAGTGAGCATGCCAAGTGACCAATATAAGGAGAGAGTTGCAGCAGTCAAGCTTTGAAATTTACAGTAACAGTGTAGTCTGTTCTGGACTCCAACCTAAACTTTCTCCGCAGTGAATAAGGAGTGACAGTACTGTCTCTTGCTTTATTTTAAAGTCCATAAAATGAATCTGTTCTATCTCCACTCCGACAACGTTGTATGCGTCGATCTCCCCCGCTCCATTTTCATGCCAGGGAGCATTCTCACACTGCAAATTCAACTCGTTTATCTCAAGAAAGATTTGTATAGCTGTCCTGTCCAGATGTCGACAGTTGAACAGACATAGTCCATCTCCTTAAATTTATTCAGCTCAACTTCCATTATAGTAGTAAAGTAAGTAGCCTTGCCGAGCCATGAGGCCCATAGGGCAGGAGCATATCTCCTGTTTCTGTAGCTTGAGGCAGCTTGATGTACAAGTACACCCACTGGACATGATGCTATGGTATGTCGCAGGGACTTACCCCCAATCCAACCCTTGATGCTGAGTGTCAAGCAGGGAGGCACTGGGTCCCATTTTTAGAGTCTTTGGTATGACCCGGCCAGGGATTGAACGGCCGACCTCCCAGTCTCAGGGCGGACACTCTAACCACAAGGCCACTGAGCCGGTAACTTCCATTATAGTGTAATATAATCCTACATATGTCTACATATGCAATACATACATAGTATGCAATTGCAAGCTTCCCACAATAACTATTCTGAATTAAATGAAGAAAAAGTGGAATGTCCGCACACAATATAATTCTGCTCCCCATCCTTATTTCCACCTACAACAGCAACGTTTCGCCCCTCTGGGCTTTCTCAAGTTGAGAACTTGAGAAACGTTGAGATAACTTAAGGAAGCCCGGAGGGTCGAAACATTATTCTTGTAGGTTGAAATAAAATCACACCCGTGTGAACTGAGTGGTGCAACTCCCCTCTCCCCCCCCTCCTCCTCTCTCTATCTCTCTCTCTCTCTGTTTCTGGCACAACAGCGCCCCTACTGGTACTCATTAAAGTCACATACTGTAGTCACATACATAGATACATAGGGCTGTATTTTGCGTGTCTTAAGTACCAGGTCTTATTCCCTAACTTGAGTAAACTAAAGACCTGGAGGTGTGATCAATGCTCTTTGGCCACTCAGAATAGCCAAATGGCATTGATCACGCCTCCAGGTCTTTCGTTTACTCAAGTTAGGGAATAAGACCTGGTACTTAAGACACGCAAAATACAGCCCATAGTCACATAGTCAGGTTAACACGGACACTGCTGTTCCTTTGAGTGGTTGCACCACTCAAAAAGGACGGGGAGCAGAATTATATTGTGTGCTTTTTCTTCATTTGATCACTTTTTGGGTCCAGCACCGTATTTAAAAACGGGGATGTACAGTATATCGTTTTCCTCCTTTCTATTCTGAATTAACCGGTATGATCCGGTCTAGAACGTGGCGTACTGAGTGTATCGGCGACGGCGGCAGTAGCGGGATTTTGATGGAAGTTTACCGCTCAAGGAAATGACGTTGTCGCTTTACAAATCTGTTTACATCCTCCGTGAATGAAACAAGTGTTGTGATTGGTCGAAAAATATCATATCCGTGGGAAATACTACCGCTGATACACTCTCTGCCTTATGTCGTGACCAGGCTTTTCTCTTTGCAGATGAGTAAGATCGGGCAGAGGCTAACCCTATAGCCAGGATTTTGAGCTTGAGCTTGTCTACATATAGAGCGTCGCAGTCCCTCCCCCTTTCAGAACGGCGAGTGGCCCAGGAAATGAAATGCAATGCATTCTGACCATAGGATTTTCTTTAAGTATTTATTTAAAGACGGTTACGCCGCGGACAAAGCCAACTCGGATTGTGACAAATCATGACAATGAACACAATATTTTGGGCCGATCAAATCATTAGAAAGAAGAAAATAAAGGCAGGAGACAACACTATTTGTTTTGTTTTTCTTCTTATAAATTATTTGATCGGCCCAAAACATTGTGTTCATTGTTATGATTTGTCACGATCCGAGTTGGCTTTGTCCGCGGCGTAACCGTCTTTAAATAAATACTTAAAGAAAATCCTATGGTCAGAATGCATTGCATTTCATTTCCTGGGCCACTCGCTGTTCTGAAAGTGGGAGGGACTGCGACGCTCTATAGGGCATAGGCAATACCTGTGGAAAGCTTGGTTTCTATTCTGAATTAACCAGTGTGATCTAGTCTACTGTATCTGCTAATTTGCACACACACACATACAGTAGAGTGCATACACTTGACTACAGCATGCTCCACTGTAGTATCCTCTCTAGACCAAGACCCAGGATCAGCAACCTGCAAAGTGACTTGATCCCAGTCTAACATAGTGTTCATTTAACTCTGAGGCCTCACTCACACTGTTGCAACATGCATACAACATTTGTCTTGTCCTTGTTTAATGGCCGCCCCAATGCATTTCCAATGGAAGTCACATGGTTTGACAAAACATGGTTTGTTTGATGCGGGGGAGGGGGGCAGAACACAGCCATCAAACAAAAATGTTTTGTCAAACCATGTGACTTCCATTGGGAATGCATTGGGGCAAATGTTGTATGCATGTTGCAACAGTGTGAGTGAGGCCTAAGGGTACACATAAAAGAAAATGGACCACTGCTGTTTGTCCACTCTTCAAAGTGAAATAAATAAATTCAACAATATCAGCTGCAGAAAAGAATAGTGGTACAGTACACGGCAGAGTCTGAATATTCACTAGAAAGTATGTGTGATGGGGGTCAAGTGTTCTTTTTCTTTATTTTTTTTATGGTTTCATGATGGCCTTATTATTTACCTGTTAATCCGTAATGTTTTATCCTTTTGTATTACTGTCTTAATGTGATGTTGTGTGTTACAATGGTTGTGTTCTTGAACGTCCCCTTTAAGCCACTGATTACCTGCTCAGTGCCAGCCCTGTCAACAAATGGGGTGGAGCTCCACTGGCTATAAATGGGGCCAGAGGATTCATTTCAGAGAGACTGCAAACTTGCAAAGAGGACAGATACACACACAGAACGAGAGGCTTGTGTTGTGCAGAGTGAACAATGTGTGCAAGTGTGATTATGCAGGAGGCAAATTGAGAAGGTGTGGAGCAGTGGTGATCGTGCCGGACCGAGACGGGGAAACCAGACCGGTGCACAACCAGGGGGGCAGTCAGCCAGATATTTCGTGAAGCCTCATTTGAAATCGGTAGTTCATATAATGGCCTGTTGTGGCGCTGGACTGGACCCAAAAAGCCCCATAGCTCCATAGAGGCCCATGTATTTTGGCCCAACTTCACCTAGACTGTATTACCTTAATAAACATGGTCATGAATACTTTCTGCTTCCAGTCACTAGTTTAAAGTCTCATTTCTAATGTCATAATATTCTTTTTGGAAAATTATGGTCCCATTTATAAAAGAAATTACCATAAAGTCGCGTATGTTCTGAGGGGCGTGGCTACCGTTACAGTCTATGATCGGGATCCCCCACCCACTCGAGTCAAAATAAAAACCAACGGAGAAGAAGGGGGGAAGTCCCGCCTCGTTGTCTGGGCCAGCCAATGGCCAGCTGGGCCAAAACGGATCTTGAAAGATGGCGACTTACAGTGCATTAGAATGCAAGGGATTTCAGGCTTCATTTTACGTTCATGTTAGACCCGGGGAACGCTTTGTCCATATTTTTTACAGTCTATGTGCACAACAGAACGCTGCGTGTCAAACTATCGCAGCGGTCGGGATAACCCCGGCCGTGTGTGCGAGTACTGTTTAAGCAGCGTTCTGTAGATATACTATACCTGTGCACTAGCTGCTGTGGCTTCTGTACAACAGAGATACTGGCGGCTCTGTTTGTGTACTTGCAGATCCATGAAGGAGGAAGTGGATGGATTTCGATGATTTGGGACTGGATTGGGGTTGCTTCCTCTGCCCATGCCTGGCTACCTTGTTAGACTGACTTGCACACTGCGTAAATTTGCACATTTTGCACTGGACAGTTTTTAAGAGTTGATGGCATAGTTTTAGGATTGTTGGTAGATTAAAGTAATTGCAAGTAATTGCATTTTTTTAGCTTAGTATAATATATTGGAATAGTTTCTTTTGTATTGTTTCATTTGGCAATTAGAGGCCTCCATGTATTGGTATATTCTATTTTAACCTATTTTTGTAATAAATATTGTAAGTTATATCTTGATAGATGGCCTCCGCCTCAGTCTTTTTCCTGGGTTTTCATATGTTTAATTGCTCTGTTGCCTGGTATAACAACTTGAACCCGAGTGTCTTTTGTATTGAAGTTAAGAGTGTTATACAGAGGACCATCCTCATTAAAAAAGGTGGCGTAGTCGCAAACCAGCTTTATTGGGTTTCACAATTATGCACCCTGCACTTTTAATAGTGCACCTCATATATATATTGTGTTTCTCATTAAGTAATTCAATTCATGTTCACAGAGTCAAGTATTGTACTAATAATATTACTTTAGAAAAAAGCAATGAGTAATATTTTTTTCAGTCACGAGCCCTGCAACACTGGTGGGAACGTGAAACGGGAAAGTAATTATGACATTGTTTGCTCTCACGATGACCCACTCTGCATACAGACCTCATCGTCATGATTTCTCTTGCAGCAGTTAACTGCTGGCCGCTGAAATAGAGTGGTGGAACATATTCTAGGTGTAATTATTTCGCCATGGCTCACCATGGCACAATTCAGCTAGATGGCTCCTCCACTGGACCACTTCAATTTGTCATATCCGTGTCCCGCCCGCGTGTGAAGGTGTGGCACTGTTCATGGCACTGTTCCTTGCTGGTAGGCAAGGTTATTATCAATCTGGAAATACTACAGTGGCATTATGTGACACGCCCTGGATGGAGAAATTCAATCAATTGTCCTATTACAGGGCGGATATAGAGACTGTCCAATTAGCCGGGCAGATATACAGGCAGGCAGGCAGGCAGGACGGACGGACGGACGGACAGACAGACAGACCAATCGATCCATTGATTTATATATGTATGTAGCCTATTGAACGATTGGTTCACACTTCAACCCTATTGATAATTAACTACAGGAAATTCAAAAACTCAGTACATACTGTAGTGTGACCGGTGTCATAATAGGTTCTCTTTCTTTTTGTTTTTGCATTAATATTGTATTGTATATCCGTTCAGTGACTTATTATGACCTTTCCTTATTATATAAATACCTACCCCTGTCGATTGGATATATGATCCTGTATGTGTGCAAGGACTTCCGTTTCCGCCGGACTAAGTATGACGTTGCGTGCAGGGAGCGGAAGAGGTGGAGTTCTCTATGAGAGGACTCGTGTGTGACCAACCTGTTGATGACGGAGAGGATGGAGTCAGTGAGCTGACTACAGTGGTGCGAGCCCAGCCAGGGGAGGTGTCAACAGAACGTTGCTGTACCTTTGGACCGCGGCGGACAGAGGGTAGGATCTTCCTATACCCTCTGTGTGTGAGTAACGCTCCTTGCAACGTGTCCGCCTATTCCACCACCCGTTAAAGGCTGCTAGCTGTATATATCTGTGGAACGGAGAAACTGGCTTTCGCCTTATGCGATTTCAGATCCATGATGTATTGAAGTGGACGTATTGTAATGATTCAACGTATCTGATGCTGGACTGCCTGGAGGGCCCTCTCTACTAATGAACTAATGAACTGTCTAACCTAATGCACTTTGCACACTGTGTAGTTGAACGCTTTTAGGGTTTTTGTTATTTTGTTGTTTTGTTAATATTGTTTAGTTTTGATATCGCATTTTAGGATTTATAGCAACATTTTAGGATTTAATAAATACTGGTTTTATGGCATTTTAGTGGCCGCTGTACAAGGAAAATAAAACGAATGTTATATTTTGATCCATGGTTCAGTGTCAGGCTCTCTCCTCCCATTTATGGTTTTTGCTCTCTTACCTGGTAAAACGAGAACCTGTGAACAAATCAAAGGATAGAATAAGAATGACAAGAGTTTCCGTTGCTCTCCAATTAAACAACAGATGGCGTAGTCTCAGGGGTTATTCACTTTATTAAGGGTAGAACATTGATACCTTTCGCACTTTAAACAGTGCAATGGTTGTATGTCTTACAAAGTAATAACGATAAATAATATTCTGTTGCCAAAGTACTCTGTGACTCATTCGGCCCTGGTCACACATACACTAAGATGACTAATTGTTTCAGTAACTAAGATTGACACACTTATTGCAAAATATAATGATGCTCCTAAACAATGCCTGTTTAGTAATTGATAATACAGGTATTCAAATCCATTATCCATTAAGAGGAATTCAGTTGGAACATTGCAGCAAGGTTCATTCTCTCAGACAGTGACCTGACGCTTGCTCTTTCCCAAGAGGCAATTTGAGACAAGGACTCATAAATGTCAAGATCTATTTCATCAGAAAAAAAAGGTTGTAAAATTCATCTAACAGCAAATAGAGGTCTCAGACAGCAGGTTGTGTCTTACAATCCATCACGCAACGGCTTTCCGAGATATTTTCACATCTTTCATTTTATTTTTCATAAGCGCGATACAAGTGTCAGCCACTGCTTTCCCAGCGCCAATCACACTGTATGAGATGAGTCACTGATCAGTACACAGGCTTATCGACGGAACAAACACTTGGAGGGGGGCAGTTTTAAATTGTAGCCACTCAAGAGGTTTGTTTGTCCCTCACAGTGTTGATTTCATCGACTAAAACGAAGACGAAAAATGTTCATCGACTACCTTTTTCCACTGACGAAAACTAAATGGAAACTTAATAAAAAACTAAGCTATGAGCCGAGATAGAAATTAAATGCAGAGATAGAAAGCAGAGATAGAAATGCCATTAACCGTTGGCCTACAATTCACGGAAAAAACGGAATTCATCGAAAAATCTAAACCTCCCGTTAACGGAAAAAACGGAATGACAATCAATATCAGTTATCGCGGGGTCAAAAGAGCAAAAATTAATATTTTTTCGCTAATATCACTAATGTTGGATGTAATTTACCAAAAAACTGCCGAAATCCGCGTGATCGTGCGCTATCGTGCACGCGCGCCGTCTCTATGTGCGTCGCTGTAAAAAATGTGATATTTTGCGATCTTTTGGGGTTGATTTGAGGTTAATTTGACTTAGTTATGAAAAATATAGCATTAGCTTAGCAATCCGGACCAGCCAAGCTATTGACTAGGGTCAAAGTACTACAGGATGTTGTTGATCGTTGAACCGGAAGTGACTTAGGAAGATCCTTCTATTTTAGCCAAAATCAGCATAATGATGCTTTCCCGCCATCTGGTGGCGAATCGAGAGAATACATTTGCAATGAATGAAAAAAAAAAAACATCTCTTCAATCCACCAGATCTTTCTTGTATGTTAAAACGATGAATTAAAAATATGCCAATTTGTTACCCAAACAAAAAAATTGGGACTGGCATTCCAAGGGTTAAATGGGGATCCGTAGACTAATCCATGTCAAACTGGGTGTCCTTGAAATTTAACAGGTTGAGAATCAACTCTAGAGCTGTACAAATCTTCTCTTATGGGGGTCCCTGGCATATATTTTCAACTCAAGTAAAAATGTTGAGGTGTTTCTTTTTTTACTTTAAATTTCATGTTAAATTACCTCTACTTCATTACATATCAGAGAAAAATGTTGTGCCTATACAATTATCTGTAGAGTTACTATACTAGTTACTATTTCAAAACATACATTAACCATGCACTTCAGTCCTATAAATATTAGAAAATAATAGATGAGCTTGTAGATCTGCTATTAAAATGGAAAAAAAATAAATAATAACTTGTTAACGCTCCGAATGCGAGAACCGGTTTTCTACGTGGTTCGCATCCCAACGGACCGATACTGAGATATCCGTTTAGCGCATGTTTTTATTGATTACATTCAATCGCCTTTGTACACACCCGGACAATAGATCAAGCAGCCCTGATTCATCCCACAACACTCCGGTCACTTGAAAACAAGACGGGAGGGGCACATTGTGGAATAGCAGTGTTGTCAAAATATTACTTTAACACTAATATACTACTTATTACTTATTACTTTAAAAAAAGGAATAAAGTTATACTTTTTATTACTCCCTGAGAAAAGTAACTAGTTACTTATTACTTTACTTATTACTTTTTTTTCCTCTCGCCTCCAGTAATTGCATATTTTGTCCCCAAAAGTCTTACTCTCTAACAGTGCAGTCTAACGAGTTACACACACTAGTTTAGGTTGTTGTTACGGGCGGTTTAAGGCCCGCCCTTCTGCATCCGATACTTCACACATACGTACTGACGAGTGTGCATCGTTTCCGTATCCGCTCTAGAGTCTAGATCTAGAGCGGATCAGCAGCCTGCAAAGCAACTTGACCCCAACCCAGTCTACCATAAACACTCAAACCCACAGTTCCACCAAGGCTCGTGAAAATAGTAATAATATTACTTTTGGAAAAAAGTAAATGTAATATTATTACTCAAAATGTGAAAGTAACTAGTTAAGTTACATATTACTGGAAAAAAGTAATAATATTACTGAAAGTAGTATATTACTTAAGTTACTTGACAACACTGACTCTCTGTAAACATAATGGCGGCGCCCATGCGAGCGTACTCCAGTCAACAGAATCACACTGCATAACATTCGATCGGCTTGTCTCCGGCTTCCATAGTCTCCACCTCTCCTCCTGTTTCTCCCTCCAACAAACAGGAGGGGAGGCGTCTTGTGTGTCGTGTAGTGTCTGTCGGAACATGTTCCGACATGTTCCGGCTCCATGATGGACACAGATCTAAAGTCGGTCTCCTTTCCTTCTGCATACTCGAACAAACAAGAAAACTATCACGGATTGTATCGTCCCTCTGCGAACTCGGCAGGGGACGGTGGGCGGTTATTTTTTGATGATGATGATCAACGTCAGATGGAACAATGCAAATACGCGCTCCAGTTGTGTTACTGGAGGGGCACAGCCGCACAGCAACACCACCGTCCCCCTGCGAAATCGGCTATCCGAGTTGGAACGATACACAGTGACAGACATGTACTGTAGATGGATAAATAATGACAACGCAACTTTGCATCGTTTCATCTGCTCGCCTGGCGTCTACCCGATCCGTCATCATCATCATCATCATCATCATCATAAAAAATAAACAAAACAGTAGTAACGTAGCCCCGATATGTTCCCTCAGTCCCTATGCTCATTCTTTAGCTCATACAAAAGCCAATTACCGACGAAGGGTAGATGGGATCAATACAGTAATTTTTTCCTCGTAAAAGTAGACATTTGTGTTCATTTTTATAACTGCCTGTCAACGTCTGACATAAAACCCTAACTAGGCTTTCTGTTGAAGAAGAGCACGTTACTACGAAAGCAGGTGTTACATAAAGGTAAATAACGCTATAAGAGAACATTTGCTGTCGGCCTTGGAAAAGGTTGGCCGTCCAATGCTATCAGCGTAGCGTCAGAGGTAATCAGGCTGCAGTAATTGTTAGCATGCATTAAATGTGACAGTATTTTTAGTACCATCTAATTTTATTCCAATACTTTTGTACTTTTACTCAAATACATTTTTGATACATGGCTTTTACGGAGTAAATCTACATTGCCGTATTGATACTTTTACTTAAATTGAATAAAACACTTGAGTAGTTCTTCCATCACTGTCTGTAGGGGCAAGCAGCTGAATGTTCGTCCATCCATGCCTCAGCTTGGGATATCTCCACACTCTGGAGAAAGAGAGAGAGAGAGAGAGAGAGAGAGAGAGAGAGAGAGAGAGAGAGAGAGAGAGAGAGAGAGAGAGAGAGATTTATAGAGAGAGAGAGAGAGAGAGAGAGAGAGAGAGAGAGAGAGAGTGTGTGAGAGAGAGAGAGATATATATATATATTGAGAGAGAGAGAGAGAGAGAGAGAGAGAGAGAGAGAGAGAGAGAGTGACTGTCGTAGAGGATGGAGTCCTGTGGCAGAAATGTCCAACACATTCAATAAATAAATAAAAATCTCATTCAAAATTATCAGATCTACAAGCTCAGAAGACGTCACAATGTGACATTAGATTGGGTATTTTTCATGATGTGTCATAAGAAGAAGTATAGTTGTTGCTGAATATCAGCATTTTACTTCTGTCCTTTCCATTGTTTCGTTTTTTTACCCCACTTATGGCCTGATAGTTTACTTGTTGAACACTTTGCTGCTAGTATGCCACTATAAATCACTGTCACCACCACGACCACAATGCCATAAAAATAGTAAAGCCTAAAACAGTATTAAGGACACTACAGCCTGCTCATGTTCTGTTCTCGCTAAACATCATTAACTCAGAGATGTACATTAAAGAGGTAAAAATAATTACCCAGATGGTTGGTTTTATTGCAAATTTGTAATATCTTTGAGATTGAAAGTTGAATATCATTTCATATTCCAGTCTTCTTATTTTTTAGGCCCATACAAAGGTCTAGACTAGAGTAGAACTAGTTTAGTTTCCACCAGTGGGGCCCTTTTGGACCAAAAGTCCATTATGGGAGTCGACAGGACCAGAACATGTGGCCCGAGAGATGCTGAAGAATGGTGGCGTCTTGCACATTCAGAGGTAGCTGAAGGGTACATTTAGCTAGAGCGTCGCAGTCCCGCCCCCTTTCATGACGTGCAGTCTGTGGAATATTATAAAAGGTTTGGCTTAGGAATGCGACAAAAACAAAAAATACATCTGCATGAATGCAAGGCTTGTAATTTATCGAAAATAAGGAAATCTTTGTAGTTCCTTTAATGGCATGTTGGCCACCGTGTGAATATGGGCAAATTACTTTAAATAAGGTATCAATCAAACAATCTTCACTTGGTACAGTAGAAGCCCTAGAAGAATACCCTTCATTATACATTTTAAAATCAATGGAACCATAATGTATTAAGGCATATCATAATAATTGAAAAAAATAAATGAATAAAGCGAGTTATATGAAAACATTTAAGGTACTGTAATAAAATCAAGTGTAAAATCTGGCCTAAACCTGTTAAAGTCTGTTTATTCTGCAGCCAGCAGGAGGGGAAATAGCTGGGTCATAGTATAGTATAGTATAGTATAGTGTTATTACCATTGTAGGCTTATCATCAGAAAAGTAGGCTGTATCGTGACTGACTAAGTTGAACCAAACCGAATGCAACTTTCTTGAAGTTCTAAAACCCACTGGGGTGTTGATGGGAGTACAGATATTAAATGGAGGGGTTAATTTAATTTAATCTTCAGTGCAACATGGCTCTCTGATTCCACTGCAGTGCACGGTCTGCAGCAGATCACATTCCACTTTGAATGTAACCAGATAAAAATAGCACAGACCACTTGTCGTTCCCTTGTTGAAAGCACAACATTCTAATTTTCTATCTGAATTCACCCTAATTTATTGAAAATACTTACTTTCTTGGCTCACATAGTAGTCTACTTGCCAGCCCATGAAGCCCCTTGCACATGTTGGGCAAGTTAACATCCAATATAAGGCAAACATTTCACATTTTCATTATGCTTTAAGTAGTGTGACGGGTCAAACTAGGGGTTTTTCATGATTCTGAATCCAATGCAAGCATTCGTTTTGCACGAAAAACACTCCTTCGGCTAAAAACGTCCACAGCCAGGTCAGCACATTTGAGCAATTGGTTATGGCCGAATTTAGCCCAAGGAGTGTTATTATAGCAAATTTCCCAACATATGCAAGTTGGCATCCGGCAGTTTCTAAATGCTGGGGACCCATACTCAACATTTCTATCATAAAACGTTGAGGTATTAAAAATGTCCGGGTTCAAATTCTGGCTACATATACAGTGAAATCCTGTCCGGTCCATTTGGTTCCATTTGTACGCTCTTTGGAGTTAAATCATTTGAAAGATTGTACAGTTTACTGTAAAATACTTATTATAATTTAATTGTGGTAGTTTTAATTTTATGTAATTGTGCTGTCAATGCAGCACCACATTAACAGATGCATCGGGAGGAACAATTAAATTCCTCATACATCGCTTACTCCTGCCAATGTCTGAAACTTGCTGTGCCAAATAATATTTCCCCAGTGCTAAAAGAGTGTGTGTGTGTGTGTGTGTGTGTGTGTGTGTGTGTGTGTGTGTGTGTGTGTGTGTGTGTGTGTGTGTGTGTGTGTGTGTGTGTGTGTTTCATGCGTAAAGTTGTCCAATTTCAAAAGTTGATGCGTGCAAATCCATCATGTTCGTTGCCCATAACTGTCTTTAAACCACACCACAGTTGGCAGTGGATTCACGATGGTGGGAAGAATAAAGTGGGTGTTCCATTTTTTTATGTGATATACTGTATTCCTCACCGTGAGTTTATGTAGTTATCTCGTCCTTGTGGCAAGCACTATGTGGACACAGCTAAATGTGCCCTCAAGATATGCATGGCAGAACACTGCAGCTCTATAAAATGCAAAACAGAAATATATCAATTATTTATTCATTGAGGCTGGTCATTCAATTTCTGCTCTCCGTCTCCATAGATGTAGAAAAAAGTACCTGTCCCTAGGAGACGATTTTGACAACTTGCTTTTTAATTGGACTTTTTTTTATATACCCTTGCCCCCAATCTTTTTTTATATGAATACCCTCGCCCCAAATGGCCTAAATGTTTGTGCTTGCTCTGACAGTGTAATCTTTCTGTCTAGGCAAGGCAAGTTTATTTCAAGAATCACAATGGTTTATTTATTACTGCTCGTACAGGTAGAAGTAGAAAAATGCAGTGTGAGGTTCACAAAAACAAGAGTAGCAATAGCCTACTAAAGTAAGGAAAAAACATCAACAAAAAAACTCCCCAAAAACATAGGATCAGAAAAAGCCTGTAAGAATTAGTGGAATTATTATACCACTGGTTCTCAGACATTACCCCAGGCAAAGGAGTTTAAGTATCTCTGGGTTTTGTTCACGAGTGAGGGGACTCAGGGGAGGACGGAGAAGGAGATCAGCTGGAGAATCGAAGCGACAGGGGCAGTAGGCTTATATTGCAGTCGCTGTCCCGCACGAAAAGAGAGCTGAGCCAGAAGGCAAAGCTCTCTGTCTATACCGAACAATCTTTGTTCCTACTCTCACCTGTGGTCATGAAGTGTGGGTCATGACCAAAAGAATAAGGTTGCGAATACAAGCGGCCGAAATTATGTTGGTGGCTGGCATCTCGTTTAGAGATAGGGTGAGAAGTTCAATCACGCGAGTGGGACTCGGAGTAGAGTTGCTGCATGCTTCTTCACCTGGAAAGGAGCCAGCTTAGGTGGTTCGGGCATCTGGTTAGGATGCCTCTCGAGCGTCTCCCTATAGGGAGGTCCTCGGGGCACATCCCACTGGGAGGAGACCCCGGGGCAGACCAAGGCACAGATCGAGGCTACATCGACTCACTGGCCTTGGAACGTCTCGGGATCCCCCAGGGATGCTCTGGAGAGGGAAGTCTGGAGCTCTCTGGTGGAGCTGTTGCCCCCGCAACCCGACTATGGATACCGTTTATCCATTGAAGATGGATGGATGGTTGGATGGTTCTAAAAGTGGTCCTTGGGGGGGTTCCCAGCTAAATGATAATTAGGAACCAAACGGAGTTCCATTTGTACACTCAGAGTTAAATGAACACCAATTTTACAATGTAGATTGGACTCTCAGACTCAGAGATAGCCTGTGTGTGTCTCTGTGTTAAGCATGTGCAACAGTGACTCTTGGTGGTGAACAAAGTCTATAATGCTATTTTCGTGCTCAGACACAGGGACCCAGACACACACACGCACGCACGCACGCACGCACGCACGCACACACACACACACACACACACACACACACACACACACACACACACACACACACACACATAGCTGTCTATAGGAGTGGTTGCACCACTCAAAAAGGAACTGTTTTGGACATACAAGGTTTCCACCTGACAGCAACTATAAATGTGAGCTCCATGGTGTAAAGCAGGCAGCTGTGGCTGAGCAGCAGAGCTGTCAGGTGGGGCAGGTGAAACACACACCTGCAGGGTCCTCGTCTCTGGCAGCTTGTCTATAAAGATTGATACATGTTAGGTGATAAATGTGCCATGAAGCAGCATCTATACACCTATACACCTAAAACTTCATTTTCAATATTCGGTATGTATAGGTTCCATGGATCATTTAGCCACTATATTAATATATTGCAGTCAATTGTGACTGTGTGTGTGTCTGAATATCTCTCTCTCTCTCTCTCTCTCTCTCTCTCTCTCTCTCTCTCTCATTGACTGAGGAGAATAAATCTCACAGGGAGACTAAATATAATAACATGTACCGTGTTAGTTAAATTGAAACGACATATACTGTACTTGCCATTAATTAGCCAAGAATCAATCAAGAGTCACACAGGTTTAGTTGTCACACTCACTCATACAGCGAGAAGCGGGGAAAAGGGAGGGAGAGGAAAGTGCCATAAATAGATTCGCGCACACATTCATACACCGATGATGGCGGAGGACCCCTGAGCGCAGCCCCTTCCCTTCCAGAGGAGGAAAGGAAACCAGAGGAGGAAAGGAGGGCAGTGTGTGTTATGACAACTCATAAATCATAATGTACACTGTCTATTATACGCTATAGGAAAGGGTGGTGGTGGGGGCCTGGGGGGGATTAGAATTTCCTATATGACACACAGTGCAATTTTTCCGCAAACCTCCGCTAACAAACCAACTGTTAGCTCCGGTATAGAAACCTCTCCATCCATTATACAGGTATGAGGTTCCGACTGAGACCGGCCGATGACTGAGGTTCTATATAGGCTGCCGGAAGTGTGGCCATCAGTGTTGTGTTATCTAATTACTGGACCCTCGTCTGGTTCGGACAGTAGTGTGTGCAGGCGGGGTGGTGTGTGATATTAAACCGGTTGAAGTATTCCTTTGGTACGGCGAATGCGGCGGCGGGCCCGGGAGAACAAATAATGAGACACGAGGCAGTATCACGCTAAAGGTTCACAAAGTTTATTACACAACAGGAACATATATAGTGCTGGATCATAATGACGTGACAATAAGATATGAGACATAGAAACATGTGACATGATAATGACTAATGCAGCTGAGATGTCTCTCGTAGCCTATCCATAAAGTATGCTACCGTACAGGCAGTACACAATCCATATCAAGTACACTGTATCTCAAGTTCAAGTACAGAGACTAAGGTCACATTCTCACCTAATACTTCGGTAGACTCAATGTGTATGGGCGGAGAATTTGGGATTCTTGCATATTTAATTTGCTGTGGTTTGCCTTCACACTGTTATTCGCCGAAATTGGAAACGCAGCAGGCCTTTATCCCATTCATAAACTAGCCTACACAGTGAAATATATGGTGATAAAATTACACTCATAACGTGCATGTGTCGTACCGTCTGGGACTGGACCCAGACGGTTTTAATTGCAGCAAAGCTTTCTGGTGTGAATGTCACCTAAGATGTACATGGGCAACCAATAATATAACAGCATCAGTAGACCCCATCTTTACCTTTTTCCGCACATCATATCCAAAAAGTAAAGCTAGTCTTCCCTGCTCTTGGATGTTTGAAATTTTGGGCATTGCCCTATCTCCATTAAATATTCTTTATTATTGCCTATCATTATTATCTTTTATTTATTTCTCTTTTGTTTTCCTTTCTGGGGGAAATCTGCGGGGGATGTTTGCTGTTTGGTTTTGATTTGTCTCGTGCAACATGCCTTATATTATATAATAATTGAAGGGTGAGATTAACATGAATAGAATAATTTACTTAATTGCGATATTATCAAACATAATTATAAATGTATAATTCATGAAAGAAAATGCATGCATTTTAATTCAGACTAAGCAGCCATAATAAAAGTCAATGACTCTGGCTTCCACACCTCACGAGTATCAGTTAATTCAAACCTGAGATTGACCTGCAAGCCAGAAAGGTATGGGTACATTTTCCATTTTCACATACACACTCCATCAGCCTTCATTAGGTACATACTAATAGCTAATAGCTAACACTCATTTAACCACTTTATCGCCATACTGATTTGTATGACAAATCAAATTGCATATCTAGAACAGAACGGTGCATGTGTGTGCACGCTAGAACGTGTCCCCCTAGCTCTGGTCCATAGCTCTAATGCGCGCATTAGAGCTATGTTACTCTCAACTTCCGCCACTCGCATGAATGCAGACCAGCCTCTACTCTTTGGCGTAAATAAAAATAACGTTTTTGCTACTCACCAAAACAAAGTTGTGTCATTAGAAAGCCTACTTTCCTTAGTGGATGCACTCTGAGCCCCCCACCACACGTATAAACTGTACTTTTTGGCCAAAAGGGGATTTTGTTTCCACCTGAAATAAAATATTTTTAGTTACTCCGGTGCGCCCTCTACTGATATTGCCCATAGAGAATATTTTTCCTCGGGGGGAAAACAAATCCCTTTCTGGCCAAAAAGTACCGTTTATACGTGTGGTGGGGGGCTCAGAGTGTTTAAAGCTCCCTCTGACTGGAACAACTTACCAACTAATATTCGAACAATTTAATCTTTCAACATGTTCAAAAGTGCGCTGTCTTCTTACCTTACGACCTCCTGCACATGCCCATGAGGCCATGATGACTATTGCTCCTCAACTTATTTACTCAATTTATTTATACACTATTATATTATATACTTCACTTAGCGTATTTATAGTTACTCTCAATGAATATATAAACAGCAGTGGCGGCTCTAGCTGATGTTGGTTGGAGGGGCTGAAGAAATCTTATGCTACGGGCCAATATACGATAGTATATGCTGATTGATTTATTAACAGTTTGCAGAATTACAGTACATTTCAAGTACAACTCAATACAAAAACATGCTATCCATTGTTCACCCTATACTACAGCATGTTCACAGAATACTGGTCTACAGCAACAACAGCATCAACATCACATTCCACAACAACCCAGCCAGTACCCATGCAGTGCTACTCAGAAAATCTATTACACTATGCTACCCAACTAGTTCAACCTGCAGCAATAGCATCATATTCCAGATATCAAAGTACAGCAATGACACTATACTACAGGCCTATACTTTGTTACAGCAAATGCTCCACAACAACAGAAGTGCATGCCCACAAAAAAACACTCCACTGAACATTGTTTGTATTTGTATGTACAGTCGACTGCTCTTATACTGTCATTAATAATAACAGTACGCATGCACGCACGCATGCACGCACACACACGCGCGCAGTTGCGTTGCGCGCGCGCGTCGGTGCCGTTTCGAAACAAGCAACTTGCAAGGCACACACACATGCACGCACACGGCACCGAAACAACACTAACACACGCACACAAACACAGCCTCTCTCTCTCTCTCTTCCCAACTCAATGAGAGCTCGAGCCACTTTCAATGTGATTAAACCAGCGATTATGTTTCTTAACTTTGTGAGATGAATGAAGCAGACCACTCTACTTTTCTGTGGGTCCGGTGTCTGCCCCAAGCAAGAATTTCAAACTCACAAAACGTATTCTTCGTATCCTTTCCTTTTGTTATATCCAAAATGGACGATATGCTCCCAGTCTCTTAACTTCATTTTCCCCTCCACGGACACGGGACAAAACGGATTATAAAGTAAATAATAAACTTATTTCATTTAAAATAGGCTACTTCTTTCACATCATAAACAACCACACACGAGCAGGTGGCCACGTGCTGTGATTGGTCAATAGCCAATGACCTCACGGTCTGAGGTGGGCCTTAGGGCTGAGCACAGCCCTCTATTGGCTCTGGGGCTGAGAGATTGTAGCCCCAATGGCAAGTAAACCAAGCAGGCGTGTCTTGGCAGCTGTCAATCATTCAACGCAATGAAAGCCAATGGAAGCATTTTGGGCTGTAAGAAATCAGCCCATTTTGGGCTATTTTGTGTTTTTCTTGTAACTATTTGATGCTGTTGCTGCTTGGACTTGCACTGGATATGTACATATGTGTTTAATCAACTGTACTCTAATGCTGACCAATGAAAGTGACAGTCATATCTGACAGAACAAATTATCCATCTCTTTGCTATTATGCTTGCATATTGTAATACCCTGTTGTTTGTGTTTTGTGTTTGTTTGTTTTGTTTTGTGTTTTGTTTTTCTCCTTTTTTTGTGTATTGTATTGTATTGATTGTAGTTAGGACCCTCTCGAAAACGAGCTACTGTATCTCAATGGGGTATTCCTAAATAAAGAAATTTCAAACAAACAAACAGAGTGCGTCCACTAAGGAAAGTAGGCTTTCTAATGACACAACCCGCCTTTGTTTTGGTGAGTAGCAAAAACGTTCTTTTTATTTACGCCAAAGAGGAGAGGCTGGTCTGATTTCGATTTGAGATTTAAAACGGAAAGTCCCATAGCCTTACTGCGCAGGCCAGAATAGTAGAAGCAGTAGAAGGCTATGGACCAGAGCTAGTGTCCCCCTAGATTCAAGAAAAGACTCCAGTCACTAGACTTTCCAAGACGCACCAAGTACCCAGTGGTCTATATAGGTTTACTGGCCGAATCAAATGGCTACTACTTTGCTTAACAACAGGACAGCTTTAACCATTTATACCTGAGCGCACGTAGCCTATACGTTAAGCATGCACACTTACAGCAGTAGGCTATGGCTCCAGTAGGTTATAGCTGCTGTGGGGTGTTCTGCACACAAGAAGAATGCCTCCTCCTCCATCAAAGAACAGATTCATTCGTCCAAAGCAAACTTTTTAGTTTCGCTAGTGTGCAGTAAATATGTTTGTCTGACTATTTTAAGTCTACTTTTGTGTTTGTGTCTAAAACTCTCACACACTATTTAACAATAGGCTTAGGCTATATCAGCTGTTATGTGTGCACGCCCGCGCGCACGTGGCGTCATTAAAACGCTGTGGTACCAGTAAAAAAGAAACACCATGACACCACTGGTCGAACAGACCTGTGAAGATGAATATCCTTCGGGACAATAACGATTATTAATATTATTATTATTATAATGCAGTGAAATGAAAATGCCAGGCTGTATAGCTGCGCTGTGTGCATATACGCCTCCCGGCCGACACTTTATTTATGCCTGATACTGTATAAATCCATAGAGAGAGAATACAATCATAACTGATGCACCGAATTTAAATAGACTTCTTATATATTTAGAGAACTTTTAATTATAACAATAGAATGTGCCAAGCTCTTGCTTTTGGCTCATAATACGACGCGTGCTCGTCTTGGCTGCCTTCTGCAGAGAGTTGAACCGATATGCGCGTCATGCAGCACAGCGCTCCGTTATAGGCTCCTTAACAAGACAGCTGTCTTTCAAGTTAATATGAATTGGCTCCTCATAATGTGGATATAATAAAACGATTCCTTTGCATTGTAGTGACTCGTCTTGTGACTTGAGGGGTCTCGATGGGGGAAGAGTCCCGAGTCAATTGGTCCAAGACTGAGTCAAGATCAAGACAAATGTAACCACATTTGACAGAGGGACTGCCATTGGATTTTTGTTTTGTTTTTTTCATGTCATATGAGGGAATCATAGCTTCAAATTGACATATTGTTTGTTCATTTTGACCCACCCGTTTTGGAGATATGGCTTATAGAGTAATGTCTTGCAGAAAACAGCGAGTTGAGAAAACAGGCTTGAAAGGTTCACTTCTGTGGTCTCTAACATTACACCTAGCTACATGTCGATTTCAGCTCTGACATCTATTTCAGACATGCTCTAGTATGTGAAGAGTCTGCCTGTGATAATTACGGAGCCCTTAATGGCCATGCATTCAAAATACATTTTATCTTGTACGTACAAGATAATATCTCGTCCGTACAAGATATTATCCCGTACATACAAGATATTATCTTGTACGTACAAGATAAAATATATTTTGAATGCATGGCCATTCAGGGGCTCTGTACTACGACTACAACACTATGTGATATTATGCTTCTGTTCCTTAATCAACAGACTGCCCAATATCTGTAAACAATCTACAGTTATCCCAGTTGTAAAACTCAATCATTGTTTGGAAGAACTGCTGAATAATTACCGACAGATTTTCCCAAACACTTTGACCTTGATTTCTATATCAATCTTGGCTGGATTGTTGACAGTTAAACTGACATAATTCAAGAGTAAAGTGTGAGTGGTTGCTTTTGGTTTTGCCTGAGGAGATGTCAACATCCATGTCATTCCACAGGGCTCAGTTATTTCACCACTAATCCACTTCAATTATATTGACTGAAGTGTCACCAGGCCAACATTACGAGAGACGTTTTAGAATGTGCAAATGACTATGAGGCAATTATTGGTCTCATCCATGTAGAAGACAGTGATCAAATGGTTTGGTACATGCATGTGACAGGGAATTTCTGCAACTAAATGTGACAGTTAATTTTAGATGCCAGCCCAATTCTACTATCCAGAAAAGGGAGAGGTAGGCAAGTGTACAATGCAATGTGACAAATATAAATCAAATTTGTAATCACCAATAAAGGCTACAAATAAGGTAGTATTTAAATGTACACACTTTAAGGTAACTCGATAACCGTTCACCTCACCAACTTCAACTTCGACACATGCATTCCGTTCTGTCGGACACACGGTTGTCCAGAACCGCCCCAAAAAGGGCTCTGGACAGGGCCCCATGCCCAGTGTCCATATATGGAGCTGGCCTGTTATGACATCATTCTGACGCTTGCATAGACTCCATATTTGGGCATGCCTGACAAAGAACTCCATATATATGGGCATAAAAGGGACACAGACATAATTTCTGGGTGGGGCATTCATTTCCAACTAGAGATGTGCCCATTGGGCACTGGCCTAGTTGGAACGATGCCATTTTACAATTTTTAAAATTACCATTACTGGTTACTGCATCAAAAGTAATCAAGAAATATACTATAAAAACTGGTTTAACACTGGACAAATTGTCAAATAATATAAGAAAGAGGCAAACATTGTGAAAATAGCCGAGACGTTGCGTGCTTGTAGATCAGCTATTTTCACAATATGTATCTGTTGAACACATTTTGTCATATAGCCTATTGGTTGTTGATGGTACCCCAACTTTCAGCAGGTGTCAAAAACTCCCCTAGGGTGGTTGAATAGAAACCATGTGGGTTATGTAAAGTAGACACCCTTGCAAACACATTGGTGAAGAAGATTCTTGTTAAGAAATGTATTCCCATTTATTAATATCCCCTGACTAAATGCACAGAGTGGAATGTGCCCTTGTTTGTCAATTTCATTGACTTCCAGAAGGCGTTCAACAGCATCCACTGAGAAACCCCCTGTGGAAGATCCTGCTGTCTAATGGAATCCCTCATAAGATCATCTCAATAATAGGGAGGATTATCACCATTTTGAATGAAGTGTCATACTCGACAATATCACCTCTGAGTCTTTCTCTGTATGGTCGGAAGAACGACGAGGCTGCATCCTCACACCCATCCTCTTCCGGATTTAACAGGTGAGAGGACTTGGCCTCATTAGGCCCACTGACAGAGCCTGACCAGAGCCTTTTGTTGTGTTTCTGGACAACGGTGTATGCCACGACTTGAGGTCGGGCACTGCACTCCCTGTGGGAGTGTGGAACGAGTGTGTCGAATTTGAAGTCAGTGGGGCAAACGGTTCTCGAGTTACGTGCATATATAGTAGGATATTAATTATATCACATTTTTAATTAATGAACACAAAAAAAAACAGTTAATGGACACGAAATGGACAGTCGTCCTTTAAAGGGATAGTTCAGATTTTTTAAACTAAAGCTGTATGAAATGCTTGCCATTAATATAGTGGTTGCAACTGTATTAATTGATTGCCCGAGTCCCGTGGTGGGAGTTCTGCTCTGTTTTTTTTGTGTCCATATCACTACGCCCAAAACATTGTTCCATGTGATAGAGGGGTCAAAGTTGAACGAAAGTTGCGCTGATATTTTAGAAATAGGTCAACAATACAAATTGTGTATTAATTTACTTTTAATACGTGGCCCCCTGTGCCCCCCACAAAATTACTGGAACTACTTAATATTCACCAAAACCAGAGCAGAACTCCCACCACGGGACTCCGGCAATCAAATAATACAGTTGCAACCACTATATTAATGGCAAGTATTTCATGCAGCTTAAGTTAAAAAAAAAAACCTGAACTATCCCTTTAAAGTCTCAATCTGTTTTGGGAATGTCATGATTGTCTTTTTTTTTTTACCAAGTCTTTCAAAACAAAGGTATCAAAATGCAATCTAATGAATGGATTAATGTAGGCATTAATGTAGGAGAAAGAATATTTCATCTGGTGATACAAGGTTTCCTCCTGACAGCAAATCAATGCTGAATAATAGGCCTATAAATTATGTACTTCAAAAGTATATTTTTGCCATAGATTTCTTTGTTTGTTTGACAGACTACTACTACTAACCATACCAGCCACTTTGCATGAGCAGTTACATTCAGTACAGCCCTTTACTGTACATGATGTCAAATGCATTCTGAATAATTCAGTGACCTGGAAAAACGCTCGAGCGACATGCTTCCTCTTCCTGTGGGAATTCAGTGTCTTGGCGCTCCGCTCGATATAGTAAATCTTTGTTGTGGTTGTGGTGAGTTATTATGAATAAACAAGGGCCTAGATAGATGCTATCCAATCAGCTTTGCAAGCACTAATTACCTGCTACCTATCCACTTCCCCCTTGTGGCACATAAAGGCCTTCACAGAGCGCTTCCTGCAAGCACTATGGCCCTCATTTATCAACCGTGCGTACGCCAAAATATGGGCGCACGCCGAAATTACCGACATTTTCGGCATTTAACATTTCCGGCAAAGCTTGAAATTGAACGTGACAACGTTCAAAACCCACGTCTGCTCGGCAGCTGTCGTACGCTTTGTCCTCACCTGTTTTTCTGTCCTAGAACAGCGGAGCAGCATTGTCTGACCAGCTGAGAGGCTGCCAAAGGCATCGAAACATATGTATTCACTCCTAAAATGTTGATATAAAACTGTATGTATATGGGCTACATGTAAAAAAAAAAAGAAAAGGAAAAGAAAAAAGGAATAGACCTACAAGATATGTCTTTGTGTCATATGAAATTTGTAGGAGCTTTCCAACTTTACAATTAAAATCGCGCTTGATTTAAGCCATTTAAACAGTGTTTTGCATGAGCGCATACATGCAAGGATTTGGGCTGTCTGTGCTGGAATATTTCCATGACGTTGGAAAGTAGCCATAGTGCAATGCAGCTGCGGAGAGTCCCAACGTGGTATAGCCTACTGTAGCCTAATCTACAGCAGGCCGATGTCTTTCTGGAGTTACGGTATATGTGCAATATAATAAACCCGACGCGTCGCTCAAATGCCAAATGTACCGTGCCAGGCTGCCAGCGCAAGTGGGAACTGCATCGGAGATATAGGTATATTACCCAGCCAGCCCACCACCAGCCACACATGAGGCTATATACGGTTTTGGCTGCACATTCATATAATGACAGTTGACAGCCCGGCCACTGCAGTGACTAACGACTGCGAGGCAATCTAAATAGACTGTCGAACGTGCATGGTAACTTGGTCAGTTGGTCACGGACGGACCACTGTGATAGAGAGAGACAGTTGCTTGCAAATAGCGATATGTGCGTGCGTACGTGCGTGCGGGGGGTGAGGCGGGCAGCAAGGGAAGCGAAGCGAGAGGAGAAACAGACAGCTTTATTTAATGTGTCATGTAGGTGCGTGCGTGCATGACAGCAAGGCAAGCGATGTGAGAGGGAAACAGACAGGGTAGGCCTACAACTTTATTTAATTCATGCAGGTGTTCGTTCTTTATTTGTTTAACAACACACCAGTTAGTTGGGCTTGCAAGTTGCGTGTGCGTGCTGTGCGTGTGTATGAGAGAGGGGGGTGAGGCGGGCAGCAAGGCACGGGAGAAACCTATTTTTTCATGTAACCATGGTTTCAGGAAACGTATTGCCGTTGTTCATGTCGCAAAAACGAGGGCGAGGCTAGATTTAATAGGGCGTGCCAGATCGATTTCAGCCGTGACATTTATTAACGTCAGAACGAAATTAAGGAAGGATCAGCTGTTTGCGATCACTTTATAAATGCCGTGGCGACGTGGGTGTACTACGAAACCTGCACTCGAGTCTGTGGCAGATTTTACACTCGATTGATAAATGAGGGCCTATATTCCATAGAGTATTAAAAGGATAGAGAATGATCTGGCGCAAAGCTCCGCCCCCTCCGCTATTCATGTCAGTGGAAGTTGCTCAGTGGCGTTTTGAAGCACCCAGAAGGACCGTCTATTTCCGCCTTTTTGGGTGCATTTCCGCATTTGGGCACCACATTTTGGTGCCCAAATGCGGAAGTGCAACCGAGCGCTCAATGTTAAAGCCCAGCTGCACGGGTTTCCTCGTCATGAATCCACGGGTCCGCCTGCAGTCCTTCCTCTTACCACTAGGGCCCAGTGCTTCAACGTTGGAGCGCCTCACTGGCCCCTTGCTATATTCTCGTGTTAACCCCGATTCATACTTCCTTGTATGACATGCGGTAAATAGCCGATCTACAGTATAAGCTCACAACCTATCGCGGACGCGATACGTTGTTCGGCGCACGACAGGAGCATAAATATCCATGGACATCACATAAATATCCATGGACATCACAGAGCCTCGCATGAACCGACCTACTTTTATCCTGCCCTCATCTCCTCACTGGAAAATGAGTGAGGAGGAAAAAAGGCAATTCATTCCCGGGCTCTCCGGCGGCGGCTCTGTGAGCCTGCTGTTTTCTCATCTAAATGACCTTTGCAATATTATGCCCACAAATTAAAGCTAAACAATCTGCACTTCATCCACGGCAGATCGTGGCAGCGATATTTCACGTTCCTAACTTACCTGTCTGTCAACGGAGCCAGACGTGACCTTTATGGTGAGAATTCTCTCTGCATTTGACTGTCCGCATTAAAATCAGTTCTGCAAAGTCACTAAGAACTTTCACTCAAGTACTAGGAGGTAAGCTTTGCCGAGCCATGAGGCCCACATGGGGCAGGAGCACACCCCCTGGACATGATGTACAAGTACACCACCTGGACATGATGTACAAGTACACCATCTGGACATGATGTACAAGTACACCCCCTGCCTGGATATGATCAACGCTAGTATGTCCCACTTGTCACAGGGACTTAATCCCAAATCCAAGCCTTGATGCTGAGGGCCAAGCAGGGAGGCACTGGGTCTCATTTTAACTTTCCCTTTGGTATGACCCGGCCAGGGAACAAAATAATGAAGTATAACCAATTTTAAACCCACATTTTAAAGACGGGTTTCAAAAAATCTGAATCCTTCTTCTGTAGCGGAGCAGATTACTGAAACGATCGTTCACTTGATGGTACAAGCACCACATGTGGTACACAAGTGCTTCAGAACCTACTCTCTCCGAAAAGTACGTTGTCCACTAAAAAATGGCCACCATTTTTCAAGATGGCCGCCTTTCAAAATGGTTTTAAACTATAGTTTGATTGAATAATCCTATTGTGATGGCATTTTGGGTTTGTGTGTATGAGAAATCCAATTCTGCATTTAGAAAATCAAAATTATTGAATATTATGATGATATAATGGGAATTAAACGAAAAGTTGGGGCAGATTAAGTCAATATTCCATAATAATCCTTCACTTGGTGGTACAAGCACCCAATTTGGCAGAAATTATGTCCAGGATGTACTTTCTATGAAAAGCACGTTATGCAGCTGAAAATCCAAGATGGCTGCTAGTTTTCAAGATGGCCGCCTCGTCAAATACAATAAAACAAAACAACATGTGTTAATGATCCAAACATCAAAATGAACTGACTGGAGGAACTCAATGGTGTTGGAATTGAATTCCAATATGGCCACAAAACATTTCAAAGTAAAAAGTTCCAGCATGTGTCTCCACAGTAAGCTGAATAATAAAAAGTGGGAATGGAGTTTCTAGGTGAAAGTGATTTTTTGACGTGCCAAAATCTGCCATTGAGCCCCATTATAAAAGTCTCAAATTATGAAAGCACTATATTTCTAAAACTATGACACCTTTCAAAGATTCCTTTTCAGGCAAACATGTCCACCGTAATTGAAAATAGTTATAGCCCATCGTTTTTAGAATTTTAGAATATTTTTTTTATCCTCGTTTTCATCATTTTGGACCATGGGCCCATATCGTACGGCATACTATAGCACGCCATTTTTCATCATTTTTAAGGATTTGGAAAAAATGAAAAAAAACGATGGGTTATAAGCCCATCGTTTTTTGAAAAAAAAATTAATCCTCGATTTTCATCATTTTGGACCATGGGCTATAGCCCATATCGTACGCAGTGTTGGCAAGTAACTTAAGTAATATACTACTTTCAGTAATATTATTACTTTTTTCCAGTAATATGTAACTTAACTAGTTACTTTCACATTTTGAGTAACAATATTACATTTACTTTTTTCCAAAAGTAATATTATTACTATTTTCATGAGCCTTGGTGGAACTGTGGGTTTGAGTGTTTATTTATAATGGTAGACTGGATAGGGGTCAAGTTGCTTTGCAGGCTGCTGATGCTCTAGATCTAGACTCTAGAGCGGATACGGAAACGATGCACACTCGTCGGTACGTATGTGTGAAGTATCTGTATCGGATGCAGAAGGGCGGGCCTTAAACCGTCCGAACACGGAATAACAACCTAAACTAGTGTGTGCAACTCGTTAGACTGCACTGTTAGAGAAGAGACGTAAACAAACTAAGCATGGAGGAGGTGGAGGAGACAGAGACACCGGCACAACAAAGCTTTATAACATCCAATACTTGGAAGTATTCGCATTATTTTGAGTATGTCCGCGATCAAGACGAGATGAACATTATTGTCCGCTGCAAGTTGTGCATAGGGAAGAAGCTATATTCCACGTCGCAAAAATCTACTTCTAATCTATGTGTACAAATGGATCCATCATCATGTGTACAGTAGACTTTTTAGAGTTAAATAAACACTGCAGAATAGGGAGTAATAAGTAGTGTAACTTTATTCCTTTTTTTAAAAGTAATAAGTAATAAGTAGTATATTAGTGTTAAAGTAATATTTTGCCAAGACTGATCGATTCGTACGGTATACTATAGCACGCCGTTTTTCTACATTTTTGAGGATTTGAAGAAAAAAGAAAAAAACAAAAAACGATGGGTTATACTGTAGCCCATCGTTTTTAGAATTTTTGAAAAAAAGAAATATCCTCGTTTTTCATCATTTTGGACCATGGGCTATAGCCCATATCGTAGGCTACGGCATACTATAGCATGCCGTTTTTCATCATTTTTGAGGATTTGAAAAAAATAATGAATGAAAAAAACCGATGGGTTATAGCCCATCGTTTTTTGAATTTTTGATTATTATTTTTTATCCTCGTTTTTCATCATTTTGGACCATGGGCTATATAGCCCATATCGTACGGCATACTATAGCATGCCGTTTTTCATCATTTTTGAGGATTTGAAAAAAAAAAAAAAAAAAAAAAAACATGGGTTATAGCCCATCGTTTTTTGAATTTTTGGAAAAAAAAAATAACCTTGTTTTTCATCATTTTTGACCATGGGCTTTAGCCCATACCGTACGGCATACTATAGCATGCTGTTTTTCATCATTTTTGAGGATTTGAAAAAAATGAAAAAAAAACAAAACATGGGTTATATGTATATATATATATATCATTTGTTTAATTTTTTTTTTCATCCTCGTTTTTCATCATTTTTGACCGTCCAACTGAGCAATAGCTATTAGCTGAGCTATTAGCTATTAGCTATTAGCTGAGCTATTAGCTGAGCACGAGCTATTAGACGTGCGTCTAAAAATGGGATAAAAAACGCCTAAAAATACACGTCTAAAAAACGTCTAAAAATAGACGTCTAAAACACGTCTATTTTTAGACGTCTATTTTTAGACGTTTTTTATCCCATTTTTAGACGCTCGTCTAATAGCCCATATCGTACGGCATACTATAGCACGCCGTTTTTCATCATTTTTGAGGATTTGAAAAAAAAAAAAAACATGGGTTATAGCCCATCGTTTTTTTTTTCTTTTTCTTTTTTTTTATCCTCGTTTTTCATCATTTTTGACCATGGGCTATAGCCCATACCGTACGGCATACTATAGCACGCCGTTTTTCATCATTTGTGACCCCACGCGATGTACAGACTGCCATCGCGCAAGTTGCAACTGTTCAGGACAGCTGAAAAACTTTTTTATTTTTCCTTTTTTATTTTTCTGTCTAAAATGATCTGAAGCTATATTATTAGTCATTTAATGTTTGAGCAGGTCTGAAATAAATGTCAGAGCTTGACTAGGCATGTAAACATGACATAATTGTATTAATGTTTAAGTGTAATGATGTTATTGACCGGATTATCCGTAGTCCTCCAGCCGTTAGCTTAAATTGCTAATATTATAAGCTAACCGCATTACTAAAGCCAATGTATTGCGGTAAATGCGGCATTTCCGCGGTAAATTACTTATACAAGTGAGTTGCGTTATATTTACCTTAAATACCAGCCAAAGTACATTCCAAATAAACAATTATTAGCCACGTTATGTTGTTATATCAGTTTAATTAATACAAAACATTGCATTTCTTCTTCATTGGTATAAGGGGAAATCTTGAAACACTTCCGAGTGCAAGTACATGAACCACGGGACCGGGCTGTTTTCTGCCCCCTCAATATCGCAACCCAACTATTTTATAAGATGGCTCTCTGCATCATAAGTGCATAATACTTGTATATTTGGAGTGAACATGACAATGACAAGTAAATAAATATTAACACGACTCCCGTCGATAAGTTATTTAGCCTGGACATTTCCGCATTTAGCTGAAAACGGGCTTAGTAGCCTACTATTTGGCTAGAGGCAGGAGCTAACGGCTAACAGTCCAGTAGCCCTGGTCCAGTGCATAGGCTACAGTGCTTCCGCAGCCCTCTGGTGATATTCTCAGTCCTGTGAGAGGATTTTCAAATCCCATCAAATAAACTAAACGATTTGTAGCTGTTGCAAAAGACACAAATCTACAGAGCTACAAATAAGATGAACTGGTTTCAACTTCACCTACAAAGATTCAAAGCTACAAATACGCTGTGTATCTTTTGTTCCCCTCTATTGAGAACAAAGGGACGTTTAATTAAAACTATGTGGTAACTGCATTATGTATTCATCTTTGTCTACTATTTGAATCTATCCCAATAACATAATAGGTGCTAAAAACATTGACATTTTCCAGTTACTATAGTTACTTTATAGATTTATTATTATATTATTATAAAACATGCATTAACCACTTCAACCTTATATTCATTAGTATGAATAGGGTAGTAGTACTTAACTTAAGTAAATCAATTGGGTAATTTATTACCCAATTTAAAAAACAAAAAAACATGGGTTATAGCCCATCGTTTTTTGAATTTTTGAAAAAAAGAATTAACCTCGTTTTTCATCATTTTTGACCATGGGCTTTAGCCCATACCGTACGGCATACTATAGCATGCCATTTTTTCATCATTTTTGAGGATTTGAAAAAAATAAAAAAATAAAAAAACATGGGTTATAGCCCATCGTTTTTAGAATTTTTGTTTTATCCTCGTTTTTCATCATTTTTGACCGTCCCACTGAGCAATAGCCGGCTATTAGACGTGCGCCTAAAAATGGGATAAAAAACATCTAAAAATAGATGTCTAAAAAACGTCTAAAAATAGACGTCTAAAACACGTCTGTTTTTAGACGTGTTTTAGACATCTATTTTTAGGCGTTTTTTATCCCATTTTTAGACGCTCGTCTAATAGCCCATATCGTACAGCATACTATATAGCACGCCGTTTTTCATTATTTTTGAGGATTTGAAAAAAATGGAAAAAAAAATAACCTCGTTTTTCATCATTTTTGACCATGGGCTATAGCCCATACCGTACGGCATACTATAGCACGCCGTTTTTCATCATTTTTGAGGATACAAAAAAAAAAAAAAAAAAAAGAACATGGGTTATAGCCCATCGTTTTTTGAATTTTTGGAGAAAAAAAAATCCTCGTTTTTCATCATTTTTGACCGTCCCACTGAGCAATAGCCGGCTATTAGACGTGCGCCAAAAAAGGGATAAAAAACGTCAAAAAATAGACGTCTACATTTTTGATTTTTTTTAATCCTCATATTCCATCATTTTTGACCATGCCCAGCTAACATGTCCACCTGGGCCCAATTTGGTTTTGACATGGGCTATGCTATGGGCTTGGGTTCCAAGTGGGCCGTGCACCCAGTATTCACAAAGGGCCCACCCATGTTAGCCCATGTGGGTTTCTAACTCGGTTTTAGGTGGTATCCAAATGGGCCATTTTATTTCAGAACCATGTGTGCCAACTGTGTTTGCCTATATGGGTTTGAACTGGGATCTGATTGGGCCTTAAGTGGGTACCAGCTGGGCAAATTATCAGGCCACACTTGTGTCCACCCTCATTGTCTTCCGTCCTGTTTCTGTTGTCACCTGCTGTCGATTGTTCATTCCTACAGATAGGATGCAGTGCGCCACATTGGCGGTGTTTCCAGTTTTCTGTAGTAGTTTCTTCAAGTGTTCAAACTTTATGACTGGATAGCACTCGATCTGTAGAGTCCTACATTACTATCTCCTACGATCAAGGGTTAGGGTTAGGGAACTGTAGCATGCCGTTTTTCATCATTTTTGAGGACGAAAATCACTATAGCCCATGGTCTAGAAGTGATTTTGTCTTTTTTTCAAATCCTCGTTTTTCATCGTTTTTGACCATGGATTATAGCCGGGTTAGGGTTAGGGTTAGGTTCCACGGGCTAATAAAGTGTAAATTTGGGGGTCCTTGACAAGAAAAGGTTTGGGAAGCACTGTTGTAGAGGGTCTATACTAGATGATAAGTTAGTGACTTTGACAGTGTACAAATGGAACCGGTTTTCAGCAGGTCAAATGAGGTACAGAAAACCATATGACTCCCAGGCTGATCTCACTGGGGGAAAACTGTATGAGTTTATTTGTTTAAGAACTAACAATCAATTGAAAAATATATTCTGGATGTGACACTTACAAGCCAAATTAGCGCATTTGGTAGAGCATTAGACTGAAGATCTAAAGGTCCCTGGTTCAATCCAGGCTTTCGGCAGTTGAAATGAGGTACAGAAAATTACAGACTCTTAGGCTGATCTCACTGGGTGAAAAACTTTATGAGTTTTTTTGTTTAAGAAGTAACAAGTAACAGTCAATGTAAAAATAAATACTGGATGTGTTACTTGCAAGCTGTAATAGCTCAGTTGGGAGAGCGTTAGAACTTAGACTGTAGATCTGAAGGTTCCTGGTTCAAACCTGTGATTCGGCAGACAACCGTATGACTCTCAAGCTGATCTCACTGTGGGATGAACTGTATGGGTTTTTGTTTAAGAACTAACAATACATTGAAAAATACATTCTGGATGTGTCACTTACAAGCAAACAAACAAAAAAGCAGTGTGAATTGTCTGGAGCCAGTGGCTCAGTGTGTTAGAACACTGTTCACATGTTTGGGAGATGGTGAGTTCAAACCCCAAATAAATCTTTATTTTCAAGACCTATTTCAGAAGAAGAAAACAAACAAAAAAGCAGTGTGCATTGTCTGGAGCCAGTGGCTCAGTGTGTTAGAACGCTGCCACATGATCGGGAGATGGTGAGTCGGCAGTAGAAATGAGGTACAGACAACCGTATGACTCTCAAGCTGATCTCACTGCGGGATGAACTGTATGTGTTTATGTTTAAGAACTAACAATGCATTGAAAAATACATTCTGGATGTGTCACTTACAAGCCGAAATAGCTCAGTTGGAAGAGCATTAGACTGAAGATCTAAACGTCCCTAGTTCAATCCTGTGTTTCGGCAGTTGAAATGAGTTACCAAAACTGTATATAGTTTCGGAAGACTTACTATAATATGTTGTTTTTCATGATTTTGAAGGATAAAAAAAGACATACTATAGTTCATGGGTTTGTAAGACATACATGTGTACTTCATGATTTGGAGGATTAAAAAATATCAGCCAAACACTCAACTATTTACTGTGAAGTTTTCCTTTCCACACTGACATCAAGTGGCCTGGAAATTCCAGCTGAACTGTGTGCCGCTAAGTGGCCCAGCGGATAAATCACAAGTTATCTGTAGAATTGTGCTAGTTCAAATCCAACACACTCAGTAGGAAGGTGCTGGTTTTTGATGTGCCAATCATTCTGATTGACAGATTCCTTGGCCAATCAGATCGGTCTGCCTTCAGCCAATCCTAGGGCTCCTTACATTGTCTCGTCCAATCAAATGGTCGCAGACCCGGACCACTTCCTTGTTTATAACTGGATGAAATACTCTGACCTGTTTTAGATTTATAGTGATTCTTCAACTTCATTTTCTTCATTTTCACAGTTTTTGACGTTTTATTAATATAATTGATCATTCTAGATCACTGCTAGATCTGTAACAATCTTCTCTTATGGGGTTAGGGTTAGGGTTAGGGTTAGGGTTAGGGTTAGGGTTAGGTTCAGGTTCAGGTTCAGGTTCAGGTTCAGGTTCAGGTTCCGGTTCCACAGGTTAATAAAGTGTAAATGTGGGGGTCCTTGACAAGAAAAGGTTTGGGAACCACTGTTGTAGAGGGACTATAGAATAGATAGATGTTGATAGTATTAAGTTAGTTACTTTGACAGTGTACAAATGGAACCGGTTTTCAGCAGGTCAAATGAGGTACAGAAAACCATATGACTCCCAGGCTGATCTCACTGGGGGAAAACTGTATGAGTTTATTTGTTTAAGAACTAACAATCAATTGAAAAATATATTCTGGATGTGACACCTACAAGCCAAATTAGCGCATTTGGTAGAGCATTAGACTGAAGATCTAAAGGTCCCTGGTTCAATCCAGGCTTTCGGCAGTTGAAATGTGGTACAGAAAATCCTACGACTCTTAGGCTGATCTCACTGGGTGAAAAACTTTATGAGTTTTTTTGTTTAAGAAGTAACAAGTAACAGTCAATGTAAAAATAAATACTGGATGTGTTACTTGCAAGCTGTAATAGCTCAGTTGGGAGAGCGTTAGACTGTAGATCTGAAGGTTCCTGGTTCAAACCTGTGATTCGGCAGTTGAAATGAGGTACAGACAACAGTATGACTCTCAAGCTGATCTCACTGTGGGATGAACTGTATGGGTTTTTGTTTAAGAACTAACAATACATTGAAAAATACATTCTGGATGTGTCACTTACAAGCAAACAAACAAAAAAGCAGTGTGAATTGTCTGGAGCCAGTGGCTCAGTGTGTTAGAACACTGTCCACATGTTTGGGAGATGGTGAGTTCAAACCCCAAATAAATCTTTATTTTCAAGACCAATTTCAGAAGAAGAAAACAAACAAAAAAGCAGTGTGCATTGTCTGGAGCCAGTTGCTCAGTGTGTTAGAACGCTGCCACATGATCGGGAGATGGTGAGTCGGCAGTAGAAATGAGGTACAGACAACCGTATGGCTCTCAAGCTGATCTCACTGCGGGATGAACTGTATGTGTTTATGTTTAAGAACCAACAATGCATTGAAAAATACATTCTGGATGTGTCACTTACAAGCCGAAATAGCTCAGTTGGAAGAGCATTAGACTGAAGATCTAAACGTCCCTAGTTCAATCCTGTGTTTCGGCAGTTGAAATGAGTGAGTTTGAAAAAAAAAAAAATCTAAATTTCAAAAAACATGGGTTATAGCCCATCGTTTTTTGAATTTTTGAAAAAAACATTATCCTCGGTTTTTCATCGGTTTTGAACATGGGCTATAGCCCCAACCGTACGGCATACTATAGCACGCCGTTTTTCTTCATTTTTGAGGATTTAAAAAAAAATCTAAATTTCAAAAAACATGGGTTATAGCCAATCGTTTTTTGAATTTTTGAAAAAATAATTATCCTCGTTTTTCATCGTTTTTGAACATGGGCTATAGCCCCTACCGTACGGCATACTATAACACGGCGTTTTTCATCATTTTTGAGGATTTGAAAAAAATTCAAAATTTCAAAAAACATGGGTTATAGCCCATCGTTTTTTGAATTTTTGAAAAAAATGTTATCCTCGTTTTTCATCGTTTTTGAACATGGGCTATAGCCCCTACCGTACGGCATACTATAGCACGCCGTTTTTCATCATTTTTGAGGATTTGAAAAAAAATCTAAATTTAAAAAAACATGGGTTATAGCCCATCGTTTTTTGAATTTTTGAAAAAAATGTTATCCTCGTTTTTCATCGTTTTTGAACATGGGCTATAGCCCCTACCGTACGGCATACTATAGCACGCTGTTTTTCATCATTTTTGAGGATTTGAAAAAAATTCAAAAAACATGGGTTATAACCCATCGTTTTTTGATTTTTTGAAAAAAATGTTATCCTCGTTTTTCATCGTTTTTGGACATGGGCTATAGCCCCTACCGTACGGCATACTATAGCAAGCCGTTTTTCATCATTTTTGAGGATTTGAAAAAAAATCTAAATTTAAAAAAACATGGGTTATAGCCCATCGTTTTTTGAATTTTTGAAAAAAACATTATCCTCGGTTTTTCATCGGTTTTGAACATGGGCTATAGCCCCAACCGTACGGCATACTATAGCACGCCGTTTTTCTTCATTTTTGAGGATTTAAAAAAAAATCTAAATTTCAAAAAACAAGGGTTATAGCCCATCGTTTTTTGAATTTTTGAAAAAATAATTATCCTCGTTTTTCATCGTTTTTGAACATGGGCTATAGCCCCTACCGTACGGCATACTATAACACGGCGTTTTTCATCATTTTTGAGGATTTGAAAAAAAATCAAAATTTCAAAAAACATGGGTTATAGCCCATCGTTTTTTGAATTTTTGAAAAAAATGTTATCCTCGTTTTTCATCGTTTTTGAACATGGGCTATAGCCCCTACCGTACGGCATACTATAGCACGCCGTTTTTCATCATTTTTGAGGATTTGAAAAAAAATCTAAATTTCAAAAAACATGGGTTATAGCCCATCGTTTTTTGAATTTTTGAAAAAAATGTTATCCTCGTTTTTCATCGTTTTTGAACATGGGCTATAGCCCCTACCGTACGGCATACTATAGCACGCTGTTTTTCATCATTTTTGAGGATTTGAAAAAAAATCAAAAAACATGGGTTATAACCCATCGTTTTTTGATTTTTTGAAAAAAATGTTATCCTCGTTTTTCATCGTTTTTGAACATGGGCTATAGCCCCTACCGTACGGCATACTATAGCACGCTGTTTTTCATCATTTTTGAGGATTTGAAAAAAATTCAAAAAACATGGGTTATAACCCATCGTTTTTTGATTTTTTGAAAAAAATGTTATCCTCGTTTTTCATCGTTTTTGGACATGGGCTATAGCCCCTACCGTACGGCATACTATAGCACGCCGTTTTTCATCATTTTTGAGGATTTAAAAAAAATTCAAAATTTCAAAAAACATGGGTTATAGCCCATCGTTTTTTGAATTAAAAAAAAAAATGTTATCCTCGTTTTTCATCGTTTTTGAACCCTACCGTACGGCATACTATAGCACGCCGTTTTTCATCATTTTTGAGGATTTGAAAAAAAATTAGAAATTTCAAAAAACATGGGTTATAGCCCATCGTTTTTTGAATTTTTGAAAAAATAATTATCCTCGTTTTTCATCGTTTTTGAACATGGGCTATAGCCCCTACCGTACGGCATACTATAGCACGCTGTTTTTCATCATTTTTGAGGATTTGAAAAAAATTCAAAAATTAAAAAAACATGGGTTATAACCCATCGTTTTTTGATTTTTTGAAAAAAATGTTATCCTCGTTTTTCATCGTTTTTGGACATGGGCTATAGCCCCTACCGTACGGCATACTATAGCACGCCGTTTTTCATCATTTTTGAGGATTTGAAAAAAATTCAAAATTTCAAAAAACATGGGTTATAGCCCATCGTTTTTTTGAATTTTTGAAAAAATAATTATCCTACTTTTTCATCGTTTTTGAACATGGGCTATAGCCCCTACCGTACGGCATACTATAGCAAGCCGTTTTTCATCATTTTTGAGGATTTGAAAAAAAAATCTAAATTTCAAAAAACATGGGTTATAGCCCATCGTTTTTTGAATTTTTGAAAAAAACATTATCCACGGTTTTTCATCGGTTTTGAACATGGGCTATAGCCCCAACCGTACGGCATACTATAGCACGCCGTTTTTCTTCATTTTTGAGGATTTAAAAAAAAATCTAAATTTCAAAAAACAAGGGTTATAGCCCATCGTTTTTTGAATTTTTGAAAAAATAATTATCCTCGTTTTTCATCGTTTTTGAACATGGGCTATAGCCCCTACCGTACGGCATACTATAACACGGCGTTTTTCATCATTTTTGAGGATTTGAAAAAAAATCAAAATTTCAAAAAACATGGGTTATAGCCCATCGTTTTTTGAATTTTTGAAAAAAATGTTATCCTCGTTTTTCATCGTTTTTGAACATGGGCTATAGCCCCTACCGTACGGCATACTATAGCACGCCGTTTTTCATCATTTTTGAGGATTTGAAAAAAAATCTAAATTTCAAAAAACATGGGTTATAGCCCATCGTTTTTTGAATTTTTGAAAAAAATGTTATCCTCGTTTTTCATCGTTTTTGAACATGGGCTATAGCCCCTACCGTACGGCATACTATAGCACGCTGTTTTTCATCATTTTTGAGGATTTGAAAAAAATTCAAAAAACATGGGTTATAACCCATCGTTTTTTGATTTTTTGAAAAAAATGTTATCCTCGTTTTTCATCGTTTTTGAACATGGGCTATAGCCCCTACCGTACGGCATACTATAGCACGCTGTTTTTCATCATTTTTGAGGATTTGAAAAAAATTCAAAAAACATGGGTTATAACCCATCGTTTTTTGATTTTTTGAAAAGAATGTTATCCTCGTTTTTCATCGTTTTTGGACATGGGCTATAGCCTCTACCGTACGGCATACTATAGCACGCCGTTTTTCATCATTTTTGAGGATTTAAAAAAAATTCAAAATTTCAAAAAACATGGGTTATAGCCCATCGTTTTTTGAATTTAAAAAAAAAATGTTATCCTCGTTTTTCATCGTTTTTGAACCCTACCGTACGGCATACTATAGCACGCCGTTTTTCATCATTTTTGAGGATTTGAAAAAAAATCTAAATTTCAAAAAACATGGGTTATAGCCCATCGTTTTTTGAATTTTTGAAAAAAATGTTATCCTCGTTTTTCATCGTTTTTGAACATGGGCTATAGCCCCTACCGTACGGCATACTATAGCACGCTGTTTTTCATCATTTTTGAGGATTTGAAAAAAATTCAAAAAACATGGGTTATAACCCATCGTTTTTTGATTTTTTGAAAAAAATGTTATCCTCGTTTTTCATCGTTTTTGAACATGGGCTATAGCCCCTACCGTACGGCATACTATAGCACGCTGTTTTTCATCATTTTTGAGGATTTGAAAATAATTCAAAAAACATGGGTTATAACCCATCGTTTTTTGATTTTTTGAAAAAAATGTTATCCTCGTTTTTCATCGTTTTTGGACATGGGCTATAGCCCCTACCGTACGGCATACTATAGCACGCCGTTTTTCATCATTTTTGAGGATTTAAAAAAAATTCAAAATTTAAAAAAACATGGGTTATAGCCCATCGTTTTTTTAATTTAAAAAAAAAATGTTATCCTCGTTTTTCATCGTTTTTGAACCCTACCGTACGGCATACTATAGCACGCCGTTTTTCATCATTTTTGAGGATTTGAAAAAAAATTCGAAATTTCAAAAAACATGGGTTATAGCCCATCGTTTTTTGAATTTTTGAAAAAAAATGTTATCCTCGTTTTTCATCGTTTTTGAACCCTACCGTACGGCATACTATAGCACGCCGTTTTTCATCATTTTTGAGGATTTGAAAAAGAAATCTAAATTTCAAAAAACATGGGTTATAGCCCATCGTTTTTTGAATTTTTGAAAAAATAATTATCCTCGTTTTTCATCGTTTTTGAACATGGGCTATAGCCCCTACCGTACGGCATACTATAGCACGCTGTTTTTCATCATTTTTGAGGATTTGAAAAAAATTCAAAAATTCAAAAAACATGGGTTATAACCCATCGTTTTTTGATTTTTTGAAAAAAATGTTATCCTCGTTTTTCATCGTTTTTGGACATGGGCTATAGCCCCTACCGTACGGCATACTATAGCACGCCGTTTTTCATCATTTTTGAGGATTTGAAAAAAATTCAAAATTTCAAAAAACATGGGTTATAGCCCATCGTTTTTTTGAATTTTTGAAAAAATAATTATCCTACTTTTTCATCGTTTTTGAACATGGGCTATAGCCCCTACCGTACGGCATACTATAGCAAGCCGTTTTTCATCATTTTTGAGGATTTGAAAAAAAATCTAAATTTAAAAAAACATGGGTTATAGCCCATCGTTTTTTGAATTTTTGAAAAAAACATTATCCTCGGTTTTTCATCGGTTTTGAACATGGGCTATAGCCCCAACCGTACGGCATACTATAGCACGCCGTTTTTCTTCATTTTTGAGGATTTAAAAAAAAATCTAAATTTCAAAAAACAAGGGTTATAGCCCATCGTTTTTTGAATTTTTGAAAAAATAATTATCCTCGTTTTTCATCGTTTTTGAACATGGGCTATAGCCCCTACCGTACGGCATACTATAACACGGCGTTTTTCATCATTTTTGAGGATTTGAAAAAAATTCAAAATTTCAAAAAACATGGGTTATAGCCCATCGTTTTTTGAATTTTTGAAAAAAATGTTATCCTCGTTTTTCATCGTTTTTGAACATGGGCTATAGCCCCTACCGTACGGCATACTATAGCACGCTGTTTTTCATCATTTTTGAGGATTTGAAAAAAATTCAAAAAACATGGGTTATAACCCATCGTTTTTAGATTTTTTGAAAAAAATGTTATCCTCGTTTTTCATCGTTTTTGAACATGGGCTATAGCCCCTACCGTACGGCATACTATAGCACGCTGTTTTTCATCATTTTTGAGGATTTGAAAAAAATTCAAAAAACATGGGTTATAACCCATCGTTTTTTGATTTTTTGAAAAAAATGTTATCCTCGTTTTTCATCGTTTTTGGACATGGGCTATAGCCCCTACCGTACGGCATACTATAGCACGCCGTTTTTCATCATTTTTGAGGATTTTAAAAAAATTCAAAATTTCAAAAAACATGGGTTATAGCCCATCGTTTTTTGAATTTAAAAAAAAATGTTATCCTCGTTTTTCATCGTTTTTGGACATGGGCTATAGCCCCTACCGTACGGCATACTATAGCACGCCGTTTTTCATCATTTTTGAGGATTTGAAAAAATTTCAAAATTTCAAAAAACATGGGTTATAGCCCATCGTTTTTTTGAATTTTTGAAAAAATAATTATCCTACTTTTTCATCGTTTTTGAACATGGGCTATAGCCCCTACCGTACGGCATACTATAGCAAGCCGTTTTTCATCATTTTTGAGGATTTCAAAAAAAAATCTAAATTTCAAAAAACATGGGTTATAGCCCATCGTTTTTTTAATTTTTGAAAAAAACATTATCCTCGGTTTTTCATCGGTTTTGAACATGGGCTATAGCCCCAACCGTACGGCATACTATAGCACGCCGTTTTTCTTCATTTTTGAGGATTTAAAAAAAAATCTAAATTTCAAAAAACATGGGTTATAGCCCATCTTTTTTTGAATTTAAAAAAAAATAATTATCCTCGTTTTTCATCGTTTTTGAACATGGGCTATAGCCCCTACCGTACGGCATACTATAACACGGCGTTTTTCATCATTTTTGAGGATTTGAAAAAAATTCAAAATTTCAAAAAACATGGGTTATAGCCCATCGTTTTTTGAATTTTTGAAAAAAATGTTATCCTCGTTTTTCATCGTTTTTGAACATGGGCTATAGCCCCTACCGTACGGCATACTATAGCACGCCGTTTTTCATCATTTTTGAGGATTTGAAAAAAAATCTAAATTTCAAAAAACATGGGTTATAGCCCATCGTTTTTTGAATTTTTGAAAAAAATGTTATCCTCGTTTTTCATCGTTTTTGAACATGGGCTATAGCCCCTACCGTACGGCATACTATAGCACGCTGTTTTTCATCATTTTTGAGGATTTGAAAAAAATTCAAAAAACATGGGTTATAACCCATCGTTTTTTGATTTTTTGAAAAAAATGTTATCCTCGTTTTTCATCGTTTTTGAACATGGGCTATAGCCCCTACCGTACGGCATACTATAGCACGCTGTTTTTCATCATTTTTGAGGATTTGAAAAAAATTCAAAAAACATGGGTTATAACCCATCGTTTTTTGATTTTTTGAAAAAAATGTTATCCTCGTTTTTCATCGTTTTTGGACATGGGCTATAGCCCCTACCGTACGGCATACTATAGCACGCCGTTTTTCATCATTTTTGAGGATTTTAAAAAAATTCAAAATTTCAAAAAACATGGGTTATTGCCCATCGTTTTTTGAATTTTTGAAAAAAATGTTATCCTCGTTTTTCATCGATTTTGAACATGGGCTATAGCCCCTACCGTACGGCATACTATAGCACGCCGTTTTTCATCATTTTTGAGGATTTGAAAAAAAAATCTAAATTTAAAAAAAACATGGGTTATAGCCCATCGTTTTTTGAATTTTTGAAAAAAAATGTTATCCTCGTTTTTCATCGATTTTGAACATGGGCTATAGCCCCTACCGTACGGCATACTATATCACGCCGTTTTTCATCATTTTTGAGGATTTGAAGAAAATTCGAAATTTCAAAAAACATGGGTTATAGCCCATCGTTTTTTGAATTTTTGAAAAAAAATGTTATCCTCGTTTTTCATCGTTTTTGAACCCTACCGTACGGCATACTATAGCACGCCGTTTTTCATCATTTTTGAGGATTTGAAAAAAAATCTAAATTTCAAAAAACATGGGTTATAGCCCATCGTTTTTTTAATTTTTGAAAAAATAATTATCCTCGTTTTTCATCGTTTTTGAACATGGGCTATAGCCCCTACCGTACGGCATACTATAGCACGCTGTTTTTCATCATTTTTGAGGATTTGAAAAAAAATCTAAAATTCAAAAAACATGGGTTATAACCCATCGTTTTTTGAATTTTTGAAAAAAAATGTTATCCTCGTTTTTCATCGTTTTTGGACATGGGCTATAGCCCCTACCGTACGGCATACTATAGCACGCCGTTTTTCATCATTTTTGAGGATTTGAAAAAAATTCAAAATTTCAAAAAACATGGGTTATAGCCCATCGTTTTTTTTGAATTTTTGAAAAAATAATTATCCTAGTTTTTCATCGTTTTTGAACATGGGCTATAGCCCCTACCGTACGGCATACTATAGCACGCCGTTTTTCATCATTTTTGAGGATTTGAAAAAAATTAGAAATTTCAAAAAACATGGGTTATAGCCCATCGTTTTTTGAATTTTTGAAAAAAAATGTTATCCTCGTTTTTCATCGTTTTTGGACATGGGCTATAGCCCCTACCGTACGGCATACTATAGCACGCCGTTTTTCATCATTTTTGAGGATTTGAAAAAAATTCAAAATAAAAAAAAACATGGGTTATAGCCCATCGTTTTTTTTAATTTTTGAAAAAATAATTATCCTCGTTTTTCATCGTTTTTGAACATGGGCTATAGCCCCTACCGTACGGCATACTATAGCACGCCGTTTTTCATCATTTTTGAGGATTTGAAAAAAAATCTAAAATTCAAAAAACATGGGTTATAACCCATCGTTTTTTGAATTTTTGAAAAAAAATGTTATCCTCGTTTTTCATCGTTTTTGGACATGGGCTATAGCCCCTACCGTACGGCATACTATAGCATGCCGTTTTTCATCATTTTTGAGGATTTGAAAAAAATTCAAAATTTCAAAAAACATGGGTTATAGCCCATCGTTTTTTTTGAATTTTTGAAAAAATAATTATCCTAGTTTTTCATCGTTTTTGAACATGGGCTATAGCCCCTACCGTACGGCATACTATAGCACGCCGTTTTTCATCATTTTTGAGGATTTGAAAAAAATTAGAAATTTCAAAAAACATGGGTTATAGCCCATCGTTTTTTGAATTTTTGAAAAAAAATGTTATCCTCGTTTTTCATCGTTTTTGGACATGGGCTATAGCCCCTACCGTACGGCATACTATAGCACGCCGTTTTTCATCATTTTTGAGGATTTGAAAAAAATTCAAAATAAAAAAAAACATGGGTTATAGCCCATCGTTTTTTTTAATTTTTGAAAAAATAATTATCCTCGTTTTTCATCGTTTTTGAACATGGGCTATAGCCCCTACCGTACGGCATACTATAGCACGCCGTTTTTCATCATTTTTGAGGATTTGAAAAAAAATCGAAATTTAAAAAAACATGGGTTATAGCCCATCGTTTTTTGAATTTTTGAAAAAATAATTATCCTCGTTTTTCATCGTTTTTGAACATGGGCTATAGCCCCTACCGTACGGCATACTATAGCACGCCGTTTTTCATCATTTTTGAGGATTTGAAAAAAAATCAAAATTTCAAAAAACATGGGTTATAGCCCATCGTTTTTTGAATTTTTGAAAAAAATGTTATCCTCGTTTTTCATCGTTTTTGAACATGGGCTATAGCCCCTACTGTACGGCATACTATAGCACGCCGTTTTTCATCATTTTTGAGGATTTGAAAAAAAATCAAAATAAAAAAAAACATGGGTTATAGCCCATCGTTTTTTTTAATTTTTGAAAAAATAATTATCCTCGTTTTTCATCGTTTTTGAACATGGGCTATAGCCCCTACCGTACGGCATACTATAGCACGCCGTTTTTCATCATTTTTGAGGATTTGAAAAAAAATCGAAATTTAAAAAAACATGGGTTATAGCCCATCGTTTTTTGAATTTTTGAAAAAATAATTATCCTCGTTTTTCATCGTTTTTGAACATGGGCTATAGCCCCTACCGTACGGCATACTATAGCACGCCGTTTTTCATCATTTTTGAGGATTTGAAAAAAAATCAAAATTTCAAAAAACATGGGTTATAGCCCATCGTTTTTTGAATTTTTGAAAAAAATGTTATCCTCGTTTTTCATCGTTTTTGAACATGGGCTATAGCCCCTACTGTACGGCATACTATAGCACGCCGTTTTTCATCATTTTTGAGGATTTGAAAAAAAATCAAAATTTCAAAAAACATAGGTTATAGCCCATCGTTTTTTGAATTTTTGAAAAAAATGTTATCCTCGTTTTTCATCGTTTTTGAACATGGGCTATAGCCCCTACTGTACGGCATACTATAGCACGCCGTTTTTCATCATTTTTGAGGATTTGAAAAAAAATCTAAATTTCAAAAAACATGGGTTATAACCCATCGTTTTTTGAATTTTTGAAAAAAATGTTATCCTCGTTTTTCATCGTTTTTGGACATGGGCTATAGCCCCTACCGTACGGCATACTATAGCACGCCGTTTTTCATCATTTTTGAGGATTTAAAAAAAAATCTAAATTTCAAAAAACATGGGTTATAGCCCATCGTTTTTTGAATTTTTGAAAAAATAATTATCCTCGTTTTTCATCGTTTTTGAACATGGGCTATAGCCCCTACCGTACGGCATACTATAGCACGCCGTTTTTCATCATTTTTGAGGATTTGAAAAAAAATCAAAATTTCAAAAAACATAGGTTATAGCCCATCGTTTTTTGAATTTTTGAAAAAAAAATTATCCTCGTTTTTCATCGTTTTTGAACATGGGCTATAGCCCCTACTGTACGGCATACTATAGCACGCCGTTTTTCATCATTTTTGAGGATTTGAAAAAAAATCTAAATTTCAAAAAACATGGGTTATAACCCATCGTTTTTTGAATTTTTGAAAAAAATGTTATCCTCGTTTTTCATCGTTTTTGGACATGGGCTATAGCCCCTACCGTACGGCATACTATAGCACGCCGTTTTTCATAATTTTTGAGGATTTGAAAAAAAATCTAAATTTCAAAAAACATGGGTTATAGCCCATCGTTTTTTTAATTTTTGAAAAAAATGCTATCCTCGTTTTTCATCGTTTTTGGACATGGGCTATAGCCCCTACCGTACGGCATACTATAGCACGCCGTTTTTCATCATTTTTGAGGATTTGAAAAAAAATCTAAATTTCAAAAAACATGGGTTATAGCACATCGTTTTTTGAATTTTTGAAAAAAATGCTATCCTCGTTTTTCATCGTTTTTGAACATGGGCTATAGCCCCTACCGTACGGCATACTATAGCACGCCGTTTTTCATCATTTTTGAGGATTTGAAAAAAAATCTAAATTTCAAAAAACATGGGTTATAGCCCATCGTTTTTTGAATTTTTTAAAAAAACATTATCCTCGGTTTTTCATCGGTTTTGAACATGGGCTATAGCCCCAACCGTACGGCATACTATAGCACGCCGTTTTTCTTCATTTTTGAGGATTTGAAAAAAAATCAAAATTTCAAAAAACATGGGTTATAGCCCATCGCTTTTTTGAATTTAAAAAAAAAATGTTATCCTCGTTTTTCATCGTTTTTGAACATGGGCTATAGCCCCTACCGTACGGCATACTATAGCACGCCGTTTTTCATCATTTTTGAGGATTTGAAAAAAAATCTAAATTTAAAAAAACATGGGTTATAGCCCATCGTTTTTTGAATTTAAAAAAAAAACATTATCCTCGGTTTTTCATCGGTTTTGAACATGGGCTATAGCCCCAACCGTACGTCATACTATAGCACGCCGTTTTTCTTCATTTTTGAGGATTTAAAAAAAAATCTAAATTTCAAAAAACATGGGTTATAGCCCATCGTTTTTTGAATTTTTGAAAAAAAAATTATCCTCGTTTTTCATCGTTTTTGAACATGGGCTATAGCCCCTACCGTACGGCATACTATAACACGGCGTTTTTCATCATTTTTGAGGATTTGAAAAAATTTCAAAATTTCAAAAACATGGGTTATAGCCCATCGTTTTTTGAATTTTTGAAAAAAATGTTATCCTCGTTTTTCATCGTTTTTGAACATGGGCTATAGCCCCTACCGTACGGCATACTATAGCACGCCGTTTTTCATCATTTTTGAGGATTTGAAAAAAAATCTAAATTTCAAAAAACATGGGTTATAGCCCATCGTTTTTTTAATTAAAAAAAAAAATGTTATCCTCGTTTTTCATCGTTTTTGGACATGGGCTATAGCCCCTACCGTACGGCATACTATAGCACGCCGTTTTTCATCATTTTTGAGGATTTGAAAAAAAATCTAAATTTAAAAAAACATGGGTTATAGCCCATCGTTTTTTGAATTTTTGAAAAAATAATTATCCTCGTTTTTCATCGTTTTTGAACATGGGCTATAGCCCCTACCGTACGGCATACTATAGCACGCCGTTTTTCATCATTTTTGAGGATTTGAAAAAAAATCAAAATTTCAAAAAACATGGGTTATAGCCCATCGTTTTTTGAATTTTTGAAAAAAATGTTATCCTCGTTTTTCATCGTTTTTGAACATGGGCTATAGCCCCTACTGTACGGCATACTATAGCACGCCGTTTTTCATCATTTTTGAGGATTTGAAAAAAAATCAAAATTTCAAAAAACATAGGTTATAGCCCATCGTTTTTTGAATTTTTGAAAAAAATGTTATCCTCGTTTTTCATCGTTTTTGAACATGGGCTATAGCCCCTACTGTACGGCATACTATAGCACGCCGTTTTTCATCATTTTTGAGGATTTGAAAAAAAATCTAAATTTCAAAAAACATGGGTTATAACCCATCGTTTTTTGAATTTTTGAAAAAAATGTTATCCTCGTTTTTCATCGTTTTTGGACATGGGCTATAGCCCCTACCGTACGGCATACTATAGCACGCCGTTTTTCATCATTTTTGAGGATTTGAAAAAAAATCTAAATTTCAAAAAACATGGGTTATAGCCCATCGTTTTTTGAATTTTTGAAAAAAATGCTATCCTCGTTTTTCATCGTTTTTGAACATGGGCTATAGCCCCTACCGTACGGCATACTATAGCACGCCGTTTTTCATCATTTTTGAGGATTTGAAAAAAAATCTAAATTTCAAAAAACATGGGTTATAGCCCATCGTTTTTTGAATTTTTGAAAAAAACATTATCCTCGGTTTTTCATCGGTTTTGAACATGGGCTATAGCCCCAACCGTACGGCATACTATAGCACGCCGTTTTTCTTCATTTTTGAGGATTTGAAAAAAAATCAAAATTTCAAAAAACATGGGTTATAGCCCATCGCTTTTTTGAATTTTTGAAAAAAATGTTATCCTCGTTTTTCATCGTTTTTGAACATGGGCTATAGCCCCTACCGTACGGCATACTATAGCACGCCGTTTTTCATCATTTTTGAGGATTTGAAAAAAAATCTAAATTAAAAAAAACATGGGTTATAGCCCATCGTTTTTTGAATTTTTGAAAAAAACATTATCCTCGGTTTTTCATCGGTTTTGAACATGGGCTATAGCCCCAACCGTACGGCATACTATAGCACGCCGTTTTTCTTCATTTTTGAGGATTTGAAAAAAAATCAAAATTAAAAAAAACATGGGTTATAGCCCATCGCTTTTTAGAATTTTTGAAAAAATAATTATCCTCGTTTTTCATCGTTTTTGAACATGGGCTATAGCCCCTACCGTACGGCATACTATAGCACGCCGTTTTTCATCATTTTTGAGGATTTGAAAAAAAATCAAAATTTCAAAAAACATGGGTTATAGCCCATCGTTTTTTGAATTTTTGAAAAAAATGTTATCCTCGTTTTTCATCGTTTTTGAACATGGGCTATAGCCCCTACCGTACGGCATACTATAGCACGCCGTTTTTCATCATTTTTGAGGATTTGAAAAAAAATCTAAATTTAAAAAAACATGGGTTATAGCCCATCGTTTTTTGAATTTTTGAAAAAAACATTATCCTCGGTTTTTCATCGGTTTTGAACATGGGCTATAGCCCCAACCGTACGGCATACTATAGCACGCCGTTTTTCTTCATTTTTGAGGATTTAAAAAAAAATCTAAATTTCAAAAAACATGGGTTATAGCCCATCGTTTTTTGAATTTTTGAAAAAAAAATTATCCTCGTTTTTCATCGTTTTTGAACATGGGCTATAGCCCCTACCGTACGGCATACTATAACACAGCGTTTTTCATCATTTTTGAGGATTTGAAAAAAATTCAAAATTTCAAAAAACATGGGTTATAGCCCATCGTTTTTTGAATTTTTGAAAAAATAATTATCCTCGTTTTTCATCGTTTTTGAACATGGGCTATAGCCCCTACCGTACGGCATACTATAGCACGCCGTTTTTCATCATTTTTGAGGATTTGAAAAAAAATCAAAATTTCAAAAAACATGGGTTATAGCCCATCGTTTTTTGAATTTTTGAAAAAAATGTTATCCTCGTTTTTCATCGTTTTTGAACATGGGCTATAGCCCCTACTGTACGGCATACTATAGCACGCCGTTTTTCATCATTTTTGAGGATTTGAAAAAAAATCAAAATTTCAAAAAACATAGGTTATAGCCCATCGTTTTTTGAATTTTTGAAAAAAATGTTATCCTCGTTTTTCATCGTTTTTGAACATGGGCTATAGCCCCTACTGTACGGCATACTATAGCACGCCGTTTTTCATCATTTTTGAGGATTTGAAAAAAAATCTAAATTTCAAAAAACATGGGTTATAACCCATCGTTTTTTGAATTTTTGAAAAAAATGTTATCCTCGTTTTTCATCGTTTTTGGACATGGGCTATAGCCCCTACCGTACGGCATACTATAGCACGCCGTTTTTCATCATTTTTGAGGATTTGAAAAAAAATCTAAATTTCAAAAAACATGGGTTATAGCCCATCGTTTTTTGAATTTTTGAAAAAAATGCTATCCTCGTTTTTCATCGTTTTTGAACATGGGCTATAGCCCCTACCGTACGGCATACTATAGCACGCCGTTTTTCATCATTTTTGAGGATTTGAAAAAAAATCTAAATTTCAAAAAACATGGGTTATAGCCCATCGTTTTTTGAATTTTTGAAAAAAACATTATCCTCGGTTTTTCATCGGTTTTGAACATGGGCTATAGCCCCAACCGTACGGCATACTATAGCACGCCGTTTTTCTTCATTTTTGAGGATTTGAAAAAAAATCAAAATTTCAAAAAACATGGGTTATAGCCCATCGCTTTTTTGAATTTTTGAAAAAAATGTTATCCTCGTTTTTCATCGTTTTTGAACATGGGCTATAGCCCCTACCGTACGGCATACTATAGCACGCCGTTTTTCATCATTTTTGAGGATTTGAAAAAAAATCTAAATTAAAAAAAACATGGGTTATAGCCCATCGTTTTTTGAATTTTTGAAAAAAACATTATCCTCGGTTTTTCATCGGTTTTGAACATGGGCTATAGCCCCAACCGTACGGCATACTATAGCACGCCGTTTTTCTTCATTTTTGAGGATTTGAAAAAAAATCAAAATTAAAAAAAACATGGGTTATAGCCCATCGCTTTTTTGAATTTTTGAAAAAATAATTATCCTCGTTTTTCATCGTTTTTGAACATGGGCTATAGCCCCTACCGTACGGCATACTATAGCACGCCGTTTTTCATCATTTTTGAGGATTTGAAAAAAAATCAAAATTTCAAAAAACATGGGTTATAGCCCATCGTTTTTTGAATTTTTGAAAAAAATGTTATCCTCGTTTTTCATCGTTTTTGAACATGGGCTATAGCCCCTACCGTACGGCATACTATAGCACGCCGTTTTTCATCATTTTTGAGGATTTGAAAAAAAATCTAAATTTAAAAAAACATGGGTTATAGCCCATCGTTTTTTGAATTTTTGAAAAAAACATTATCCTCGGTTTTTCATCGGTTTTGAACATGGGCTATAGCCCCAACCGTACGGCATACTATAGCACGCCGTTTTTCTTCATTTTTGAGGATTTAAAAAAAAATCTAAATTTCAAAAAACATGGGTTATAGCCCATCGTTTTTTGAATTTTTGAAAAAAAAATTATCCTCGTTTTTCATCGTTTTTGAACATGGGCTATAGCCCCTACCGTACGGCATACTATAACACAGCGTTTTTCATCATTTTTGAGGATTTGAAAAAAATTCAAAATTTCAAAAAACATGGGTTATAGCCCATCGTTTTTTGAATTTTTGAAAAAAATGTTATCCTCGTTTTTCATCGTTTTTGAACATGGGCTATAGCCCCTACCGTACGGCATACTATAGCACGCCGTTTTTCATCATTTTTGAGGATTTGAAAAAAATTCTAAATTTCAAAAAACATGGGTTATAGCCCATCGTTTTTTGAATTTTTGAAAAAAATGCTATCCTCGTTTTTCATCGTTTTTGAACATGGGCTATAGCCCCTACCGTACGGCATACTATAGCACGCCGTTTTTCATCATTTTTGAGGATTTGAAAAAAAATCTAAATTTCAAAAAACATGGGTTATAGCCCATCGTTTTTTGAATTTTTGAAAAAAACATTATCCTCGGTTTTTCATCGGTTTTGAACATGGGCTATAGCCCCAACCGTACGGCATACTATAGCACGCCGTTTTTCTTCATTTTTGAGGATTTGAAAAAAAATCAAAATTTAAAAAAACATGGGTTATAGCCCATCGCTTTTTTGAATTTTTGAAAAAATAATTATCCTCGTTTTTCATCGTTTTTGAACATGGGCTATAGCCCCTACCGTACGGCATACTATAGCACGCCGTTTTTCATCATTTTTGAGGATTTGAAAAAAAATCAAAATTTCAAAAAACATGGGTTATAGCCCATCGTTTTTTGAATTTTTGAAAAAAATGTTATCCTCGTTTTTCATCGTTTTTGAACATGGGCTATAGCCCCTACCGTACGGCATACTATAGCACGCCGTTTTTCATCATTTTTGAGGATTTGAAAAAAAATCAAAATTTCAAAAAACATGGGTTATAGCCCATCGTTTTTTGAATTTTTGAAAAAAATGTTATCCTCGTTTTTCATCGTTTTTGAACATGGGCTATAGCCCCTACCGTACGGCATACTATAGCACGCCGTTTTTCATCATTTTTGAGGATTTGAAAAAAAATCTAAATTTAAAAAAACATGGGTTATAGCCCATCGTTTTTTGAATTTTTGAAAAAAACATTATCCTCGGTTTTTCATCGGTTTTGAACATGGGCTATAGCCCCAACCGTACGGCATACTATAGCACGCCGTTTTTCTTCATTTTTGAGGATTTGAAAAAAAATCAAAATTTAAAAAAACATGGGTTATAGCCCATCGCTTTTTTGAATTTTTGAAAAAATAATTATCCTCGTTTTTCATCGTTTTTGAACATGGGCTATAGCCCCTACCGTACGGCATACTATAACACAGCGTTTTTCATCATTTTTGAGGATTTGAAAAAAAATCAAAATTTCAAAAAACATGGGTTATAGCCCATCGTTTTTTGAATTTTTGAAAAAAATGTTATCCTCGTTTTTCATCGTTTTTGAACATGGGCTATAGCCCCTACCGTACGGCATACTATAGCACGCCGTTTTTCATCATTTTTGAGGATTTGAAAAAAAATCTAAATTTAAAAAAACATGGGTTATAGCCCATCGTTTTTTTAATAAAAAAAAAAAATGTTATCCTCGTTTTTCATCGTTTTTGGACATGGGCTATAGCCCCTACTGTACGGCATACTATAGCACGCCGTTTTTCATCATTTTTGAGGATTTGAAAAAAATTCAAAATTTCAAAAAACATGGGTTATAGCCCATCGTTTTTTTTATTTTTGAAAAAATAATTATCCTCGTTTTTCATCGTTTTTTAACATGTGCTATAGCCCCTACCGTACGGCATAGTATAGCAGGCTGTTTTTCATCATTTTTGAGGATTTGAAAAAAAATCTAAATTTCAAAAAACATGGGTTATAGCCCATCGTTTTTTGAATTTTTGAAAAAAATGTTATCCTCGTTTTTCATCGTTTTTGAACATGGGCTATAGCCCCTACCGTACGGCATAATATAGCACGCTGTTTTTCATCATTTTTGAGGATTTGAAAATAATTCAAAAAACATGGGTTATAACCCATCGTTTTTTGATTTTTTTGAAAATAATGTTATCCTCGTTTTTCATCGTTTTTGGACATGGGCTATAGCCCCTACCGTACGGCATACTATAGCACGCCGTTTTTCATAATTTTTGAGGATTTTAAAAAATTTCAAAATTTCAAAAAACATGGGTTATAGCCCATCGTTTTTTGAATTTTTGAAAAAAATGTTATCCTCGTTTTTCATCGATTTTGAACATGGGCTATAGCCCCTACCGTACGGCATACTATAGCACGCCGTTTTTCATCATTTTTGAGGATTTGAAAAAAAATCTAAATTTAAAAAAAACATGGGTTATAGCCCATCGTTTTTTGAATTTTTGAAAAAAAATGTTATCCTCGTTTTTCATCGTTTTTGAACATGGGCTATAGCCCCAACCGTACGGCATACTATAGCACGCCGTTTTTCTTCATTTTTGAGGATTTGAAAAAAATTCAAAATTTCAAAAAACATGGGTTATAGCCCATCGTTTTTTGAATTTTTGAAAAAAATGTTATCCTCGTTTTTCATCGTTTTTGAACATGGGCTATAGCCCCTACCGTACGGCATACTATAACACGGCGTTTTTCATCATTTTTGAGGATTTGAAAAAAAATCTAAATTTCAAAAAACATGGGTTATAGCCCATCGTTTTTTGAATTTTTGAAAAAAATGTTATCCTCGTTTTTCATCGTTTTTGAACATGGGCTATAGCCCCTACCGTACGGCATACTATAGCACGCCGTTTTTCATCATTTTTGAGGATTTGAAAAAAAATCAAAATTTCAAAAAACATGGGTTATAGCCCATCGTTTTTTGAATTTTTGAAAAAAATGTTATCCTCGTTTTTCATCGTTTTTGAACATGGGCTATAGCCCCTACCGTACGGCATACTATAGCACGCCGTTTTTCATCATTTTTGAGGATTTGAAAAAAAATCAAAATTTCAAAAAACATGGGTTATAGCCCATCGTTTTTTGAATTTTTGAAAAAAATGTTATCCTCGTTTTTCATCGTTTTTGAACATGGGCTATAGCCCCTACCGTACGGCATACTATAGCACGCCGTTTTTCATCATTTTTGAGGATTTGAAAAAAAATCTAAATTTAAAAAAACATGGGTTATAGCCCATCGTTTTTTGAATTTTTGAAAAAAACATTATCCTCGGTTTTTCATCGGTTTTGAACATGGGCTATAGCCCCAACCGTACGGCATACTATAGCACGCCGTTTTTCTTCATTTTTGAGGATTTGAAAAAAAATCAAAATTTAAAAAAACATGGGTTATAGCCCATCGCTTTTTTGAATTTTTGAAAAAATAATTATCCTCGTTTTTCATCGTTTTTGAACATGGGCTATAGCCCCTACCGTACGGCATACTATAACACAGCGTTTTTCATCATTTTTGAGGATTTGAAAAAAAATCAAAATTTCAAAAAACATGGGTTATAGCCCATCGTTTTTTGAATTTTTGAAAAAAATGTTATCCTCGTTTTTCATCGTTTTTGAACATGGGCTATAGCCCCTACCGTACGGCATACTATAGCACGCCGTTTTTCATCATTTTTGAGGATTTGAAAAAAAATCTAAATTTAAAAAAACATGGGTTATAGCCCATCGTTTTTTTAATTAAAAAAAAAAATGTTATCCTCGTTTTTCATCGTTTTTGGACATGGGCTATAGCCCCTACTGTACGGCATACTATAGCACGCCGTTTTTCATCATTTTTGAGGATTTGAAAAAAATTCAAAATTTCAAAAAACATGGGTTATAGCCCATCGTTTTTTTTATTTTTGAAAAAATAATTATCCTCGTTTTTCATCGTTTTTTAACATGTGCTATAGCCCCTACCGTACGGCATAGTATAGCAGGCTGTTTTTCATCATTTTTGAGGATTTGAAAAAAAATCTAAATTTCAAAAAACATGGGTTATAGCCCATCGTTTTTTGAATTTTTGAAAAAAATGTTATCCTCGTTTTTCATCGTTTTTGAACATGGGCTATAGCCCCTACCGTACGGCATAATATAGCACGCTGTTTTTCATCATTTTTGAGGATTTGAAAATAATTCAAAAAACATGGGTTATAACCCATCGTTTTTTGATTTTTTTGAAAATAATGTTATCCTCGTTTTTCATCGTTTTTGGACATGGGCTATAGCCCCTACCGTACGGCATACTATAGCACGCCGTTTTTCATAATTTTTGAGGATTTTAAAAAATTTCAAAATTTCAAAAAACATGGGTTATAGCCCATCGTTTTTTGAATTTTTGAAAAAAATGTTATCCTCGTTTTTCATCGATTTTGAACATGGGCTATAGCCCCTACCGTACGGCATACTATAGCACGCCGTTTTTCATCATTTTTGAGGATTTGAAAAAAAATCTAAATTTAAAAAAAACATGGGTTATAGCCCATCGTTTTTTGAATTTTTGAAAAAAAATGTTATCCTCGTTTTTCATCGTTTTTGAACATGGGCTATAGCCCCAACCGTACGGCATACTATAGCACGCCGTTTTTCTTCATTTTTGAGGATTTGAAAAAAATTCAAAATTTCAAAAAACATGGGTTATAGCCCATCGTTTTTTGAATTTTTGAAAAAAATGTTATCCTCGTTTTTCATCGTTTTTGAACATGGGCTATAGCCCCTACCGTACGGCATACTATAACACGGCGTTTTTCATCATTTTTGAGGATTTGAAAAAAAATCTAAATTTCAAAAAACATGGGTTATAGCCCATCGTTTTTTGAATTTTTGAAAAAAATGTTATCCTCGTTTTTCATCGTTTTTGAACATGGGCTATAGCCCCTACCGTACGGCATACTATAGCACGCTGTTTTTCATAATTTTTGAGGATTTGAAAAAAATTCAAAAAACATGGGTTATAACCCATCGTTTTTTGATTTTTTGAAAAAAATGTTATCCTCGTTTTTCATCGTTTTTGAACATGGGCTATAGCCCCAACCGTACGGCATACTATAGCACGCCGTTTTTCTTCATTTTTGAGGATTTAAAAAAAAATCTAAATTTCAAAAAACATGGGTTATAGCCCATCGTTTTTTGAATTTTTGAAAAAAAAAATATCCTCGTTTTTCATCGTTTTTGAACATGGGCTATAGCCCCTACCGTACGGCATACTATAACACGGCGTTTTTCATCATTTTTGAGGATTTGAAAAAAATTCAAAATTTCAAAAAACATGGGTTATAGCCCATCGTTTTTTGAATTTTTGAAAAAAATGTTATCCTCGTTTTTCATCGTTTTTGAACATGGGCTATAGCCCCTACCGTACGGCATACTATAGCACGCCGTTTTTCATCATTTTTGAGGATTTGAAAAAAAATCTAAATTTCAAAAAACATGGGTTATAGCCCATCGTTTTTTTAATTAAAAAAAAAAATGTTATCCTCGTTTTTCATCGTTTTTGGACATGGGCTATAGCCCCTACTGTACGGCATACTATAGCACGCCGTTTTTCATCATTTTTGAGGATTTGAAAAAAATTCAAAATTTCAAAAAACATGGGTTATAACCCATCGTTTTTTGATTTTTTGAAAAAAATGTTATCCTCGTTTTTCATCGTTTTTGGACATGGGCTATAGCCCCTACCGTACGGCATACTATAGCACGCCGTTTTTCATCATTTTTGAGGATTTGAAAAAAATTCAAAATTTCAAAAAACATGGGTTATAGCCCATCGTTTTTTTGAATTTTTGAAAAAATAATTATCCTACTTTTTCATCGTTTTTGAACATGGGCTATAGCCCCTACCGTACGGCATACTATAGCAAGCCGTTTTTCATCATTTTTGAGGATTTGAAAAAAAATCTAAATTTCAAAAAACATGGGTTATAGCCCATCGTTTTTTGAATTTTTGAAAAAAACATTATCCTCGGTTTTTCATCGGTTTTGAACATGGGCTATAGCCCCAACCGTACGGCATACTATAGCACGCCGTTTTTCTTCATTTTTGAGGATTTAAAAAAAAATCTAAATTTCAAAAAACAAGGGTTATAGCCCATCGTTTTTTGAATTTTTGAAAAAATAATTATCCTCGTTTTTCATCGTTTTTGAACATGGGCTATAGCCCCTACCGTACGGCATACTATAACACGGCGTTTTTCATCATTTTTGAGGATTTGAAAAAAAATCTAAATTTCAAAAAACATGGGTTATAGCCCATCGTTTTTTGAATTTTTGAAAAAAATGTTATCCTCGTTTTTCATCGTTTTTGAACATGGGCTATAGCCCCTACCGTACGGCATACTATAGCACGCTGTTTTTCATCATTTTTGAGGATTTGAAAAAAATTCAAAAAACATGGGTTATAACCCATCGTTTTTTGATTTTTTGAAAAAAATGTTATCCTCGTTTTTCATCGTTTTTGAACATGGGCTATAGCCCCTACCGTACGGCATACTATAGCACGCTGTTTTTCATCATTTTTGAGGATTTGAAAAAAATTCAAAAAACATGGGTTATAACCCATCGTTTTTTGATTTTTTGAAAAAAATGTTATCCTCGTTTTTCATCGTTTTTGGACATGGGCTATAGCCCCTACCGTACGGCATACTATAGCACGCCGTTTTTCATCATTTTTGAGGATTTAAAAAAAATTCAAAATTTCAAAAAACATGGGTTATAGCCCATCGTTTTTTGAATTTAAAAAAAAAATGTTATCCTCGTTTTTCATCGTTTTTGAACCCTACCGTACGGCATACTATAGCACGCCGTTTTTCATCATTTTTGAGGATTTGAAAAAAAATTCGAAATTTCAAAAAACATGGGTTATAGCCCATCGTTTTTTGAATTTTTGAAAAAAAATGTTATCCTCGTTTTTCATCGTTTTTGAACCCTACCGTACGGCATACTATAGCACGCCGTTTTTTATCATTTTTGAGGATTTGAAAAAGAAATCTAAATTTCAAAAAACATGGGTTATAGCCCATCGTTTTTTGAATTTTTGAAAAAATAATTATCCTCGTTTTTCATCGTTTTTGAACATGGGCTATAGCCCCTACCGTACGGCATACTATAGCACGCTGTTTTTCATCATTTTTGAGGATTTGAAAAAAATTAAAAAATTCAAAAAACATGGGTTATAACCCATCGTTTTTTGATTTTTTGAAAAAAATGTTATCCTCGTTTTTCATCGTTTTTGGACATGGGCTATAGCCCCTACCGTACGGCATACTATAGCACGCCGTTTTTCATCATTTTTGAGGATTTGAAAAAAATTCAAAATTTCAAAAAACATGGGTTATAGCCCATCGTTTTTTTGAATTTTGGAAAAAATAATTATCCTACTTTTTCATCGTTTTTGAACATGGGCTATAGCCCCTACCGTACGGCATACTATAGCAAGCCGTTTTTCATCATTTTTGAGGATTTGAAAAAAAATCTAAATTTCAAAAAACATGGGTTATAGCCCATCGTTTTTTGAATTTTTGAAAAAAACATTATCCTCGGTTTTTCATCGGTTTTGAACATGGGCTATAGCCCCAACCGTACGGCATACTATAGCACGCCGTTTTTCTTCATTTTTGAGGATTAAAAAAAAAATCTAAATTTCAAAAAACAAGGGTTATAGCCCATCGTTTTTTGAATTTTTGAAAAAATAATTATCCTCGTTTTTCATCGTTTTTGAACATGGGCTATAGCCCCTACCGTACGGCATACTATAACACGGCGTTTTTCATCATTTTTGAGGATTTGAAAAAAATTCAAAATTTCAAAAAACATGGGTTATAGCCCATCGTTTTTTGAATTTTTGAAAAAAATGTTATCCTCGTTTTTCATCGTTTTTGAACATGGGCTATAGCCCCTACCGTACGGCATACTATAGCACGCTGTTTTTCATCATTTTTGAGGATTTGAAAAAAATTCAAAAAACATGGGTTATAACCCATCGTTTTTAGATTTTTTGAAAAAAATGTTATCCTCGTTTTTCATAGTTTTTGAACATGGGCTATAGCCCCTACCGTACGGCATACTATAGCACGCTGTTTTTCATCATTTTTGAGGATTTGAAAAAAATTCAAAAAACATGGGTTATAACCCATCGTTTTTTGATTTTTTGAAAAAAATGTTATCCTCGTTTTTCATCGTTTTTGGACATGGGCTATAGCCCCTACCGTACGGCATACTATAGCACGCCGTTTTTCATCATTTTTGAGGATTTTAAAAAAATTCAAAATTTCAAAAAACATGGGTTATAGCCCATCGTTTTTTGAATAAAAAAAAAAAATGTTATCCTCATTTTTCATCGTTTTTGGACATGGGCTATAGCCCCTACCGTACGGCATAATATAGCACGCCGTTTTTCATCATTTTTGAGGATTTGAAAAAAATTCAAAATTTCAAAAAACATGGGTTATAGCCCATCGTTTTTTGAATTTTTGAAAAAAATGTTATCCTCGTTTTTCATCGTTTTTGAACATGGGCTATAGCCCCTACCGTACGGCATACTATAGCACGCTGTTTTTCATCATTTTTGAGGATTTGAAAAAAATTCAAAAAACATGGGTTATAACCCATCGTTTTTTGATTTTTTGAAAAAAATGTTATCCTCGTTTTTCATCGTTTTTGAACATGGGCTATAGCCCCTACCGTACGGCATACTATAGCACGCTGTTTTTCATCATTTTTGAGGATTTGAAAAAAATTCAAAAAACATGGGTTATAACCCATCGTTTTTTGATTTTTTGAAAAAAATGTTATCCTCGTTTTTCATCGTTTTTGGACATGGGCTATAGCCCCTACCGTACGGCATACTATAGCACGCCGTTTTTCATCATTTTTGAGGATTTAAAAAAAATTCAAAATTTCAAAAAACATGGGTTATAGCCCATCGTTTTTTGAATTAAAAAAAAAAATGTTATCCTCGTTTTTCATCGTTTTTGAACCCTACCGTACGGCATACTATAGCACGCCGTTTTTCATCATTTTTGAGGATTTGAAAAAAAATTCGAAATTTCAAAAAACATGGGTTATAGCCCATCGTTTTTTGAATTTTTGAAAAAAAATGTTATCCTCGTTTTTCATCGTTTTTGAACCCTACCGTACGGCATACTATAGCACGCCGTTTTTCATCATTTTTGAGGATTTGAAAAAGAAATCTAAATTTCAAAAAACATGGGTTATAGCCCATCGTTTTTTGAATTTTTGAAAAAATAATTATCCTCGTTTTTCATCGTTTTTGAACATGGGCTATAGCCCCTACCGTACGGCATACTATAGCACGCTGTTTTTCATCATTTTTGAGGATTTGAAAAAAATTCAAAAATTCAAAAAACATGGGTTATAACCCATCGTTTTTTGATTTTTTGAAAAAAATGTTATCCTCGTTTTTCATCGTTTTTGGACATGGGCTATAGCCCCTACCGTACGGCATACTATAGCACGCCGTTTTTCATCATTTTTGAGGATTTGAAAAAAATTCAAAATTTCAAAAAACATGGGTTATAGCCCATCGTTTTTTTGAATTTTGGAAAAAATAATTATCCTACTTTTTCATCGTTTTTGAACATGGGCTATAGCCCCTACCGTACGGCATACTATAGCAAGCCGTTTTTCATCATTTTTGAGGATTTGAAAAAAAATCTAAATTTCAAAAAACATGGGTTATAGCCCATCGTTTTTTGAATTTTTGAAAAAAACATTATCCTCGGTTTTTCATCGGTTTTGAACATGGGCTATAGCCCCAACCGTACGGCATACTATAGCACGCCGTTTTTCTTCATTTTTGAGGATTAAAAAAAAAATCTAAATTTCAAAAAACAAGGGTTATAGCCCATCGTTTTTTGAATTTTTGAAAAAATAATTATCCTCGTTTTTCATCGTTTTTGAACATGGGCTATAGCCCCTACCGTACGGCATACTATAACACGGCGTTTTTCATCATTTTTGAGGATTTGAAAAAAATTCAAAATTTCAAAAAACATGGGTTATAGCCCATCGTTTTTTGAATTTTTGAAAAAAATGTTATCCTCGTTTTTCATCGTTTTTGAACATGGGCTATAGCCCCTACCGTACGGCATACTATAGCACGCTGTTTTTCATCATTTTTGAGGATTTGAAAAAAATTCAAAAAACATGGGTTATAACCCATCGTTTTTAGATTTTTTGAAAAAAATGTTATCCTCGTTTTTCATAGTTTTTGAACATGGGCTATAGCCCCTACCGTACGGCATACTATAGCACGCTGTTTTTCATCATTTTTGAGGATTTGAAAAAAATTCAAAAAACATGGGTTATAACCCATCGTTTTTTGATTTTTTGAAAAAAATGTTATCCTCGTTTTTCATCGTTTTTGGACATGGGCTATAGCCCCTACCGTACGGCATACTATAGCACGCCGTTTTTCATCATTTTTGAGGATTTTAAAAAAATTCAAAATTTCAAAAAACATGGGTTATAGCCCATCGTTTTTTGAATTAAAAAAAAAAATGTTATCCTCATTTTTCATCGTTTTTGGACATGGGCTATAGCCCCTACCGTACGGCATAATATAGCACGCCGTTTTTCATCATTTTTGAGGATTTGAAAAAAATTCAAAATTTCAAAAAACATGGGTTATAGCCCATCGTTTTTTTGAATTTTTGAAAAAATAATTATCCTACTTTTTCATCGTTTTTGAACATGGGCTATAGCCCCTACCGTACGGCATACTATAGCAAGCCGTTTTTCATCATTTTTGAGGATTTAAAAAAAAAATCTAAATTTCAAAAAACATGGGTTATAGCCCATCGTTTTTTGAATTTTTGAAAAAAACATTATCCTCGGTTTTTCATCGGTTTTGAACATGGGCTATAGCCCCAACCGTACGGCATACTATAGCACGCCGTTTTTCTTCATTTTTGAGGATTTCAAAAAAAATCTAAATTTCAAAAAACATGGGTTATAGCCCATCTTTTTTTGAATTTTTGAAAAAATAATTATCCTCGTTTTTCATCGTTTTTGAACATGGGCTATAGCCCCTACCGTACGGCATACTATAACACGGCGTTTTTCATCATTTTTGAGGATTTGAAAAAAATTCAAAATTTCAAAAAACATGGGTTATAGCCCATCGTTTTTTGAATTTTTGAAAAAAATGTTATCCTCGTTTTTCATCGTTTTTGAACATGGGCTATAGCCCCTACCGTACGGCATACTATAGCACGCCGTTTTTCATCATTTTTGAGGATTTGAAAAAAAATCTAAATTTCAAAAAACATGGGTTATAGCCCATCGTTTTTTGAATTTTTGAAAAAAATGTTATCCTCGTTTTTCATCGTTTTTGAACATGGGCTATAGCCCCTACCGTACGGCATACTATAGCACGCTGTTTTTCATCATTTTTGAGGATTTGAAAAAAATTCAAAAAACATGGGTTATAACCCATCGTTTTTTGATTTTTTGAAAAAAATGTTATCCTCGTTTTTCATCGTTTTTGAACATGGGCTATAGCCCCTACCGTACGGCATACTATAGCACGCTGTTTTTCATCATTTTTGAGGATTTGAAAAAAATTCAAAATTTCAAAAAACATGGGTTATAGCCCATCGTTTTTTGAATTTAAAAAAAAAATGTTATCCTCGTTTTTCATCGTTTTTGGACATGGGCTATAGCCCCTACCGTACGGCATAATATAGCACGCCGTTTTTCATCATTTTTGAGGATTTGAAAAAAATTCAAAATTTCAAAAAACATGGGTTATAGCCCATCGTTTTTTTGAATTTTTGAAAAAATAATTATCCTACTTTTTCATCGTTTTTGAACATGGGCTATAGCCCCTACTGTACGGCATACTATAGCAAGCCGTTTTTCATCATTTTTGAGGATTTAAAAAAAAAATCTAAATTTCAAAAAACATGGGTTATAGCCCATCGTTTTTTGAATTTTTGAAAAAAACATTATCCTCGGTTTTTCATCGGTTTTGAACATGGGCTATAGCCCCAACCGTACGGCATACTATAGCACGCCGTTTTTCTTCATTTTTGAGGATTTCAAAAAAAATCTAAATTTCAAAAAACATGGGTTATAGCCCATCTTTTTTTGAATTTTTGAAAAAATAATTATCCTCGTTTTTCATCGTTTTTGAACATGGGCTATAGCCCCTACCGTACGGCATACTATAGCACGCCGTTTTTCATCATTTTTGAGGATTTGAAAAAAAATCTAAATTTCAAAAAACATGGGTTATAGCCCATCGTTTTTTGAATTTTTGAAAAAAATGTTATCCTCGTTTTTCATCGTTTTTGAACATGGGCTATAGCCCCTACCGTACGGCATACTATAGCACGCTGTTTTTCATCATTTTTGAGGATTTGAAAAAAATTCAAAAAACATGGGTTATAACCCATCGTTTTTTGATTTTTTGAAAAAAATGTTATCCTCGTTTTTCATCGTTTTTGAACATGGGCTATAGCCCCTACCGTACGGCATACTATAGCACGCTGTTTTTCATCATTTTTGAGGATTTGAAAAAAATTAAAAAAACATGGGTTATAACCCATCGTTTTTTGATTTTTTGAAAAAAATGTTATCCTCGTTTTTCATCGTTTTTGGACATGGGCTATAGCCCCTACCGTACGGCATACTATAGCACGCCGTTTTTCATCATTTTTGAGGATTTTAAAAAAATTCAAAATTTCAAAAAACATGGGTTATAGCCCATCGTTTTTTGAATTTTTGAAAAAAATGTTATCCTCGTTTTTCATCGATTTTGAACATGGGCTATAGCCCCTACCGTACGGCATACTATAGCACGCCGTTTTTCATCATTTTTGAGGATTTGAAAAAAAAATCTAAATTTAAAAAAAACATGGGTTATAGCCCATCGTTTTTTGAATTTTTGAAAAAAAATGTTATCCTCGTTTTTCATCGATTTTGAACATGGGCTATAGCCCCTACCGTACGGCATACTATATCACGCAGTTTTTCATCATTTTTGAGGATTTGAAGAAAATTCGAAATTTCAAAAAACATGGGTTATAGCCCATCGTTTTTTGAATTTTTGAAAAAAAATGTTATCCTCGTTTTTCATCGTTTTTGAACCCTACCGTACGGCATACTATAGCACGCTGTTTTTCATCATTTTTGAGGATTTGAAAAAAAATCTAAAATTCAAAAAACATGGGTTATAACCCATCGTTTTTTGAATTTTTGAAAAAAATGTTATCCTCGTTTTTCATCGTTTTTGGACATGGGCTATAGCCCCTACCGTACGGCATACTATAGCACGCCGTTTTTCATCATTTTTGAGGATTTGAAAAAAATTCAAAATTTCAAAAAACATGGGTTATAGCCCATCGTTTTTTTTTAATTTTTGAAAAAATAATTATCCTAGTTTTTCATCGTTTTTGAACATGGGCTATAGCCCCTACCGTACGGCATACTATAGCACGCCGTTTTTCATCATTTTTGAGGATTTGAAAAAAATTAGAAATTTCAAAAAACATGGGTTATAGCCCATCGTTTTTTGAATTTTTGAAAAAAAATGTTATCCTCGTTTTTCATCGTTTTTGGACATGGGCTATAGCCCCTACCGTACGGCATACTATAGCACGCCGTTTTTCATCATTTTTGAGGATTTGAAAAAAATTCAAAATAAAAAAAAACATGGGTTATAGCCCATCGTTTTTTTTAATTTTTGAAAAAATAATTATCCTCGTTTTTCATCGTTTTTGAACATGGGCTATAGCCCCTACCGTACGGCATACTATAGCACGCCGTTTTTCATCATTTTTGAGGATTTGAAAAAAAATCGAAATTTAAAAAAACATGGGTTATAGCCCATCGTTTTTTTAATTTTTGAAAAAATAATTATCCTCGTTTTTCATCGTTTTTGAACATGGGCTATAGCCCCTACCGTACGGCATACTATAGCACGCCGTTTTTCATCATTTTTGAGGATTTGAAAAAAAATCAAAATTTCAAAAAACATGGGTTATAGCCCATCGTTTTTTGAATTTTTGAAAAAAATGTTATCCTCGTTTTTCATCGTTTTTGAACATGGGCTATAGCCCCTACTGTACGGCATACTATAGCACGCCGTTTTTCATCATTTTTGAGGATTTGAAAAAAAATCAAAATTTCAAAAAACATAGGTTATAGCCCATCGTTTTTTGAATTTTTGAAAAAAATGTTATCCTCGTTTTTCATCGTTTTTGAACATGGGCTATAGCCCCTACTGTACGGCATACTATAGCACGCCGTTTTTCATCATTTTTGAGGATTTGAAAAAAAATCTAAATTTCAAAAAACATGGGTTATAACCCATCGTTTTTTGAATTTTTGAAAAAAATGTTATCCTCGTTTTTCATCGTTTTTGGACATGGGCTATAGCCCCTACCGTACGGCATACTATAGCACGCCGTTTTTCATCATTTTTGAGGATTAAAAAAAAACATGGGTTATAGCCCATCGTTTTTTTAATGTTTTATTTTTTTTTATCCTCGTTTTTCATAGTTTTTGACCATGGGCTATAGCCCATACCGTACGGCATACTATAGCACGCCGTTCTTCGTCATTTTTGAGGATTTGAAAAAAAAGAAAAATAAACATGAGTTATAGCCCATAGATTTTTGAATTTTTGAGAAAAAAACCACATCCTCGTTTTTCATCATTTTTGACCATGGGCTATAGTCCATACTGTACGGCATACTATAGCACGCCGTTTTTCATCATTTTTGATGATTAAAAAAAAAAAAAAAAAAACAAGGGTTATAGCCCATCGTTTTTAAAATTTTTGATTATTTTTAGACGTTTTTCATCATTTTTGACCATGGGCTATAGCCATGAGCAATAGCCGGCTATTAGAAAGTGTGTCTAAAAATGGGATAAAAAACGTCTAAAAATAGATGTCTAAAAAATGTCTAAAAATAGACATCTAAAACACGTCTATTTTTAGACGTGTTTTAGACGTCTATTTTTAGACGTTTTTCATCCCATTTTTAAACGCTCGTCTAATAGCCCATATCGTACGGCATACTGTAGCACGCTGTTTTTCATCATTTTTGAGGATTTGAAAAATAAAAAATAAAATAAAAAACGATGGGTTATAGCCCATCGTTTTTTAAATTTTAAATTTGTTTTAATCCTTGTTTTTCATCATTTTTGACCATGGGCTATAGCCCATACCGTACGGCATACTATAGCACGCCGTTCTTCGTCATTTTTGAGGATTAAAAAAAAACATGGGTTATAGCCCATCGTTTTTTTAATGTTTTATTTTTTTTTATCCTCGTTTTTCATAGTTTTTGACCATGGGCTATAGCCCATACCGTACGGCATACTATAGCACGCCGTTCTTCGTCATTTTTGAGGATTTGAAAAAAAAGAAAAATAAACATGAGTTATAGCCCATAGATTTTTGAATTTTTGAGAAAAAAACCACATCCTCGTTTTTCATCATTTTTGACCATGGGCTATAGTCCATACTGTACGGCATACTATAGCACGCCGTTTTTCATCATTTTTGATGATTAAAAAAAAAAAAAAAAAACAAGGGTTATAGCCCATCGTTTTTAAAATTTTTGATTATTTTTAGACGTTTTTCATCATTTTTGACCATGGGCTATAGCCATGAGCAATAGCCGGCTATTAGAAAGTGTGTCTAAAAATGGGATAAAAAACGTCTAAAAATAGATGTCTAAAAAATGTCTAAAAATAGACATCTAAAACACGTCTATTTTTAGACGTGTTTTAGACGTCTATTTTTAGACGTTTTTCATCCCATTTTTAAACGCTCGTCTAATAGCCCATATCGTACGGCATACTGTAGCACGCTGTTTTTCATCATTTTTGAGGATTTGAAAAATAAAAAATAAAATAAAAAACGATGGGTTATAGCCCATCGTTTTTTAAATTTTAAATTTGTTTTAATCCTTGTTTTTCATCATTTTTGACCATGGGCTATAGCCCATACCGTACGGCATACTATAGCACGCCGTTCTTCGTCATTTTTGAGGATTAAAAAAAAACATGGGTTATAGCCCATCGTTTTTTTAATGTTTTATTTTTTTTTATCCTCGTTTTTCATAGTTTTTGACCATGGGCTATAGCCCATACCGTACGGCATACTATAGCACGCCGTTCTTCGTCATTTTTGAGGATTTGAAAAAAAAGAAAAATAAACATGAGTTATAGCCCATAGATTTTTGAATTTTTGAGAAAAAAACCACATCCTCGTTTTTCATCATTTTTGACCATGGGCTATAGTCCATACTGTACGGCATACTATAGCACGCCGTTTTTCATCATTTTTGATGATTAAAAAAAAAAAAAAAAAAACAAGGGTTATAGCCCATCGTTTTTAAAAATTTTGATTATTTTTAGACGTTTTTCATCATTTTTGACCATGGGCTATAGCCATGAGCAATAGCCGGCTATTAGAAAGTGTGTCTAAAAATGGGATAAAAAACGTCTAAAAATAGATGTCTAAAAAATGTCTAAAAATAGACATCTAAAACACGTCTATTTTTAGACGTGTTTTAGACGTCTATTTTTAGACGTTTTTCATCCCATTTTTAAACGCTCGTCTAATAGCCCATATCGTACGGCATACTGTAGCACGCTGTTTTTCATCATTTTTGAGGATTTGAAAAATAAAAAATAAAATAAAAAACGATGGGTTATAGCCCATCGTTTTTTTAATTTTAAATTTGTTTTAATCCTTGTTTTTCATCATTTTTGACCATGGGCTATAGCCCATACCGTACGGCATACTATAGCACGCCGTTCTTCGTCATTTTTGAGGATTAAAAAAAAACATGGGTTATAGCCCATCGTTTTTTTAATGTTTTATTTTTTTTTATCCTCGTTTTTCATAGTTTTTGACCATGGGCTATAGCCCATACCGTACGGCATACTATAGCACGCCGTTCTTCGTCATTTTTGAGGATTTGAAAAAAAAGAAAAATAAACATGAGTTATAGCCCATAGATTTTTGAATTTTTGAGAAAAAAACCACATCCTCGTTTTTCATCATTTTTGACCATGGGCTATAGTCCATACTGTACGGCATACTATAGCACGCCGTTTTTCATCATTTTTGATGATTAAAAAAAAACAAAAAAAAACAAGGGTTATAGCCCATCGTTTTTAAAATTTTTGATTATTTTTAGACGTTTTTCATCATTTTTGACCATGGGCTATAGCCATGAGCAATAGCCGGCTATTAGAAAGTGTGTCTAAAAATGGGATAAAAAACGTCTAAAAATAGATGTCTAAAAAATGTCTAAAAATAGACATCTAAAACACGTCTATTTTTAGACGTGTTTTAGACGTCTATTTTTAGACGTTTTTCATCCCATTTTTAAACGCTCGTCTAATAGCCCATATCGTACGGCATACTGTAGCACGCTGTTTTTCATCATTTTTGAGGATTTGAAAAATAAAAAATAAAATAAAAAACGATGGGTTATAGCCCATCGTTTTTTTAATTTTAAATTTGTTTTAATCCTTGTTTTTCATCATTTTTGACCATGGGCTATAGCCCATACCGTACGGCATACTATAGCACGCCGTTCTTCGTCATTTTTGAGGATTAAAAAAAAACATGGGTTATAGCCCATCGTTTTTTTAATGTTTTATTTTTTTTTATCCTCGTTTTTCATAGTTTTTGACCATGGGCTATAGCCCATACCGTACGGCATACTATAGCACGCCGTTCTTCGTCATTTTTGACGATTTGAAAAAAAAGAAAAATAAACATGAGTTATAGCCCATAGTTTTTTGAATTTTTGAGAAAAAAACCACATCCTCGTTTTTCATCATTTTTGACCATGGGCTATAGTCCATACTGTACGGCATACTATAGCACGCCGTTTTTCATCATTTTTGAGGATAAAAAAAAAAAAAAAAAAAAACATGGGTTATAGCCCATCGTTTTTTGAATTTTTGAATTTTTTTTATCCTCGTTTTTCATCATTTTTGACGATGGGCTATAGCCCATACCGTACGGCATACTATAGCACGCTGTTTTTCATAATTTTTGAGGATTTGAAAAAAATGAAGAAAAAAACCATGGGTTATAGCTCATCGTTTTTTGAATTTTTTATTTTTTTTTATCCTCGTTTTTCATCATTTTTGACGATGGGCTATAGCCCATACCGTACGGCATACTATAGCACGCTGTTTTTCATCATTTTTGAGGATTTGAAAAAAATGAAAAAAAAAAAAAACATGGGTTATAGCCCATTATTTTTTGAAATTTTGATTCTTATTTTTTCATCCTCGTTTTCCATCATTTTTGACCATGTGCTATAGCCCATACCGTACGGCATACTATAGCACGCCGTTTTTCATCATCTTTGAGGATTTGAAAAAAATGGGGGGAAAAAAACATGGGTTATAGCCCATTGTTTTTTGAATTTTTGATTTTTTTTTTATCCTCGTTTTTCATAGTTTTTGACCATGGGCTATAGCCCATACCGTACGGCATACTATAGCACGCCGTTCTTCGTCATTTTTGAGGATTTGAAAAAAAAGAAAAATAAACATGAGTTATAGCCCATAGTTTTTTGAATTTTTGAGAAAAAAACCACATCCTCGTTTTTCATCATTTTTGACCATGGGCTATAGTCCATACTGTACGGCATACTATAGCACGCCGTTTTTCATCATTTTTGAGGATAAAAAAAACAAAAAAAAAACATGGGTTATAGCCCATCGTTTTTTGAATTTTTGAAAAAAAGAATTAACCTCGTTTTTCATCATTTTTGACCATGGGCCCATACCGTACAGCATACTATAGCATGCCGTTTTTCATCATTTTTGAGGATAAAAAAACAAAACAAAAAAAACATGGGTTATAGCCCATCGTTTTTAAATTTTTGATTATTTTTAGACGTTTTTCATCATTTTTGACCATGGGCTATAGCCATGAGCAATAGCCGGCTATTAGAAAGTGTGTCTAAAAATGGGATAAAAAACGTCTAAAAATAGATGTCTAAAAAACGTCTAAAAATAGACATCTAAAACACGTCTATTTTTAGACGTGTTTTAGACGTCTATTTTTAGACGTTTTTTATCCCATTTTTAAACGCTCGTCTAATAGCCCATATCGTACGGCATACTGTAGCACGCTGTTTTTCATCATTTTTGAGGATTTGAAAAAGAAAAAAATAAATAAAAAACGATGGGTTATTGCCCATCGTTTTTTAAATTTTAAATTTGTTTTAATCCTCGTTTTTCATCATTTTTGACCATGGGCTATAGCCCATACCGTACGGCATACTATAGCACGCCGTTCTTCGTCATTTTTGAGGATTAAAAAAAAACATGGGTTATAGCCCATCGTTTTTTTTATGTTTTATTTTGTTTTATCCTCGTTTTTCATAGTTTTTGACCATGGGCTATAGCCCATACCGTACGGCATACTATAGCACGCCGTTCTTCGTCATTTTTGAGGATTTGAAAAAAATGAAAAAAAAACATGAGTTATAGCCCATAGTTTTTTGAATTTTTGAGAAAAAAACAACATCCTCGTTTTTCATCATTTTTGACCATGGGCTATAGTCCATACTGTACGGCATACTATAGCACGCCGTTTTTCATCATTTTTGAGGATAATAAAAAAATAAATAAAAAAAAAACATGGGTTATAGCCCATTATTTTTTGAAATTTTGATTCTTATTTTTTCATCCTCGTTTTCCATCATTTTTGACCATGTGCTATAGCCCATACCGTACGGCATACTATAGCACGCCGTTTTTCATCATCTTTGAGGATTTGAAAAAAATGGGGGGAAAAAAACATGGGTTATAGCCCATTGTTTTTTGAATTTTTGATTATTTTTAGACGTTTTTCATAATTTTTGACCATGGGCAGCCCATACCGTACGGCATTCTATAGCACGCCGTTTTTCATCATTTTTGAGGATAAAAAAAAACAAGAAAAAAAAAAAAACATGGGTTATAGCCCATAGTTTTTTGAATTTTTGAAAAAAAGAATTAACCTCGTTTTTCATCATTTTTGACCATGCCCTACCTTATCGTTTAATTTAGAGCTCAATATAGCTCAAACACTGTTTAAAACCACCTCGAATGGCGGCCATCTTGAAATAATGGTGTCCATTTTGTTTTTTCAAGTGGACAACGTACTTTTCTGAGAGAGTAGGTTCCGAAGCACTTGTGTGCCAATTTTGATGCTTGTACCATCAAGTGAACGATTCTTATGATATATTGACTTAATCTGCTCCACTACTGGGACTGATTAAAACATAAGGAACTGGAGAAGAGTATGCCATATACAGTAGCTTTATACATTATATTGCGTATTTCTTTGAAGGCGTTTCTGTTGTGTTTTTTCCTAATGAATTCCATCCAGGTTGAGTCCCTTGCAGCTTAGACATCTAAGGGGAAAATATATAATATTGATCGTATGAGTTGGAAGAGCAGGCTTTATCCCAGGCATTTTCACAGCACATTTCACAGCATCAGCAGAGCCTCAGGACTTCATAATATCACTGGTGTGGGGCAGAAACCTCTTATCTCCATATATGTCTCTTGGATATGTTTCTTCCATAAATGAATGGCCTACTTGATCATATATATACTACAGCATCACACAAAAAGCATCAATAGTACTAGGTCCACAAGCTCAATTTGAATACTGAAAAGTAATAGTTTTGGACACAGAGGTTGTGCACCTGACAGAGACGATATAAGAAGAGTGAGGGAGTGGCGCGAGGGAGCCTCATACAGGTTAAAGAAGTGAATAATTGAATGACTCTTGCTTTTGACACGCCACGTCACAGAGGAGGCCAGGAGAACATCTGAGTGTTTTGATCTCGCATCGCCTTAATACAATTTTGATCTGATATACATCAATAGATATATCGGTGCTGTTGGATAGAAACCTTGTATGTCCAAAACTGTTATTTGTTTCGGAATGGAGAAAGGAGGAGAAAAAAAACGACTAAAACTTTTCAATGGTTAAAATAGCTGCAATAGCTGCATAGCTATAAAAGCACACAATGTGTCACATCGTTCTTCTCTGTGAGCTTGTAGATTTGGTATTTTCACTACTTTTGTTCGATGAAGTATGGATATATTAAAATAAGAAAAAAGTTGAGCGAGCAAGGTTTCTGCCTGACAGAAATTATATATTTATTTTTCTAGGCCATGCCACCTGAGGAGAAGTGCAAGACGCCAGAGGGTGGGGTCCATACGCTTTTCCGACCCACTAATAGTCTGACATGCGTAAAAAGACCAGATTAAATTGGCGAACAAGCGCTAAGGTTGGCGACCGGATTAAGGTTAGCGAACATGCGCTGCTCCGTGCTTGCGGTTATGGTTAGTTTAGGGTTTGAGGTAGGTTTTTGTTTACAGTGAGGCCTACTTACTTTGCAATTATTCTACATTGTGTATAAACAAGTTTAAAGACACACGTAATGGATTTTTGCTGAATCAGAATTAATTATTTGTCAATTCCCCTAAGTACTTTCTATGTACTATATACTGTACATATACATAACGAATAGAGAGTATGCACATGCATGATTTTCCCATCAGGACACGCCCCCCTCATCTAGACTGAGTGGCAAAACATTGAGCAGCATGGAGTGTTGGAGTTGGAAACCGCCTGTTTCTAAATGTCACATAATGCAGGAGGCAGCAAAATGTTGTGTTATGAAAACAAGCACTTCCAAACTCTGACAAATAATCAAATGCAGGGCATTTCTTGACAGAAAGTAGCTTCTATGGTGGATTTTCATTAAAACAAAAACTTTGCAGATAGAGAGAGGATACTTCAAGCTTTTCGTACAACTGCAGCTGGTGAGTTTAACATTGCTTAATGCAATCAGACAGGACTTTTCTGTTTGGATGAATGGTCTGTCAAGGCCAGAAAGTAGGTTTTTGCCACTCCCGTTGAAGTTATGCGTTCCCGCATAACTTCCAGGTACTATGATGTCACACACATATACCCTCTATAATACATGCCTTTCCTCCTCAGCCACTTGCAGAGCAAAAATCAACCATCCCCCAAACATCATACAAATGTAAAATATTACATCATAATTATGTTATTGGTTGAAAATGGTCCTGACCTTGTCCTATAGCGAATGTACAAGCTCACAGCATGCTGAGATCAGCTATTCTTTCTATTTGTTGTATGAAGAACAGTGATTAAGAACCCTGGAATTGGATATAGACATTCTATATGTTTGTTTTCGCTGTGTGGTGTGTAAAGTGAGAAGCAGGAATAATCTATTGGAGTAATCCTGATCAATGTCATTGCAGGTTGTTTTTAGGTCAAAGCAGCATTAACATGCAAGAACTGTGAATGCCAACTGTGAATGAACTTGGTGAGGCAATGACCAACAGAGACCAGTGGAAGCAGCTTGTGTCGCAGATCTCGAGGGCACTCGAAGGATGATGATGATGCAAGAACATATTCCATCTGCCAAAGATCAAACGTAGCCTGAGGAGACCAGTTTGACTGCCTAGTAAAACGTCCACGTGATATTTAGTGGATAAGTCACTTGACTTGCTTAACACAAAGAATGCTGGAAACGTATCCATACGCTTTATTAATATCGAACGCCGTACGCGTGAAGCGTATCTATACGTTTTATACGTTTTTTTTATGATTACTGTACATCAACTTCCTATGCGCCCGGACAACAAAGAAAGTAACACCGATCGTCTCTGGGAAGGTCCGGTATGTGATCCGGGAGTTAAAAGCCCCCCCCCTCCTGAAAAGAGGTCTGGTCTATGGCCAAGCTTCCTCCTCCAATGCCTCCATTACGACGTACTGGAGTCTGCACGGCAACGGCATAAACCAACGCAGATGGCGGGATCTAAAATGGAGTTACCCATACTCTAGTGCAGGGGTGCCCAACCTTTTTTGACCCAAGATCTACTTTCAAATTTGCCACCTAGCCGAGGGCTACCAGCCCAAAATGTACTGTAATAACCCATTCAATATGCACATGACCAACACAAAATATTAATAGTCATTGTAAGGTCGGAATTACAAGAATGAAAACATTGCAACTTCTCATTTGGGACTCCACATTTATTGAACTCTGCCATACACACTGACAACACATTAATTCGAGTGTTTTTTTTTGTGCTCTCAGCACTTTGTATTGACCTGTACTTTTCTTGCATTGTACCCATTCTGCAAATTGTAATATTACATTTTTTCCACCAATCAAAACAATCAACAGTCACTGATGTTCAAAGTCTCCGTTTTTTTTCTCGTTTTTTTTTTTTTACATTTTCTTTTTTTTTTAGTTATTTGAATAATGTCAGTCTACCTTAGTGGGAACGCTGGCACTGGGAAGAGGAGGCTAGTTTCTCAAAGTCTGGGTTGTAGGCGCTGGTTGCAAGCCTCAGGCAGGCCACAAGGTGGTCATCTGTCATTGTGGTTCTGTACTTTGATTTGATGAACTTCATGTGAGAGAAAGCAGACTCACACAGGTAGGTTGATCCAAAAAAAGCTGTTATGTTCATGGCACATCTCCCCGTCTTTGAATGATTTCTTTTTTTTTGCGAGAACGTGGCTAACACGATATGACGCTATTGTAGCCGCCTTTGCCTTGGTTGTCGGCCTCGTAAAAGTTGCTTGTTGCCCCGCTAAACGGTCTTTCAATTCCTGTACCTTTGTCGTTCGTAGGACTGATTTTTTTGGGAAGGCTGGGTCGATCTTCTTTTGGTGCATTGAAGAATAATGCCGCTCCAAGTTGCCCCTTTTGGGGAGGGCAACCGTCGCATTGCAGAGCAGACAGATCGATTTATCTTTGAAATAAATAAAGAAAAACTCCTCCTCCCACTCTTTGTGAAAATGATAAGTTTTGGGTCGTTTCGGTTGTTGTGCCATTATTGTCGCTTGTCTCAAATCCCTTTTTTTCTACACTACACCAGTTTCAATGCATCAAAACATCCGCAGGCATGATGGGCGTAACTCCACCTGTTGACTTGATTGACGGTTCATTGACCATTGACGGCTTCCAATTATAATTTATTCACGTTAACCAAGCTGAAAACACCACCTCCGCTGTTTTCGACCAATCGTTTAATTTGAGGTTTAATTTATTCACGTGCAGAACAGATGTACAAGCAAACAACCTGACTGATGCAATGCATAATGCACTTGTAGAGAGGTTGTAGATCTGCTATTTTCGGTAGCAGTGTATTATGGAGGGCTCAAGCTATCCAGCTCACTTTTTTTTTCTTTTTCCCGAAATCATCTCGCGGTCTACTGGCAATCCTCACGCGGTCTACCGGTAGACCGCGGTCGACTGGTTGGGCACCCCTGCTCTAGTGTGTGTGAATACACTCGATTCCCCCTCCCCTCCTGTTTCTACATGGTTTCTCCCGAGGCAGCGATGGAGTGAGGGGCGATCGCATTACAGTTTCATTCCCCCCCGCACTCAACATCCACACAGATCCACTGGCTGGCTGTGTGTGTCTCCATTCCGCCGCCTCGTCCTCTCATTCTCGGAAATATAAACCCGTATATAAACCAAGAATAATCTGCAACGTTCGATCGCCATTTCACGCACACGGACAGGTATACGCGAAACGAATGACGTATTCTCGAAGGACCGCCATAGGAGAAGCAGTATAGATATGATCAACTGTCTTTTTTTCGCCGTCGCGTCAGCCATGTTTGGACAAAGAAGCAGTATACTAGCATATATCACAGCCGTGGAACCCCCCCCCCCCACTGCGAGTTGCGATCGATCGCTTTGCAGTTTGCATCTCTCTCATTCTCTGAAAAAAGATTCTCGGCAGTTGATCACCATAATCGCCATTAGCCATAGCGCCTTCGCCAGCCAATTGCAGTGATAAGACCGCAATGCAGGCGTCTGGGACGTAATCGACCCGTTTGTAATGGATAACGAATACACATAGTTCATCCTAAACTGCGGAAGCCATCGAGTTGTCTGTCATTTTGTCGAAATCACAGCCAGCCGGGATTATTGTCTCTCGCTTATCGCTCCTGTGGTTCATGTCCAGACATGTCCAGGCATGTCAACCTCTCAAGTCACCGTTATGCTATCGTTCTGAAACGAAACGATCTGTGGAAGGTATCCTACACTGGTAGCTTACACTGATCAAGTTGATTTTGTTTACTGAGACAATGATCACATATGTGCACATAATCATCATCATCATGAAGTTATCATAGCGAGTTATAAAGGTTTAAAGTCACAGAGATTGACAGGCAGATATAAACATAAATAAATTATTATCATATACATACTACACACTGAATGAAAGCCCTAAATGTCTCATTTTAGGAGGAAAACAAATAAAATACACATTGATCCCATATACAGTTTGTCAGTAGGCTATTGAATCCAGTTCAGGTATAAAATTCTCTTTTTCAGAGAGAACTTTAGAGAAAGCATGGACCTATAGAACTATTATTCACAAAATAAGGCCTATAGCGAAATGTACATACTATATACCGTATGAAACAGAAGACTCTCTGCTTTCATAAGAAAAAAACTAATACTGTAATACTAATAAAAATCACACCCATGTGAAGTGAGCAGTGCAATGTTGTGAAGTGAGCAGTGCAACATTGCACTGCTCACTTCAAAGGGGTGTGATTTTTATTATTATTACAGTAGAAGTATTTTTCTTATGAAAGCAGAGAGTCTTATGTTTCATACGGTATATAGTATGTACATGTCGCTATAGGCCTTATTTCGTGAATATTTAGTTGTCGGGTCCATGTCTTGTCTAAAATACGAGAGGATTTCAGAAAATGCATGGACCTGAACTGCTCAATATTCACAAAATAAGGCCTATAGCGACATATACATACAATATACCGTATGAAACATAAGACTCTCTGCTTTCATAAGAGAAATACTTCTACTGTAATAATAATAAAAATCACACCCCTGTGAAGTGAGTAGTGCAACATTGCACTGCTCACTTCACAGGGGTGTGATTTTTAGCCTGAAACATTCCCCCCTTCATCCATGTGCTATATTGAGCAGCACAATGTTTCAAGACAAGCCTATATCTACAGTACCTTGCTCTTGTGTTCAAGTATGGATTGTGAACACTGAAATTACTGCCTAGCCCTGCAATTATTGTGCAAACCGTACATCAATCAATATTACCGGTTCGAGCAGAGCTACCAACAAGCAAGTGTCCCTGCTTCTTTAAGCGCTGCATGTCAAATCAACATAGACCGGTATGTCCCCCAATGCAGCCAGCCAACTAATAACAGGAGGAGGTGATGCACATGATGAATTCATGAGAAACAGTGGTGGGGGGGGGGTCACACTCAAGATGAGAATGTGCTGAATCCACAGAGGAGCATAATTAAACAGATAGAGACGTTTCCACGCCATAAACCCTATTTTGCATCGCAGTGAAATGGGAGAAGGAAGGGATCTAGGCGGAATGTGCCACTGTCAGGCGGAAAACCTGTATGTCCAAAACTATTCTTTTTCACAAAATGATAAATAAAAAATAACCCGTGTGCGCCAGATAATCTCATGTAGTTAATATTTAGTCATAAGATCGTATACTTTTCATTGCTTAAATATTTATTATGCATACTTTCCCTTTTGTATTTTTGCTACTCTTGTACGGGGCAAGTAGGGCATTATTTTACGAATAAACATAAAATGAAAGTAAGAAATATGGAGATATGAGGTTTCTGCCCAACAGCAACGTCATGCTCTCCAGGGCTTTTACGATTTAATGTACGCCTGAAACAGGCGCGTACAGTATATACGTCGACCTGATCCACTTGGAGCTTCAAAGGCTATAGCGCATGCACGGTGGGTGGATCAAATAGCTATGTCTCCCCGGGGCTATTTGGAATGAAACCCCTGCTCTCGAGTGGTAATACCACCAATAATGTCCTTCAAAATGCTCTGCTAGGCTAGCCTCATACTGAAGAGTCAGTACATTTAGTGACATGGTTATGCTTGGAGCCTGGGGTACTGTCCAGTACGAGTACAGTGTACTCTATATGCTGCACATTTCTGCTTTATAAGTGTAAACTCAAAGGTCACATTTTTTCCAAGACACAGGTTTTCATAGTGGGGGGCTGTAACCCTCATGGGGGCCAACTGGAAACGAGTGGAAACTATCATTAAATTAAATCATAAAAGAAAGAATGTAATTCAAATTCAATTCATACCATCATTGTGCTAGTTTAACCACTTTTGGCCTGGCTTTTTAGCTTGTCATTATTGTAAAACATTTTGAAGATTTTTGAAACAATTGCTAATAGCTAGATCCCCCCCATTGTGTAAGTCACACGCTATTTGTGGCTGTGGCTATTTGGCGCTCCAGGAATGGCAAAGTTTGGGAACCCACAGTCTAAGAACCCTGCAGGGATGAGATTTTGTACCATTAATGCTGCAGGGGGGGAAAAATCCTTCAAAACTAAAAAGCATATTTTTAGGGGAACGTTAGAGTTCTATCCCGGAAAGGGTCAAAGAGGGCAGCGATACCTAGAGGATATAGAGAGTTGAAAGTTGTGTCACACACGCATTACACGTTTTAACACTAACAATACATAATGTGTTCCCCCCCCCCCCCCCCCCCCCCCCCCCCGAGACCTTTTTTTTTTTAAATGCAGCTGTGTCACACTGCTCAAGGAAGGATAAACACATTGTACCCTGCAGGCACAGACAATGCTCCTGCGTCATTATTAACTGCTTCTGTAAGACCTAAAATAGTTTAAACGCAGCAGCACAATAGGCTCTCCTATAGATGGCAGCCACAGCACAAGACTATTAAAGCCAAATTTATAATATGCCATGTGACGATGTTGCATGGCGACCTACAAGCTCACAACCGGTCACATCTTCGACATGCTGTACGTGAGCTTTGTGGGTCTGCTATTTCCGGCACTCATGTTGGAGCATTTATACGGTAATGTCTAAATTCTAAAAGCCCTGCAAATTAACAGCCCATAGAGTTCTTGTACTCCAAGGTCCATGGCAATGGAACCATTCAGTTTCATGATATCTTGTGTGCAAGTGGAAATCATGGCCTAATGGTGACACTAGAGGAAATGCAGGATTCAGGAAGCATAAAGATACACAGCAAATATCACTGAACTCCAGACAAGAATAAGAATAATATTCTTGTCTGTCTGTTCTGGTTTACAACAATGTCAAATTTGACGAAGCAGAAAAGACAGACACTACCTCCCTGTATCCTAAACACACCAGCAGAGCTGCGAGCGAACGCCTGTAGGCTACTACAGACTTTCGCTTAATCCGATCAATTGGGTGTGTCCGAGCCAGGATAAAGTGAGTTGTGTTGTCTACTGAGAGCTCCACTGATAAAAAGATAAAAAGCCAGCAGGTGCGCCCAGCAGCATAGTTCGCGGAGAGGAGAAAAATAAGCTGCTTGATACTGCTCATCTCTGGCAGTTTGTTTGTAAACTATTCATACATTTTAAGTAAGAGAAAGGCCATGATTCATTTCACACTCACATAGTGGTGTAACATATTTGCGGGCCTCTGTGCAAGTCATTTAGGACGGCGCCCAAACCATAGTGGCATGCCATTATGACATAGATCAGCCAACGCAGGGAAGCTGGAAGTACCCTCACTAAAAACGCCGGGACAAAGCTCCACACGTCCCAAACTCTTCTCCCTTCTGGCTCCAAAACTGTGGAATGCACTTCCCATTTCAGTCAGAACTGCAGCATCCGCCGTAGTCTGAAAACCCACCTTTTCAGACTCCATCATGGCATAGCATTTCTGTAGACTTAGATAGCATTTGATACAGACTTATAGCATGTTATGTATCCAGCACTATAATTGCATTGTATGTAGTCATAGCACGTCATAGTACATATGTATAGCATAGTAGTATATGTATAGTTTATATGTATAGTTTCATTATATAGATATTCCACTGTTAGCTTACGCATGTTTCATGATAAATGTTTTTATGTGATGTATTCCCATGCTTTTTTGTTCTTGCTTAATGTAAGTCGCTCTGGATTAAGAGCGTCTGCTAAATGCCTAAATTGTAAATTGTAAATTGATGACACACACACACACACACACACACACACACACACACACACGCCTGGGTGACGGCAGACTGCTGGACGAGTGCTGTCGCTTTGGCATGGGGGGGTCAGATCAACATATGGAATGAATTCTGTACTGGCCACATATGGAGCATGTCTTGAGTGTGCAGGTTTGATGAGGTCAGATCAACATAATTATGGAATGTCAGAACAGGTCAGCTCCATATACAGAGCTGCCAACCTGCACACATTTTGTGTACCAACCACGCAATTATAGGTGTATAGACACCTAGAATTGCGTTGTTGGTACACAAAATGTGTGCAGGTTGGCAGCTCTGAATATATGGATATCTAAGGGTGGCAGCGGGGGCAGCTGTCTTGAGTGTACAGGGTTTGAAGAGGGCCCAGGTAGGGCCAGGCCTTAATGTTCGGGCCTGTTGAGAACTCTAGTTTGGGACAGGCCCGTCTAGAGTTTAAATGGACAGGTATCAGTCAAAAGGGAGACATCGAAGAGGAAGGGTGGGTGGGGAAGGATCTACATATGGAATGTCAGAACAGGTCAGCTGCATATATGGAGATCTAAGGGTTTGAGGTTTGAGGTCAGATGTAGAGTTGCTGGCCAAGTCAATATTGAGGACATCAGGGATCTCCATATATGGGGTTAATATTAATGTCATCATCCTTTTTACTAATCCAGGATTTATTTTCAAAACCATATGATTTTAAAACCAATATCAAAATAAACACTTTGTTATACATACACTGTTAATTGCTCATGAATGTGTTCTGACACGCACAACTGAGTCTGTCCATCTCTCTCTCTCTCTCTCGTCACTAGATATATAGAGACCTGTTTCACAAAAAATGTTACCTCATAGTGTCCTAAATGTCCTAAATGAGACGTTGTATGAGGCTCATCATACAAAGTCTCATTTAGGACATTCATTTATTGAATGCTGCATCTAGTTGTTCCAAATAACTATTAGTTTCTAGGGAGTTGAAAAGACCCTTAACTATTACCTTAGTTGTCTCACAGTCAGACGTTCAGAGATCCCACATATATACCAATGGCTCTCTGGGGAAATCTAAATTCAATGTATCTAGAACGCCCTCTGACAACCCCACGGTACCGGCTGCTTTGAAAAAGCAATCCTGGTACAAGACAGTCACAGTATGAAGCCAAAAGCCTGAAATCCTTTGCATTAGTTCTGCGATGTTTTGCCGTCGTGTTTTGTTTTACATTTAAGTCCATTCGTTTGCAGTGGTGGAAGAAGTACTCGGATGTTTTACTTAAGGAAAAGTACCAATACCACAATATAAAATACTCTGTTACAAGTAAAAGGCCTGTGTTCAAAATGTTACTTGTGTAAACGTAGAAAAGTGTTGGCATCAACATACTTAAAGTATGTACCAAAAGTAACATTTCCAAAATATGTTTGACAACAGCAGCTATTAGGCTATAATAGGTATTTTCAAATAGCCTGGCCTACGGTATGCATAAAATAGGGCTAAAGTGTTTAATGTATGTTTTATAATATAATAATGTAGTGGAATAATTGTAGTGGAGTACAATATTTGCCTCTGATACATCTCAGTTAGACACTAAAGTAAAACAAAAACAAGTAGGCTACTTAACCCATTTTGGGCAGGAACCCCTTTTGGTGTTGCATTATGTAATGCTTTAGCTATTGGAAAATAGCAGATCTACAAGCTCATAGCGTGCCACCGAGTGGCGCGCTACGAGCTTGTACGTGTAGGTGTGCTATTTTTGAAGAATCGTGAAAAGTGACATGAAAGTTTTTGAGAACGACTGACATAGAAAAACTGCTTTTTCAAAAAACAGTCAGAGACTTAGAAGACATTTGCAGAATTGTTCCCGCGTCAAAATGGGTTGTACAGTACTCTACACTACAGTAAGTAGAGTAAATTACTTTCCACCAATGCCAAGACGTATACGTCGGCAGATAGCTCTGATCGCACCACTCGCCTGACTCATATAGAACCCTCTCTGCTGCAGGTAATGCTCTTTGTCACCTTTGGAAAACACCTCGTGAATAGACTCGGAAGGGGACAAAAATAAAGTGGGCCACTTACACCACCCTTGGCCGGCTGGAAAACCTTTCAGGATGCTGTGTAACGTGGGGTGCGGAAAGGTTGTCAGAGGGAGAGAGAACTATAAGGCAGTGGAAAGACACTGTGATGTGAAAGCAACTGACGGTTGGAAGAGAGGGTGGTGACTTTTGTACAACTTGGAGCCTACACTACACAGTGAAATCGAAATAGTGTTAATAGTAATACAATAACACAGACAGTGTGCAATTGGATTTGTATAATTATGCACAGTAAAAAAAAATAACCTGTGTTAATGTATCCGTTTATAAATGAGAGTTAAATGAAAACGGAGGATTCTATACAGCCTACTTATACAATTTTAATAATGTGGATCTTGCTATTTACAATTTTGGAATTTAGCAGACACTCTTAATCCAGAGAGATTTACAGTAAGCAAGGCAAACACAAGGTAATAGATCAAATGCATCAAAATAGAAATCCAGGATTATAGGTAAACCAATCATCAGTCTAGACAGCTTCCTAAATAAATATTCCGTACATGAAAACTATACAAACTACAGGATGCCAGGTCAACACATGAACCTGTCATCTGTCTAGTGTCTACTGCAACATGCTAATCTGACTAAATTACATTTGCATAAGGCTGTAAAGGGTTCATCAAGGCTAGAGCAATTAAGTGCTATGGCAAGTGCCACTGGGCTAAGTCCCTGTGTTAGCTGATCCGAGTGAGCGGGAGGGGTTGTAGGGTTGGATTCAGGCTTTGAAGATAATGGGGGGTACCACCATACCGTTGGTTGCTTTGTAGGCCAACATCAGTGTTTTATACGCAAGCAGTAACTGGTAGCCAATGGAGGGGGTGGCTCCAATGTGGATCTCAGACTTCAAATGACCAAAATGGTCAGTCGTCTATGATCTATCTGACTTATGACTCCAAATTCTGAAAAAGTTTAAGCCGGATGAGAGGCCCCATTGACTTCACTTATAACAATAATGAAAAGTGCAGGTTCTTCTGTGGCCTACTGGCAGTGCAGGTGTGCACAAGAAACGTCTCTCACCTATTAGACAGGAAACATTGATATCACCTAACAGATCCAGTTCAAAACGCGTCGATTCGTGCCATATTTCGAGCTTGTGGATATGCTACTTTTGATACTTTTGTGTGATTTTTATTTTAGAATATGAGATAAGAGGTTTCTGCCCAACAGCAACAAGATAGTTTCTACAGTAGTTGATGTTTCATCTTAAAGAGACAAGAACAAGCAACATTATTGATAATAAATTAGGCTATTACATCCTAAGTCAGATTTGGGCCCTGATTCAACACCAGTTAAGAATGGCCGTTTGTCTTCCAACAAAGCATTTTCTCAAAAAGCTACACCGCACAAAAACACATAAATTCCACTGCTTGAAAAAGTAAAGAGTGGTGCATTGATGAATGGTTAGTGCCTCAGAGCATTGTTCTCTGACAAACAGACGTGGAAACAATAGACTCAGAAACTTGATGAAATACTGTGTGCACCACAAACAAAACATTTGTTTCTGCCTTGGAAACGCCAAAGTTGTTTCAACATTCTTTTTACTTTTAATATTAACTTTAAATTATATTCTTAGAAAGCCAACAGTACACGTTATTACTTAAATTGAATGAATGAATGAATGAATGAATGAATGAATGAATGAATGAATAATTAATTACATTTTTATTTTCATATCATGCCATCATTTGGTCCATCCCACTGTTCCCACATTACACAATAATAAAATAAATGAGATTAACAATCCTAGCTTCCTGATGGTATTTCAGAAGTTCTCATAGTTTGTGCAAATGAGCAGAAAGAATCATTTAGAAACAGACTTGGTAATTTGACTGCAAGTAATAACTCTACAGTAAGGAACCTGGGGATTATTATTGACTCTGAACTGAATTTCAATGCGCATATTAATCAGGTTACCAAGACCGCGTTCTTTCATCTTAGAAACATTGCACGCATTAGAGCATATCTATCCTTGTGTAACAGGGTGGTATTAACGATTGTAGCCAACTACGCCACCTAGGGAATTGCACTTCAGGAAATACTTAGAACAGACCATTTCATTGAAGACTCCTGATTACAGTTGTAACTCTCCAAACAAGTTCGTTGTACAAAAAACATTAAAGGCAGAAACAGGTAATTAGCAAAAGTACAACATGTATTTATTTCCTTAACAGCATAATTTCATATATAGGGCTATCCTCACCAACATCCTCATAACCATGAATAGACTCAATAGCAGGAGAGGAAATTAACAATAAAATATACTGTGTATACCCCAGTGCTGGGGTAGGAGGAAGATGGTTAGGCAGACCGACCCAGGGTAGTAGCACCCCAGTTCACAGCAAACCAAAGCAGATAAAACTATAGCAACACAAAAGGAGGGGGTTACCACAACCACTGGGCGGCCGTCACATGGTCCCAATGTTGATATACCAGCACCAGACCTACAAGGAGGACCTACAGTACACATTAGTGAGGATATTTATAAATAACAACAAACTAAAACTTGAAGACCTAGTCAACCTCAACACAGCTACAATAATGTATAAGATCTACAATAAGCTATGAAGTATATTTCATACCATACAGAGGAGAATTGTGCACGGCAGACAGACGAGATTCGATGTTCCATGATGTTTATTTCAACGAAGTACAGCTTACAGCATAGACAGACTCACGCCAGCCAGCAAAGTGGCTGACGTCTCATGTAGGCTTGCGCCACTGACTGACAAATGATCCTATCCTGGTTAACCTTTTAAGCAGTTGACATGGGTGTAGGGTGTCGGACTTTTATTGCATATGTAAAACCAAAGTCTTTGATCTACCTGTCTGTCTCAAACTCCTTTGTTATACATATACAGTAGGCTAGCCACTCCAGGATATATCACCCTAGGAAGGCCGACACCCTAGATGCTAATCACCAAAAATAGGTCTACTGTAGTAGGCTATGCAAGTTGCAAAAGGCAGGAGAACACAAGAGCATTGTATAATTATGTAATCCCATATGCTTCATATCCCCCCTTGACCATCACAGATGGTCACATAAAAATATGGAACCATAATTATCTTAGACCCCCCTTGACCCTCAGCTGAACAATACATTCAAGAAACCAAAAATAACAGCATTACAGTAGGCAGAACTCTCCCAAAATGGTTTTTCAAACAGACATCCATACATACGAATAATGGAAAATGATTAGTACAGTTAACTGACATTTAAACAAGACATGCCGCTTTCAGCTCCTATTGTTACAAGAGCACTTTTTTGATATGCAATAAACCCACATGTTTTACTATAAACTCTGCTATTTCAATGCCAATACACAGTAAATACACTATCAGTTAAGTCACTCCGGACTTACCCTGACCAAATCACCCGTGTGGTGATACCCAAAAAGAAAGCATTGACGCGCCAGAGTTTGACCATAATAACACATATCTCTTCATATCTCTAGGAAAATACCTCATTGACTCATAATTAGGCTATATGACTCAACTTATCTAATTATACGACAAACACATACCAACATGAGGCCTATATTATTTCATGTTGAAAAACAAACGCGACGCACAATTTGTAATCAGAGTGAAGGAAAGTTCGTCTCCCCTCCGAATTGGACAAAGAAAGTTCTTCTGTATGCCGCCCTTTCCAGTTACCTTGCAATGTTCGTTCTGCTGCACGGATCAAGGTGAGAAAAAGTTCAATGCTGTTTTCCCGCTGTCCTCGTCATCATCTCTTCTCTCCCCCCTCCCAACTCTGTTAAGTTGCAAAAGGCAGGAGAACACAAGAGCATTGTATAATTAATTATGTAATCCCATATTCTTCAGCTACTTCCAACCTGCATGCAGGATCTGTTCAAACCCAGGGAGAGTAGATACGAACTCAGAGGAACTGGAATATTCAAAAAAATCAAAATCTCAAGGACTAACACAAAAGAGAGATGTCTATCCGCCATTGGGGTGAATCTGTGGAACGAACTCAATACAGAACTAAAAGAGAGCAACTCCATAAGAACATTTAAAAGATCATATAAAGCTATGATAATTGACAAATATATAAAATCACTTTAATACAGTATGCATAGGCACTATTAGGCAGTAGATATTACAAAATTATATAAATAAAAATAATATATGAATAATATAAATTATTTGAAGTAACCACTTCCCAAACCTAAATATACAAACACATATGCCGTAAAAGTAAACAATAATACACACTATATTTGAAGCAACCACTTTAAATATAAAAGCACGCTTAACAAATAAATAAAATAAATAAAAAGCTAAAATCTATGTGGTCGTAACTAGTATAAGGCAAATAAGCTAAATATGTATTTTCTGTTCATCATTGGTATAAGAAGCACAGCACTATAGAGAATCAGTTTTCCCATTGCTACTGTTCCTGTTTTTGTTTTTGTTTTTTTCTGTTCCTTTTTTACCTTTTTATTATTTGAATCATTAATAAGGTGGGCATAATAAGCTTCGGCTTCAGCCCAAACCTTTTCAGTCAAACTGTAATTCTGTAAACGCTCATTTTGAAATGTACTGTACTGTAAATGACTGAGATAAATAAACTAACTATAACTAACTAACTTCAGCCACATTTAACAATAGCAGATCTACAAGCTGTCAAGCTCACAATGCGTCACATTTATTTATTTATTTTCTTTCACATGTATAGTGTGTGAGTACTACACTGAGTGTCAGCCTATACTTTTTAGTATTTCTACATTGCAGTATTGATATTTTTACAAAAAGCACTCGCTACCATAAAAAAAAATCAGACCAGCCTGAAGTGTGTGGTGCTTTTACTGTATGCCTATACTTGTGCTGTACGTACTGTAACTGTACAAGCTCTCCTCCCTGGCCTGTGTGTGTGTGTGTGTGTGTGTGTGTGTGTGTGTGTGTGTTAGGCTGCACAACAGTTACAGGATCTCCTCACTGGTCAACAAAAACACCTTGAAGACCCTAACAGGAGCCCTCATACAAGGTTTCTTTGACTATGCATGCACCTCCTGGTACCACAGCACATCAAAGGCCCTTAAAACAAGGCTCCAGACCTCCCAAAACAAACTGGTCAGGCTCCTACTTGGCCTCACCCCCCAAACCCACCTCTCCCCTGCCCACTTTGACAGGCTGGAATGGCTTAGTGTCGACGACAGATTAGAACAAACCATGTGCAACCCAGATTCGGCACAAACGGACTAAGTTTAAGGCCGATGAGTTTAATCACGCGTTTAATCACCGTAATTTATACATCCTACTTGGTTCCGAAACGGTTGAGAAATGACAGAGTTAGCGTGTGGCGGTCCCTCTACTGTACCCTGTACTGTACTGTACTGTACTGTACTGTATTGTACTGTACTGTACTGTACTGTACTGGCACACCCGAAATCATCATATATACAGTTAATGTGTGTGTGTGTGTGTGTGTGTGTGTGTGTGTGTGTGTGTGTGTGTGTGTGTGTGTGTGTGTGTGTGTGTGTTAGGTAGGCACCCACCCACACACATACACACATAGCTCCGTAAGGGAGTAGTTGCACCACTCAAAAACAGATTTTATCAAATATGAGTGACTATCATATCGATACAGATACCACCATATTTCAGATGAACTAAATGCTTCAGAATGTAATCTACAACATTTTGAAAACATGTTGAGCTATATACATGGCATGCCCAAAATAGTGACACCAGGGTTGGAGTGGTTAAGAATACAAGTTAAAGAACAAAGAACTGGACACATGTGACATATTGTCCTAGGTGTGTTTTTCATTTTGACCTTGTTTTGTGCCAGTTTGTGACCTTATACCTCTGTGGTTGTCTTTCTATTAGGGTCTAATCATCTTTTCGGATCATTTTTAAATTGCATTTATCGGAGGTACAGGTAGGTGGACAGGTAGGTACAACCCAGGGGGGGCAGTCAGACAGATATTTTGTGAAGCCACCAAGGAAATCGGGATTTCCTGAAAGTTCATAATGGCCTGTTGTGGCGCTGTCATTGGGCCCAAAAAAACCCATAGCCCCATAGAAGTCCATGTATTTGGGCCCAACTTCACCTAGACTGTATTACCTTAATAAACATGGTCATGAATACTTTCTGCTTCCAGTCACTAGTTTAAAGTCTCATTTCTAATGTCATAATATTCTTTTTGGAAAATGATGGTCCCATTTATTAAAATAATTACCATAAAGTCGCGTATGTTCTGAGGGGCGTGGCTACCGTTACAGTCTATGATCGGGATTCCCCACCCACTCGAGTCAAAATAAAAACCAACTAAGAAGAAGGGGGGAAGTCCCGCCTCGTTGTCTGGGCCAGCCAATGGGCCAGCTGGGCCCAAACGGATCTAGAAAGATGGTGATTTACAATACAAGGACTGACAGGCTTCATTTTACGTTCATGTTAGACCTGGGGAACGCTTTGTCCATATTTTTTGCAGTCTATGGTACAACCCAAACATTCAGTTCAAGTCCCATAGAGCGCCGAAGTCCTGACGTCAATCACTCATCCCCTCGATTCCCCTGGTTCACGGAAGTAATTTCTCTATGGAGAATAACACGGGTGATCTTAATATCGTTTACTATAAGCGTTGTGGTCCAAAATTAAACAAGCTGTCTCTGCGTTATTGTTAGGGAGGTGTCTCTGTATCGTTTGCGACAGTCACTCATATAATGATACCCATATAATGATACAGTCTGTTTCTAGCGAAAATGCAACTACTTCAGCAGCATTAGTGTTTTCTCTCAGTCGGATAATTATTCATATCCATGTGAGTGAAGCGTGGATGATTTGTTTATTTTTCAAACACAGTTCTTACAGTATATAAGGCAATTTAAAATCCCCCTATGGGGATTACAATTTACAATTTAGGTATTTAGCAGACGCTCTTGATCCAGAGCGACTTACATTTAAGCAAAAACAAAAGCATGGCATACATTTAAGCAAAAACAAAAAGCATGGCATACATCACATATATCAAAAGTAGTTATCATGAATCATGTATAAACTAAGAACGTAACAGTGGAGTATCTATGTCAACTATACATACTATACTATTATATATTATACAATATGCATGTGTACTATAAGGTGCTATGACTACATAAAATGCAATTCTAATGCTGTCTACGTAACGAGCTATAAGTCTGTCTAAAATAACAATGCTAACCTAAGTCTACTATCTGAGTCTACATAAAGTGCTATAAAGGGCTAGGCTATGCAATGCAATGCAATGCACTGCAAATGAAAAGTACATGAACCTGTGGATTTGCGCCCTCTACCGATATTGACGTCAGACTTCGGTGCTCTATTCCTGATGCAGACCGCCATTCGAGATAGAGGAGCGAGATTTCCAATTAAAATGTCCTTAACTGGCTTTTAATTTAAGCCCAGTATATTAGGTGTCAAACACAAAGGTCGGAAAGCATTTCAGAAATGAAATTAGTTCAGTTCCCAATGGGACATTACAGATGTGACTCCCTCCCATCATTTCAGCAGGCTAATGCAAAACTTCAAAATCTCTAATAGATGAACCTCAGTTGATCTCACAGTGAGAATATTGTATGTCTTGTGGCGTCTCGGTTCCGGGACTGCGCACCACGGAATAGCCACCTCGGGGAGAGAGGGAGAGAGACAGGCAGAGTGAAGCGTTGCCAACGGCAACGAGGGCGGGTCCTGGAAGGAAGGTACATCCCAGCCCGTCTCCTCGTCTGCCTTAACGAGCCACCTGCTGCGCGTCCACACCCAGGCAGGTTAAAAGGCTCTGTCCTGCTCACTCTCTCAGAGACTCTCCCGAGAGACAGGCTGGCATGCGGCACCTGGTAAGACTAATCCATATTCCCTCTCCTAGTATACCAGTTAATGTGATGACAATACTAATTGTGTGAATCTCTCACCTCTCAGGCTCACCTACCCATTCCGTGGAAGTGACCGCTGGGCTCTGGGAATTAGGAGGCTCACACTGGCTGGGACACTGGAGTGCCCCTAGCCCCCCCCCCTCCCCCCTTTGATGAGATTGTGGGACAAATCACCCATAAATCTAATTATACAGAAGAGGAGGGGGGGGGGGGGGGGGGATTGCACCACTCAGTTCACACAGGTGTGATTTTTAGTATGCACATGCATAAAGTAAGTGGCAAATCCAGTGGCAAAGTGAGTTTAACGTTTTTAACGTTGTTTAATGCAATCAGATGGTAAATGAAATAAAAATGGTAAATGGTGCATTTATATAGCACCAATGCGCTTTACATAGATTGTGCATTACATTCACCCATTCACACACATTCACACTAGGGCATTAACGACTTGAGATTTTTCCCTGTCGACTTGTCGGACAGTAAAGTTGAAGTCGTATCGATTTATCGTTTCTGGCGGCGGGGGGGGGGGGGGGGGGGGGGGCGGACGCGCGGGGGGGTTGGGGGATTTAACAGGGGCGGGTGGAGGTGCCGCGCGCTCAAATACGGAGCATGTCAAACAAAGCACTGCGCATTCAGTGGCCTCTCCAATATGACAGTCACAGTGCATGTATCATCTATATCAGAGGTTCCCAAACACCGGTGCCGGTCCGCGGGACACGTGGCACTGGTACGCAAGAGGGGAATTCAAAGTTTTGCGTCGTTTAAAAATGTCCAATCTTTGTATCTTTAGCAGCAGCAGCTGTAGGCTATTTTGTGACGATCGCATTAATGAAACCAAACGCTACACGCGGTTCCGGTACAGGATTATTATTTCATGTGAATCATGTCAAAATGAAAAGATGATGTTATCCAGGTAAAGTAGTGGTATTGGCACACAGCGCAGCAGCAGCACAGATAACACAATAAGAGATATAACATTATTATTCTCCTCCTCCTCCTCCTCCTCCTCCACAACTCGATAACGTTCTCATGTTAGTTTGTTACTCATTTTCTGAGCCATGCAAATAAACAACAACCCGCACTGACCGGAGACGGAGAGGTTCATGTGCCCTGCGCGTAAAGCTTAGCCAGAAACAGACAGTCATTGCGTCAGCATGAATGTAGCCTCGGGAACCCAGACGTTATATTTCCAGCACGGAGGTGAGGGGGATATCGTTTGGGGGTAACGTTTGCGTGCTTCTATCTGTTACTTCTCTGACACAGCGCAGTTCAAACAGACTTCAGCCAGTCTCAATAGTGGGACACCGCGCGCTGAGAGCCACATAGCCTACACAGCTGCATTTGGTTTTTAATTAAGGGCGCGTTCTGAATGCAATGAAAAAAGGGGAGAAAAAAAAAAAAAAAAAGCTCAACTTTCGACTTGCGCTGCTGCGAGTCGACTCGTGACTCGTTTATCGATAAATCGATAAATCGATTTTTTGATGAATGCCCTAATTCACACACACCGAAGCGGAAACCATGCAAGGCACCAACCAGCACATCAGGAGCAATTAGGGGTTGTGGCTCGACACTAACTCTGGGGGAGTCCGGGTTCAAACTGGCAACCTTGTGGTTACCATCCAGCCACTCTATACCCCTGAGCCACCGCCGCCCATGAGCTGTCAAGACCAGAAAGTGCATACCGTCTATATAGAAGCCAGGAGAATGACGTGGCTGATCTCTGCCATAGGGGCTCCCAGCCAGTGTTCATTTTGTTCACTAAAGTTATGACATTTTATTTTCTTCGTAGACTATGTTTTTTCACTGATGATAACTAAACAAAAAACATAACACAAAAAACTAAACTATGATGACTAAAACTGTGATGAAATATATTGACAATTTTGTAAAAAAAAAATTAAACTACTGTAGACTAAAATGTTTATAGGGGCTTATGTTAGAGTTCCAGTAGAACTAGGACAGGTAATTGTAGGCCTATGCTCGGTTACGAGCTCCAAAAATAGACAATCTACATAATCTCGCAGATCAGTAATTTCTGGCACACAGCTGACTATAGCTATAAATCAGGCTTTGCGACGCCATCACGGCCAGCCAAAATACATTTTGTCGACTAAATCAACTGTAGATTTAGTCGACTAAGATCTTGTGATATTTCGTCAATTAAAACCACACAGAGTTAAGCTAAAGCCTTTCAGATGACTAAAATATAACTAAAACTAAATGGAATTGTATTCAAAAGACTATGTGGCTAAATCAAAAGTTGCTGTCAAAATGAACACTGCTCTCCCCAGCCAGCAGATTGTGCTCTGGAATCCGATCCAACACACAAGGATAATCGACCATATACGGATGCAGGAGCTGGAAAGTACATTTGCCAGCAGAAGTACTGCATGGATGAGCGAGGTGACTGGAGACAGGGTTCATCCAAGGACAACCTCCTAGCCCTGTAAAACCCGGATTCATTTCTGGTATGTGAAAAAAACGATTTCAACCTTACTACTACTTTTTACTACTAGGACTTTATTATTATGTAAAAATTAATAATTTACATTTCACAATAATGAATAAAACATGTTCTAGACATTCTAATGATCACAAAAAAACATCAGGGTTAAAGGTCAAAGGTCATAGGTTAAGAATTGTTAAAAATTGTCCAGAGATATTTTATTTGTGTGAATTCCAGCCTCTGTGGGGGGGTATTTATATGCAAATATCATGATCAATGGCATTGCAATGGCACTGCAATGAACATGACGTTTAGGTGATGTTTTAATTAATGAATAAATAAATTAAAATATGTTGTAGTATTGCGACGCTGGGTGTTACAGGGCTAGAGAGACAATGAGAGAGAGAGAAAGATTGGTCAAGTATACGTGGATATAGTTGTTTTGTCCATCGTTGACTAGAATGACGAAGTCAGGCGGAAAAAAACAGAACGTGAGCTAGTGTATGTGGTTTGAACGACAGTTTGATGATCTATCATCATCCAATGAATGAGAAAACCCCCACAAAAATATAAAGGGTGTTCAATAGCACTGGTTTATTGAACTGAAAATAGAAAAACAGAGATAGTTGGAATCTACCCTACAACGGCAATACGATGGGTGCACTCTAGCTGAATATGCCGCCATGCAGGCACCCTGCCGTGTCTATTAATACGGTTCAGGATGACCCAGCCTTATTGTATTCCAGAGAGGCAAACTTCAAAGAGCTTGTGGCCATGATGAGAGAGGATCAATTTATGATCCGATACCTGCTTGTTGCTTCCTGGCCCTGCGAGGCAAGCGTGTGTTGCAGCCGGTGATAGATGATCATTCAACGAGCCAAAAGCCAAAGAATTGTAATATTCGTGTACATATACATATGTATATGTGTATATTGTCGCCGTCAGGTGGAAACCTCATACACAATATCTACAAGCTCGAGCTTGAAGATATTGTGCTACTTTGGATGGTTTTGTGTGATGCTGCACTGCGATCAAGTAGGGCGGAAAAAAGAAACCACACAAAGTTAGAATATAGAGAGATAAGAGGTTTCTGCCCAAAAGCAATGATATGATATTAATCGTGTATCTCTATTCTGAGCATGTCTGATAGGCAAACGTTGGGGGAAATTAGGGAGAATAATCAAAGAACAAGCTTGTAACGCAACGGGTTGTGATAGCTTGTAGATAGATCGGCTTGGCAAACAGATTTGGTTTAGAGCCGAGGGAAAAGGAGGGGGCCAAGAACAGACCCCTGGAGGACCCCTAGTTAGGTAAAGTTATCATAAGTTGTGGCAAATCTGCAAATAAAATGCTTACCACTAGCTTTCTTCACAGATGTGTTCATAAAGGTGTCTACTATGATACTATCACAGAAACATCTGTTCCAACCCAACTCCCTTGGGAAACCTTTTAACAGCTGCTGAAAGTTGGGGTACCATTATCAACCAATATAAGGCAAAACATTCCACATTTCATTATACTTTAAGTAGCATGTGACATCAAACTAGGGGGTTTTCAAGATTCTGAATCCATTGCAAGCATTAGTTTTGCACATTTGGGCAAATTTAGCCCAAGGAGTATTTTCGTGCAAAACTCATGCTTGGAATGGATTCAGCATCATGAAAACCCCCTAGTTTGACATGTCACATGCTACTTAAAGTATAATGAAATTTGGAATATATTGGTTGATAATGGTACCCCAACCTTCAGCAGCTGTCACAAAGTATCCCAAGGGAGTTGGGTTGGAACACATTTTTCTGTGATAGTAGACACCTTTATGAACACATCTGTGAAGAAAGCTAAGGTAAGCATTTTATTTTGCAGATTTGCCACAACTTAATCTAACTTTACCTAACTACCCAGTCAACTAAGAAAATACTTTTAAAATGGTTAATATAATAATATATAAAATCCTGTAAAAACAGACATTATTGGATGTGCTTATTTTAATTAAGGGTAGATTTATTTGCAAACATTGATGACAGTATAGTTCATACAAGGCATCGTTATGTGATGTTATATGCATACTGAAAGAAAGCCAGACAGCAGTGCCAAAACGCATCTCTTCTTTATTCAAGTAAGTGTAACCCATATAAAACTAGAAGAAGTGCCCTTCTGGGCACAGGTCTCCACCAGGAGGATAGGACTGTGTGAGATGTTTGGCAAAATGTTTAGGAGTAATATATGTTTTTTAGTTTTAGTTTTTTGCAACAATTCTCTTCATTTTGTTGAGGAAATGCAGAGCCAGATCGCTCATAGCATCTCTGAGGATAGAATTCTGGATGAGCAGGACATGTGCAGCATTTTGAACGAAACGGGCCACTCCTGAAAACTTTGGAAGGCAATCTTAGGTCACATTCACACCAGAGAGCTTTGCTGCGATTAAAACGAATCCTGCCAGGGGCGTGCTGGGTCCCTAATTCAGCCCGGGAAGTGGAGTTGTGGAGGCCCTCTAGGTGCGGCGCGCGGTCGCGCGCCGGCGAAACAAAATACAGACGAATCAAGGGGCGTGAGAGCGCATTTTTGGTCACTTTAGGTCCTACAGTGAAATAAAAATCATTTTGATCATATTGATCATTTGCTGTTACAAGCAACAATACAATAATCATTGTGCATTCAACCATGCATTATAAGGAGTTGGACTACAAAGTATTTGTCCTCATTATAACCTCCTCCAAGTCAACCACCTCCTCACCACCAATATTAAATAATAATAATAATGATTAAATGTATTTATTATATTATATTATAATTTATCATATAGTGACTTGATATTGATAATTTGCTGATGAACAATTTACAAGCAACAATACAAGAATCATTGTGCATTGAGCATGCATTATAAGGAGTTGGACTACAAAGTATTTGTCCTCATTCATAAAGTGTTGGACTGTGTCGCCAAATGCATCGCGCATCGCCTGCTATTTAGCCATTTTGAACTGCCCACCTGTTGTTGTGTTGTCGGTCGACTCGGCTGCTGAGGTGCTGGGACCTGCACCCTTAAATAGGTCTGTTATTTTTGCATATTTAGATGCATCTGCCTGAAGCTGTTTTCTTTTTTTTAGTCTAATCTTCTCTGCACCACCGATTTCTTTCTCACCACCACCACTCTTTCTTTTTGACATTTTCCCCCGTTGCTAGTTCTTCTCTCTCTCAATCAAATCATCACAAAAAACTGCTGATGATGCCTGCCTGGCTGGGAGGGATCATTAGGGATGCAAAGAGAAATGACACCACCAAGAGCCAATCAGATTCCACCCCCCACCCCCCAGGAAGGCCAGCCCAGCGCGCTGTCTCTCTGCAAGTGCATGTTAAAGTTGCGCGACACGGCCGACACCACAGTACTACGAAGCATAATTGTGTCTCTTCAAAATAAAATAAAAAATATATGTTTTTTTTTTGTTTTTTTTAACGGCTGGCCCAGACCGGCCTGGACTGGACCGGCCGTTCGGGAGTTGTCCCGAAATTCCCAATGGCCAGCACGTCTCTGAATCCTGCTGAGCATTTTCAGAAAGTGCACTTCGTTTGGCAGGTGTGAAGGCTCATTCGAATCCTAATGCGTATCAAAGAACCGCAATTCTACCCCGAGCAAAAACGGGGGTTTCGCTTCGCTTCCAATCGCACTTGATTACGATTCGGTGCAGGTGTGAATGCAATCCGCAGTAAATAAAGGAAATGAAGCAAACAATGTGGCGGGTGAGGAGCTGAACACAGTTGGAGACGGAGAAGGCATATTTTACGCAGCGCAAAGATTTCCCGTTACCGTGGATAGACGTGGTCGAATGAGGAGACTGAAGCCCTGATCGAAATGAGGACGAGTACATTAATCAATTGCTTAAGAAAACACATAAAAACACTGCAGTGTATTATAGACTACACTACAGAATATTCTGTCTGTTGGTCTGTCTGTCTGTCGGTGCGTGCCGTAACATGCGGTTAGGTTTAGGTTTGCTTCCGTGCTTGCGGTTAGGTTTAGGTTAGGGTTAGAGATAGGGATAGTAATTTCGGAACAATGAACCTTCTGACTAATGACTGCTGTCACTATGTGGGGACTGGGGAGTAGGGACTTTCAGATTCTCGATAAACTTGTAAACATTTTGCGCTGCTGTCTGTTATATCAGTGCGCTCAGCGCTGTGCCTCCATGCCCAAAAGAACAGTGCGTGGCTGCATGCGTATAGTGAGAGAGAGAGAGAGGAGGGGGGGGTCCAGTCTCAGACGACATGACACATGCACGTTATGAGTATAATTTTATCACCATAGATTTCACTGTGTAGGATATAGTTTATGAATGGAACACACTGATAAAGGTCCCCCCTGCTGCGTTTCCAATTGCTGCGGATGACAGTGTGAAGGCAAACCGCAGTAAATTAAATATGCAAGAATACCAAATTCTCCGCCCATTCGCATTGAGTCTACCGAAGTATTAGGTGAGAATGTGACCTTAGCCAATCAGTGTAGAATCTGAGAAATCCAACAGACTCTTCTTGATCACATGACTACAGAGATCATGTGGATAATTCTGGCACAATCGGAGGTCAGAACAATGACATGTTACCGTCCGTCATCCCCTATCCCGAGATACTTAAACTCCTTCACCTGGGGTAATGCCTCATTCCCTACTGGACTGCACAATCCACCGGTTCCCTGCTGAGAACCATGGCCTCAGATTTGGAGACACTGATCCTCATCCCATGCAGCCACCGTACACACTAGGCTCCGAACCGGTCCAGTGAGAGCTGAAGGTCTTGGACCGATGGTGCCATCAGGACCACATCATCTGCAAAAAGCAGTGATGCAACCCCTTAGCTCAACAAGCCATATATCCTCTCCGCTACGACTTCGACTCGAGAATGCATGTGCAAATATATATATTCTCATATTAACCTTACAGTAGTTTGGTTTTATTTATTTTAGGTAAAAGGCTTATTATTTAATTTATTTTTAATCTCTCGGACTCTACACTCTAATCCTAACTGTTACTTTAACTCTGAGAGTGTACAAATGGAACCAAATGGACACGTGCATGGTCCAGTTGGTTTCATTTATACACTCTCTCATAGTTACAGACCCATGAGGGTCCATTTGGGACCCCTAGTGGTCCCCGGAACAGATGTTGAGAAATGTACTACCATAACTTTGCTATACAGCACTATTAGAATGAGGTTTGAGAATTCTGTTGTTTTTGTTGTTCATATTTTCGACTGGCAATGAATTTGTCATGCTTGCACCTACTTGGCCAACTTCAACCTTTTTGTCACATAACAAGTTCACAGCTGTAGAAGAGTGGGTGGAATTATTATTAATGTGTATACAACACTTCCCAGCACTTCACAAATATAATAGAGAACAGAGAAAAAGGACAAAATGTCTCATAACAAGATATCAAATATAGACCTGTATATAGCCGTATATATATTCTGTACAGAAATATGGCGGAATATGTTGCCTCCAAAATCAAATTAACCCCTGGGCAAGAAAACATAGAACCTGTGCCTGTCCAACTGTGTGTGTGTGTGTGTGTGTGTGTGTGTGTATGTGTGCGTGCGTGCGTGCGTGTGTGTGTGTGTGTGTGTGTGTGTGTGTGCGTGCATGCACATCCCAGAGGCCAGGACAACCCCTCTGTATGTATGACTTCAACTAGATTCATTTCCGGGCCTGTTGGGAACTGTAGTTTTTATAGGGGGCTTTCCCCATGTATGGGGATTTTGAGTGTTACACTGACGCCTTTGGTCGCAATAATACATTTGTGCACACTAATGACTTTAACTATAGCGTCAACGAGCACCAGCTGGACGCACACACAAACACACACACACGCAAACGCACACGCTCACGCACACACACACACACACACACACACACACACACACGCACACACGTACACACACCTGCCCTAGTCGAAAGCCTCATTTCTCTCAAAAGACCTTGAATACGATGGAATATGATTAAGGATTACTTTTGGATTACGGTAATCTCACACTCCGTAGGCCTCAAGGATCTTCGCCATCATACCTCTGTGGATCCAGTTTTCTTTACTTCACATGACATTATGCGGCTGTTCCTGCCACAAACCTGTAAATAATCTACCGTTATCCCAGTGGCAGAACACAAACACCACTATAAATGACTTCAGACCAATTGCCGTCCAGCGGTAAATCCAACCCTTGATGCCGAGTGCTAAGCAGGGAGGTATTGGATTTGGGTCCCATTTGTATAGTCGTTGGTATGACCTGCAGGCCAGGAATCGAACCCCGACCTCACAATCTCAGGGCGGACACGTGGCACTCTAACCACAAGGCCACTGAGCTGGTCTTTTTTTTTTTTTTCACCAACAGTTCACACTTATTGACACCATCATTCATCATCACCAGTCACCACCATTATGACATGCCCAGAATAGGGATGCTAGGGTTCATATGGTTATTCTAGGCTATACTTAAAGGCGTAGTGAAATGAAAAATACACTCACACTTTTAGTCCATATCCGTGGTCATCATATGGGCTTGGGCATACCTAATAATGGATGCCAAAAAAATGGGCAAATTCTAATTTCTGTGTGATTTTAAAAGTCCATAACATTTTTTTTATGACTTCCTGAAAATGAAAACATGCTGCGTGATGACGTGTAGAGAAACACATTGATAAAAGCCAATAAAAATGAAGCTCACCCGTTTAATTCCCCATATCTGCGCATCCTTCCAACACTGTCCAACACAGCTGCTACTGATTTGATCTGTTTTTATTCCCATTCAAGATACCATCCAGAAAGTGTATTACTCGGTTTCAACTTCAATCATCACGCTAAAATATGTATCTGAAAACATTATAGGGTAGAAATAAGCCACATAACAGTAAACTGGTACAGCTGGCCGACTATCTGACTTGAAAACAAACAATCCATGCGTCCTGCATATAGCATAGCTACTGTCCCATCGCCTGAAGGGATGCGACGCTCTGATTGGTTCAGAAACTTCAGAGCGGTGTTTCGAGTTGAAACCGTCTGAAACTTCAAAATAAAATGCCCACCATTTCCGTTTCCCTACACCTTTAAGTATCTCAGCAAATGAAAATGGTGCATTCATATGTTTTCAGTGTATTTCCCCTTTCATCCACACACACATTCACACACCAATGGCAGAGGAAACAATGCAAGGCACCAACTTGCTCATTGGGCGCAGTTAATTGGTTTAACACACAAAAATTAAGATCTAATTCACGCCAGCATTTTTCCCAGTTGAGCTCTTATTTTGAAAATCCATATTTCCAGTCTTCCGGAAGTAGACATATCCTAGTAAGTATAACGGGTCTCGTTCAACTGTTGTCTACAAGATGGGTCTATGCTGGGGCACTGGAGGGCTCCACAGCGTCGGCTCTGTGCCATCAAAGAAACGTTGTTTTGACCAAAATGCCATCTGGGACAAGGAATAGGAGATACAGGCGATTGAAAGAAACAGATAGAATGGATTATTATGGAGAGGACGATGTAAGATGGGCGATCCATTATGGCCAAGTAGCATTATGGCTTGATTGATTGAAAGCGCTATATAAAAACGCAATTGCCGTTGATCAACGGCAATGGTGGTAAGCGTAGTATTAAACTAGAACTGCACTCTGTCGAGTGCCTACTTGCTTAAGTAGGCACATAAAAGGCCTACTAGTGTGCAAGCAGAGCGCACAAGTACTGTCGACCGCTACAAACGGTCAAATCTCAGCTGGTGACGTAAATGTCGATCAGTGTCGGGTGGATTAAAGGAAATGCCTCTATGTATATGTGATTTGTAAGTTGATTAGCGGTATACTGTGGTTACTTTGCGTATGCCCCGTTTAATGCGTATGTATCGTAGCAGCGTCAGGGTATAACTGGTATAACTATAGCTCTCAATGATGACGTAATAAAGATGTGGATTAAAGGAACCAATGCCAGAGTGTAATTGGTTTTCAATGGTGACGTAATGACGATATGTTTAAATTAAAGTTGATGCCCCTATGTATACATGTATGTAATCTGACACCACCACTCCCATATCAAGCACAAGTAGTCATTACGTCATACGCTGGCACGGCGCATACACATCAAACGGCGGCATATGCATCGAAGCACTGGACGAAAACTATTACTTGCGCACTCTGCTTGCGCAAGTAATAATAGGCTTCAATTGACCTAGGTCTACAGCAATGGCGCGGAAACGGTTAATGTCTTCAGACACGTCGACATGCAGCCAGGACGATCAAACCTTCGATTAGCCCATCCTGAGCCAGTGGCACAGTGCCCACTGCACACCATCGATTAAAGCATAATTATGAAACACTGGTTTCTTTCAGAATTTACCTAAAAAAAAAACATCTATCGGGAGACAACAAGGGGAGCTAAATGTAAATTCAAAATTCCCATCCAAAGGAGGTGTCTTTCACTGCCGCTGTTTTAGCTTTTTCTCCTTTTGTACATGTGATTTTTATTTGTTTTATATTTGTATTATTGTGTTAATTTTGTATGCTATGTTGATGAATCGAATGTATAGGACAACAATGGAAACAAAAGTCCCCTGGGCTTTTTTTGTGTTATCCCTTTTGGCCATAATATCTTTACATTACTGAAGAATCCTATTAATCAATCATTGTTGTTGTTGATGGTCGAGGGTGTGTGTGCGTGCATGTGTGAGCTGTCTTCAGAGATTAGGGAACCATCTATAGAGAGTTGAGCTCCAGCAGGTAGCCTGCACTGCACCAGTCCATAACACCAGCTGTGCCCCCTCACTGCTGTGTGAATCAGGGCCATTCGTTTGACCTGATTTCCCTGTTGGAGGAGGCTGCTCAACATGAAATTAATGAGTGCTCAGTATCTTAATTGATGTGCTCACATGTGTGCAAATTAGGCAGCATGCGCGCCACTACCAGCATATAAACCGCCTCGAGACACTCATGAAACATATTCTTGTAATTAATGCAGACGTTCTGTCAGCATTATGTATGGTCTTTTTCCAAGCTGCGGGTTACACTTTGAGATGAAAAATAGATGTTTATCACTTTGTTATTATTGTTTGTTATTAAAAATCAGAATTTTCCTCTGGCACCCCAACCAGATCTCAAAAACCTGTTCCTTCCACAAAGGATATAAAGGTAATTTGGGCTTCTACATTAGTACTTTTAGGCTGTGTAATCTGTTCTGTTCCTGAGCCCACAGCAGCACTGGAATGCTTCATTCAAATGTGAGATCATAGTGTGGTGGACGGTGTTGCATCAAACTGGCATTCTAATGAGAGGCACATTTGTCGTAACCTGATTGCGGCAGTATTGCGTTGACAACAAACAACTCAAACACATAGACTAAGGGCTCTATCTTCTATTTTTATAACCTCAGGTCAGTAGTAGCTTATAAACCTAGAGAAAATGAACACAAAACACGACGACAATAATTACTGACATGAATACATAGCCTACACACAACTAAACTATGGAATGACAATGAAACTCCTTGAACCGTTAATATAAAAGGAATATAAAATAATGTAGCGAAAACATGCACATTAATGCAGACCCATTAATACAGTCGGTCCCATCTGCCTAGACGTGGCTTAGTTGGCTTACCGTTAACCCCTTTGATCGCTTGCTAGAATCTAATGGTTTTCGACCTTGCTAGACTACGTGGTAGTAATCCGTACTGACGCAGGGGTGCGCACGCTTATCTAACATGCAGAAACCACCCGTCACTCCCGAACATGCATTGGTCCGACATGCGTTGTGTCGTGCTTGCAATTAGGGTTAGGTTAGGGTTTGGGATAGTGTAGGTTGTCGGTCTAATGACTGTCGGACCTTTGGTGTTGCGTAACTAAAGCCTGCGTAAATCACTTGGTTACTTCTTGAACCCATTACGAAAATACTCAATTAATCCAATTTAGAAGAGTAGGCCTATACTCAACAATCCCTAGTCTACAAATTTGTCCATAAGCTCCAGGAGCTTGACTGAGCTGTTGGTGCGGTGTCTGGTGTGTACATTTACACTCTACGCAAGTGGTTGTCAAACCTTTTGAGCCCAAGGCACAGCATTTGTCAAGCAAAAATTCCAAGGCACATTTGTATTCATAGCGAAAATAGGGGAGGGAGAGGAGAAAATAAGGATGGAGAGGAGATGGGGAGAGACGGGGGAAAGCAGCTCCTCTCAGTATAAAGGGCTGTGGGTTTTTGACCTTTTTTTCTGTTGGAGTGGGGCTACTTACATGAAATTAATGAGCACTCGTTATCTTAATTGATGCATGAAGCTGTGTGCAGATTAGGGAGCCATATACGTACACTGCCTCAAGAGTCATCATGGAATGTAATTCCAGCAATTAATGCAGATGACGTCTGGAAGCTTGACAGAAATGTACTGTACATATAGTGAAATGGTATGGGACGTGCAGAGAGTGTTAGGGAGGCAGGGGCAGGAGGATTCCTGCCCCTGCCTCTCGTTAGGAGGGCACTTTTGGACAAAAATAGCGAAAAATAGCAGTTCTACAAGCTCTCAACGCGTCGCAGCTATTTTCAGGAGCGCAAACCCAGAACTCTTTAGCTAGTGGAGAACTGGAGATGCGGTGTGTAACAACATGGATTTCTAAACAAATTTGTTCAACGCAAAATACTGTGTTCACGTTCAGGAGACTTAAAAGAAAGCTATTCTCCTGAAGGCTGCCTTCCGGCATGGCATGGAATTGGAGTGGCATTTGCATTTATTTCACCATGACCATAGTAAATGCTGCATTCGTGGTGTAGAAAGGGCAGTTGTTTTACAGACGGGTATAAAGGGGCAGGGGCTGAAGCCCCCTTTGATGTCTATGTATGCACGTCCCTGGAAATGGTGATGTTGATGGAGTTCAGGCATACATGGAGGAAGTCCAGGGGGAAGGGGACACGTACCATCTTGGAAGAATTGCTGATTTGATCTGTAGGCTACACACATCATTATAGACAATAGCACATTTTCAAGTTTAAAAAAGATTGCAACCCCCGGCCTGCCCTTTCCCTCACAATGGCTTGATTGACTCCCCAGCTCTCCCCAGCTCTCATATTTATAGGGCCGGCCCTCCCATCAGGCAGAACAGGCAGTTGCCTAGGGCATCATGAGGGGAGGGGGGGGGGGGGCATCCACCAAGCAAAACAAAACAAAACACAGTGCTTTAGAACACAAGGGGGCCATCACGAAAAATCCTGCCTAGGGCACCAAATTGCTCAGGGCCGGCAGGTGTCATGTGTGTGCATTCATGCATGTGTGTGTGTAAATTAGCGGACATACAGTAGAAGGCATGCTCTAGTCTAGACCATTACTGTACGTGGTGGAATTTGGAAAGAGCATCGAGACCCCATGGTCCACAGATCGAATTATGATTATTTTATGGGGTCACGGCCTGAAAAGGTTGAGAACCACTGTTCTAGACCAGCTGGAGTGGATTGCACGCCTTGTATATGTAGGCAGCTCCTGTGCCGGTGCCACTGGCATGCTGCCTTTGTCCTAAGCCCGACAGTTGCCGCGGCTTAGGACGCAACATGGCGCAGCAAAGGAAACATTACAATGCACTCACTTCTTCTGAATTGACACGCTCAAATAGGGCTGGGCGATATGACGATATATATCGTATTTTCGATAGAAAATGTCTATCACGAAAAAAAAGCTATATCGCTTATATCGCCGTTTCGCTTTACGGCAGTATTTTACGTCACAGCGCTTATATACGGCATGCCCAGCAGCCCACCGCGCGCACTGAAAACAGTGAGCCAACACCTTTCGGATGTCTTCTCTATTATATACTCTAAGGCCAACACGACCACAACACAAGCCGAGGTGGTGCTTGCACCTAAAAGAGGGAGATGATGATGATGGCTGACGAGATTCAGAGCGGTGTAAGGGGCACGTTCGGAAATACCACACCGGAGCGAACTCATCTATCAGTTTGCATTGCACAGTGCGCCTAGTGCGCTATTTCCGAACGCGCCCTAAAGTAACCGGTCATTCACTGTTATAAATGCAGGTTTCATGTTGGGTCAAATTGATAAATTGCGTGAGCCACGCATGTTTTACACAGTTGAACAATAAGCTTGTCCGTCGTCGGGTGCACTGCAAACTTCTTCCAAGACGAAGACGTTCCTCTTACCTGTGCAGTCCTCCTGCTGCGTCTGTCTTGTTTTTTTTTTTTTTTTTTTTTTTTTTTTTTTTATATTTTTATTTTTTGCGGCTTACGCCTTTTATTGATTTTTTGAAGGGACAGACAGTAGGCTGACAGGAAACGGGAGAGAGATGGGGGGATGACATGCAGTAAAGGCCGTGTCGGGTCCGGGAGTCGAACCCGCGGCACACTGCGACTGGATTACCAGTCCGGTGCCCAGACCGTTACGCTACGGCCTGGGCCCGTCTTGTTTTATTGTTCCAAATAAATTATTCCATTTGAAAAGTCCTTAATTCAGCAACAGCTTACAACAACAACACAAGACGCTGACTTTGTTGTGATCATCAAAAAAAAAGGAAAAGAAAAAAAAAGCCCCCCTCGTCCCAGACTCCCATATACGCACAGCTGTGGGCATGGAGAGTTGACGACAAGATCGCGTTCTCTCTCACTCTCTCTCACTCTATCGCCTGTAGTCAATTAAACATCGTTAAGCTGCCCAACGTCTTTAACAAACTAAACTATAACTACAACAGAACATGTTGATTCCCTATACAGAGCTTAAATGAACTGAAACAACTGTAGTGACAAACTGTGACATGAGATATTTATTTTTTCCTTAAGCCAATTTAATGCAGACACAGGCCTGTACTTCTGTGTCTGAATGGCAACGTCTTATTTCTTTCTTTTTTCTTTTTAATTGTCATAATAATAATTATTATTAATAATACTAATAAAACTTTATTTGTATAGCACCTTTCATGACATGAAATGCAGCTCTCAAAGTGCTTTACAGAGCAATGGAGAAAAAAAGAAAAGCAAGGCAACGACATTAAAAAACAAGCAGTGATGCAATACAGTGAGGACATGAATAACAAAAAATAAAAGATCAATTAAAAGCAATGTTGTAGAAGTGGGTCTTGAGCTGTGCTTTAAAAATGTCTACAGAGGCTGAACAATTGAGTTCAGCCTCTAATTATTATTATATACATTTTATTTTGTAATATTTTTGTACTTGCTTTGGGCCTGTCTGTGCATGGGAAGGGCATCAGTATTATATTCATATAAGTAGACTGGATAATGTGAATTTAATTGTTTTTTGAGTGGTGCAACCATTATAGACAGCTATGTGTGTCCCTGTCCCTGTATCCGAGCACGAAATAGCATAACTATTGTCACCACCAAGTGTCACTGTTGTGCAGCCTAACACAGACAGAGGCCAGGGAGGAGAGCTTGTACAGTACAGTACAGTACAGTACAGTACAGTACAGTACAGTACAGCCCAAGTACAGTAAAGTACTCGACCTGAACAAAAATCAATTATTTTAGATAAAAAAATAGGTATCGTAAAAAATATGCTATATCGTGAGTATATCGTTATCGTGATAAAATAAATTCTATATCGTGATATGAGATTTTGTCATATCGCCCAGCCCTACGCTCAAAGACCTCAGACTAAGTCATATTTAGTTAGTCCGACTTGCCACGCAAAGCCACGTAGTCGCGGAGCAATGGGTTGTCGGATGTCGGAATGGGATGTCGGCAGTCCCCAGGAAAACTATCTGACAAATTGGAAGGAAACAAGTAAAAACTAAAGAAGAAACTGGAATACTGTTTGGCCCTTAAGTTAAAACAGAGAATGCACAGTTGCAGACAGTGTTGTTTTTGGCAGCAAATTAAAAATAAAAATGTAGTCATAGTCTCTTGAATAGCTTTCATTTAGTTTTAGTCACATTTTAGTCACCTGGAATGTTTAGTCTAGTTTTAGTCGACTAAATATCATAAGATGAGTGGACTAAATCTACAGTTGATTTAGTCGACTAAAATGTATTTTGGCGGGCCTGCTGAAATAGCAGATCTACAAGCACACACAACGCGTTGCAGTGCGACGCGTTGTGTGTGCTTGTAGATCAGCTATTTTCAGCATGCAACCAAGTGTAAAATTACTTATACTGGATATCTTGTCCACTAGTCCCTTCCTAACATTTTAGTCTAGTTTTTATTTGTTGACAAAATTGTCAGTATATTTAGTCTTAGTTTTAGTCATCATAGCTTAGTTTTCGTTAAGTTTCCATCAGTGGAAAAAAGTAGTCGACGAACATTTTTCTTCTTAGTTTTAGTCGACGAAAACAACACTGGTAACTTGCAGACTACCTGAGCACAGTGACTGATCCAAAACTAAGGAAATCCTTCACTATGTACTACAAACTCAGTGAGCTCAGTCTCATGGAGAAAGGCCTCCATGGCTCCCTATAGAGAGGACAGACCGCACAGCCACTGCGCACACGATGAGGTGGAAACTGAGCTGCACTTAATAACTGCCTGTCCACTATACCAAGATAGCAGAGACACATAAGAACTGCCTGTCCACTATACCAAGATAGCAGAGACACATACTTCCCACAGATTACAAACACATCATTTCAAGACATGACCAATAACAACAACAAACAAAACCTCGTGTGAAACAGAGTCATCGTAGTTCATGGGAATAAATCCAGAGTCTGTGAATGAATATGTTTCACGGCACGAAGCGGTTCACTTAGTTCTTGGAAAAGAGCCTTTCGTTTATCATCTCCTCAGAGATGGTGAAACACACTGACAATAGTCAACATGGTCTCACTCTAGTCTAATATCACTGCACTGTTATAAAGGACTTTGAGTTAAAAGCATGCAAGGCTGTTGTTAAATGTGTGGTCAATTACAAAAAGCACAATCTCATCAACTGTGTGGGCAAGAACCCCCATGTAGAACTTACAAGTTACAGGCTGTGTATACAGTTATGTGGACCTCATGGTTCAAAGTTGTTCTTTATTGTTATATCTTGTGCACATGGTATATAAGAGTATTAAACATATTTGTAGTTTGTCTTCCTCCGGACAAAGTGGCAGTGTAGGTAGTAGTAAAGAAAAAAAGAAAGAAAGAGATAAGTTAGAATTAAAGCAGGTAACACTACTAGTTCTTTCTTTTAACACTGATGTATAAATCGACAGCAGATGTCTCAACTGATAGCTCATGTCTTAAAACAGAGGTTATATTGTCATAAAATTAGGGTGTCTGAGAACCTACTCTAGGAAAGGATCTCACTGTTTGAAGTTGGTCCCAGGGGCATTTGCCATCCAGGGTGCCATCTGGTAACTCCTAGTCTAAGCCTTAACAACCCCAATTTGTTAAGGTTACTTTAAGTTCACATATTCATAGAACAGAGTAAAACTGCTTACAGTAGTTTACAACTAGTTCCTGTCAACACAGGGGCTCTGTGAGATTGCTCTCCACACCTTTTAATATAGAAATGTAATTGTGTTTAATCAGTTAAACTGTTAATAATACCTTCTGCCTATTTCATTACTTAGTTTCATATTCCGTTTGTTTAAGATTGAACTATAAAGTTATTTGAATGTAGAACATTACAGAGTTATTCTTATTAATGGTAATGTTCTATTTTGTGGTTAACTCATCCAGGCTATTTTCGTGTGTCACCTAGACTAGGCCTCACAGTCACCACTGATTGGCTAGTAAGGAGGGGACATTTCAGTCCCACCTCCCAAGTTTTAGGAGAGGGCAGGTCTCTTGTTATGCATATAGGCTGATAGTTCCATGTTGTAATTTCGTGTTCACTTTGTGAAGTTGATTTGAAGGGACTTCACATTGTGCCAACTCCATTTTTCGGGGCCTTTGTCTCCTGAAAACTTCTGTTAACTGAGAGTAACTTTGATCAATAAACTTGATGCTACAAACTGGTTGAAATCCCTCCGTCTGGAATTCTTTGAGAGAAACACCGCCGATTGATCCACACTGCAGAGTCGTGATCGTGAAATATACATCAACACAAAGCGTGCTACGATATACTCAGCTTGATTACCTCCTGACGCTAACGCTGATAGCATTGGACGACCAACCTTTTCCAAGGCCGACAGCAAATGTTCTCTTATAGCCAGAAGCACACTGCATACGTCAAAAGAAAGCTTAATCTGTCCACTCCAATTTAAAAACGAATTGATTTTACCATCTTCCATTCTGGAGATATTTACCTTTATGTAACACCTGCTTTTGTAGTAACGTGCTCTTCTTCAACAGAAAGCCTAGTTAGGGACCGTTTTATGTCAGACGTTGACAGGCAGTTAGAAAAATGAACACAAAGAATATCCTATACATACTATACACAGAATGAAAGCCCTGAATGTCTACTTTTACACATTGATCCCATCTACCCTTCATCAGTAATTGTAATTGTATGAGCTACAGAATGAGCATAGGGACTGAGGGAACATATTGGGGCTACATTTACTCTTTTGTTTATTTTTTATGATGATGATGATGATGATGATGACGGATCGAGAAGACGGGTAGGCGAGCATATGAAACAAAGACGCGTTGTCATTATTTATCCATCTATGTACGTGTCTGTCACTGTGTATCGTTCCAACTCGGCTAGCCGAGTTCGCCGAGGGACGGTGGTGTTGCTGTTTTCCTCCGAGGTGGAAAGACTGGTGTGAGGCGGTTCAGTGTTGCTGTCCACCTCCAGTAACACAACAGTATTTGCGTATTTGCATTGTTCCATCTGACCGTTGATCGTCATCATAAAGAAATAACCGTCCAACGTCCCTCGCCGAGTTCGCAGAGGGACGATACAATCCGTCATAGTTTTCTTGTTTGTTCGAGTATGCAGAAGAAAAGGAGACATGAATCTGACCGACTTTAGATCAGCCGCCATGTTCCGACAGACACTCACACTACACACAAGACGCCCTCCAAACAAACAGGAGGGAGGGGAGCCCTCCCCTCCCCTGAAACAAAGAGGGAGAAACAGGAGGAGAGGTGGATACGAGCCGATCGGTTTGTTATAAAGTGTGAATCTGTTGACTGGAGTTTTATATATACGCTCGCATGGGAGCTGCCATTATTTTGGATCAAGTGACCGGAGTGTTGTCGGATGTCATGGGGCTGCTTGATCTATTGTCCGGGTGTGTAGAAAGTGCTCAAAACGTATAGATACAGTACGGGTCTAGCATCGGACCCATGGCTAATTAAGAGCGTATTTATACGCTTATCGCGTGCTGTGTGTTAAAATAGATTACAAAAAATATGTAAAAAATAATAATACATAAAATAACTAGTACAAAATAAAGCTGCAAGACTTGCTCTTCAGTGTTCATCCAAACCAATATACAATTGGATGCACCACTTTGATGCATCACTTTGTAAAAGCTAAATTGTCACTAGGTAGAGGGACTGACTTTGAAGCACCTGTGTGTTATTATTATTATATTCTTGGTGTTCACGGAGGATACTGTAGCAAACACCACAGCAATGGAATTGGCGCTTGCTACAGTATAGCTCTACAATTTCTGCTATTGTGAGAAGCCAGCCAATTTAAAACAAACAAACAAGCAGACAATAATTAGAAAAGCAAATTAATTAACCCATTTAATTGTCAACCCTTGTAATTGGAATCCATGTCACATTAGCTGACCACATACAACCCCTTCTTACTGCATATAACCTGCAGAGTTTATGTGTGCTGCATGGACCATGGCAGGAAAAAGAAAAGCTGTGCAGGAGGATGCCAAACGCACACCAGTCTTGGTAGTGGTGCCAGCTCACGGCAGAAACAGAAACAGAAACAGAGTTAAGTCTTGTCAAAAAGACACACTGTCACTGATAGCCAAAGTGCAGATTTTTTATTTGGATGCAGAGTAGAATAGAAAGCAACGTTTCGGCAGGTACAACTGCCTTCTTCAGGGTATCATAAAAAAAGCTAGCAGTTAAAATGTTTTATTAAAGTATTAAATTAATCAGCGCTTGGGCGCTACAGTGGCAAAGTTACCCGCCCACCATTTGCAGAGGCTATAAATCCACCGTGGAGCATCCGGTTTTGTTGAGCGTCTATACGAACACAATATAGGCCCCGTGTTGGGGAGAGGGAAGCCGGGCGCCCCATGCTTTTTTTGTATTTAACTCGTTGCAAAATTACTTAATTTCTGCGCAACAACTGTAAACAAGCTTTCTTGTTTAAACCTATAGCTCGAGTTAACATGTGGCATCTTAGGATAGATGTAGACCTATTTGACAGTGCAGAAACATAATTGCCTTCCTTGATGTATTAATGAGCATCCATTAACGACCATCACCTGGGCACAGTCAGACACAGCTCCCCTCTGCAGGCCTCTACTACTGAAAGTGACTGCATGGAGTCTGTCTCATTTCTCTCCAAAAGCATGTGAATATGATGGAATATGATTACAGCTCACATTTCATATCACACACTAGCCCCCCCTCCCCAGTTTTAGTCGACTAAATGCCATGAGATTTTAGTCGACTAAATCTACAGGTGATTTAGTCTGTGTTTTGGCGAGCCTTGATGCCGTCGTAATGACGCATCACGACGGGGTGTGAGCTTGTAGATTGGCTATTTTCAGTAATGCAACTAATTGTAAAATGACTTATACTGGATCTCTTGTCCACTTCCTAACATTTTAGTCTAGTTTTTATTTGTTGACGAAATTGTCAGTAAATTTAGTCTCAGTTTTAGTCATCATAGCTTAGTTTTTATTTAGTTTCCATTTAGTTTTCGTCTTAGTTTTAATAGACGAAATCAACACTGCATGCTGGCAGGCAAGTCGGTACAATAAAACAGCATTTTGATTACCGCATTATTATTATTGATCATTATAATTTTTGTTTATTTCAATATCATGCTTTGTATAATGTTATTTGTCATACCTGCCTAAGCAATTTAGTTTACAAAACATAATAATTTGTCATTTTCATTTCATGCTCCAGTGTTCAATGCCAAAAACCCAAATGTAATAATACCATATTAATCACACATTATTTGCGTGACAGTAATTGTCAACTAAAACCCCATGACAGTGAACAGCCTATATATACCCCGAGGTTGATATCAGATTCTGGCTCATATAGTCAGCAGCTCGGACACAACAGTGTTAAAGGCAGAGCTCATGTCCATGAATAATATGGGTGGTGCATATACCAGATCCCCGCGGGCTGTCCAGGTTCTGGAGAATGAAGTGAGAATCCAGAATGACTGCATCACATCCACTGACATATTTGCCTGCAACGCAAACTATGCTGGGGGGTCCGGCACACCATGGGACGGGGGGGGACGGGGGACGGTTGATTGCCTTCAGGTTGTGTGGGCATAGCCAGCCTCTCTCCGCCACCGGGGAAGAAGAGTCGATAGCGGGGAGGTGTCTAAAATGATGAGGGGGTGTGGGTGATGTTCCGAGTGAAATATGCCTTTGCGACGACCCAAGTGAGATTGCACACGGACGTGTGATGGATTAGTGCTGTGAGCATTCCGTATAGGCGCAGCGTCAACTTTTTAGCGTGGGGGGTTGAGGGAATGTGACACATGGCGAAACGGGGGGAGGGGGGTGTTGCTTCATGCGTGACGATTAATATTCTGGAATATCACAGTTATAGAACAAATCCATAAGTAATGTCCGCCCCCCCGAGGACATTGAGATCTGATACGTCAGAACCTATATAGGGCAGATTAACACCACAACTCATCATGAGACAAATGGCCCGGTTTCCCAAAGGACACATGGTGTAAGAGGTATGGTGTCGAACATGCTCAGATGCCCTATAGGCCACACACAGAAGCCTGTGAACATAGACATTCCGTGCAGAGATGTGCCACACAATGGTAGGCCTCAGGCCTATCATTCTGAAATTTAATTTAATAATATTTGGACTGCTGGACAGCTGACACTATAGGCTCTCTTTACTCTTAAAAAAACACTACAAGTCTTACACCATATGCGTTTGGGAAACCCAGCCAATGTCAGTTTGTGGTGTAGTGGTGAGAAGGACGAAGCTGGAGGCTATCCAGTTAACCCCTCTCAATTGATTGATTTATTGATTGATTGGTTGATTGAATACTTTATTGGCAAAAGCTACAGATATACAATTATGCTAAAAGGATAACACACAAACCCCAGAGGGCTTGTTTCCATTGTGCTCCTCCTACTGTATGTGCATTCAGTGTTATTCATTAAATTACTTTTCCACCTGTTCCACCCGCAAAAGAAAACAATCTGTTTTTGCCAGCTCGATCCTTTTAGAACTGAATCCAATTTTCATTGGAATAATAAAAGTCTCCAATCAGTCAGACTGAATAATTGCAAGGATATGAAACAAAAATAGTCATCAGTCTCTCAATCTGCTTTATATTCCACATTTTGGAATTCAACATAAAACAATCTGAACTGCACACACAGCATCTCAACACGGACAATAATATATATGTATTGTATTACATAAACAGTGACCGTACACGTCAGGCTGACCGTTTTGAGGCAGCCTGACATTGGACCTCACAGGTGAGGTATTTGGATGGACTGTGATCAGTATGATGGATGAGGGCGATTGGCGAATCAACTGTGGATATACGGATAACATCTCCTCTTGTGAGTCTAGTCTACAGACTCTACACTACACCCAGTGACGAGCTTCTTCAGACAGTCTCCTAAACCCATTTAGACCTGAGGACGATTCTACAAATGCCTTCTAAATCCTGACAGTTTTCTGTAAAATCCTATGTTTCTTTTTTTTTTTTTTTTTTTTTTTGCGGCTTACGCCTTTTATTGATTTTTTAAGGGATAGATAGTAGGCTGACAGGAAACGGGAGAGAGATGGGGGGATGACATGCGGTAAAGGCCGTGTCGGGTCCGGGAGTCGAACCCGCGGCACACCGCGACTGGATCACCAGTCCGGTGCCCAGACCGTTACGCCACGGCCTGGGCAATCCTATGTTTCTATGTCAGTCGTTCTCAAACATTTTCATGTCAAGGACCCCCAAAAATATTATGTAATTGGCCGCTGATCCCCATCTGAAAATATGTTGTTCCAGCCTCCAGGGACACCCCAGAAGCAAAAGATATGAGTAAAAAACGTTCGCTCTGACAGAATATATATAAAGATTTGCGTCACATTTTCACGGTTTTTCAAAAAAATTGCAGACCTACAAGCTCGCAGCGTGCCAGAGTACCAGAGGTGTATGCAGATTCACCCTATAACATACACTCACGGAGGACCAAACTGGTCAGCCTTTGTGCTGGTAGCCATACAATAGCGACTTTATTTATTTTATTTATTTTATCCCACGATTTTGTAACCCATTTTTCACCCCTGTGTCAATTATCTAATGTGATCCTGGGCTCTACACACCTCCCGCCAACCTAGTCCCCATATATGGGGGACAAGGGGAGAGCAACGGACATGAACTCATGCTTCCTTCATGCCTGAGTGTCCAAGTTGCTCCTTTACACCTGACAGGGGGGAGTTTCCCTGGTTGGACGTAGTAATAACACAGGTTGCTCCAGCACCCTCCTCTTCCCAATGCTGATCATGGCCAGTGCATGTAATAATTAAGCAATATCTGCAAGTTAGCTGATGCGCGACGGGGTGTTTTTAAAAAAAGGTTTGACACATGCTGCATACGTAGACGCGTCACCATGGAAACCAATGTCGCCGACGGCTGTTTGCTTAACGATTTTGACAGCTACGGCGACGGCTGTCACAGCTCCGTACTTCCGCCTAGCGGAGCCGTCCTGAAAACAGTCGTTGCTTAACCCATTCTGACCTGAGATCAGATTCTAACGCACAGAAGAATGGTAGTTCTTTAACGTATTTTGACCTGAGATCAGATTCAATTTTTTTTTAAATCCTGACAGTTTAAAATAATAGCAGACCCACAAGCTCGTAGCGCGCCACTCGGTGGCGCGCTATGAGCTTGTAGATCTGCTATTTTTCAATAGCTAAAGCATAACGTAATGCTAACACCAAAATGGGTTAAAGTCCCTAATGTCACCCCAACAGATGCTCCACTCGGTACATGAACCAATGACTCTTTGTTTTGGTGCTTTTAAGCATTTATTTATAGGATGGTATAGACTGACAGGAAATGGGGAGAGATGGGGGAGTCCCGACTCCCGAGTGACAGCCGGCATAGGTTGTCAGGATCTGGATTCGAGCCCGCAACATGCTGGCCTAGAGGTGCCTGCATGGAACTCTACGCCAGCGACCCTGGACACTTTATCTGAATCTTGCCTGCATCTATGTGTTTCATATACTGTACTGCCATTGACAACTGTATTTCAGGGAAGGTCTATATCACACACACACACACACACACACACACACACACACACACTCACACACACACACACACACACACACACACACACACACACAGTCTCTCGAATAGTTTTAATTTAGTTTCAGTCACCCGGAATGTTTTAGTGTTAGTCTAGTTTTAGTCGACTAAATATCATGAGATTTTAGTCGACTAAATCTACAGTTGATTTAGTTGAACAAAATGTGTTTTGGCGGGCCTTGATGCCGTCGTTTTGCTTCTTGTTTTTTTCACTTGCTGAAAATAGCCGATCTACAAGCTCACAACGCTTCACAGCGTGATGCGTTGCGAGCTTGTAGATTGGCTATTTTCAGCACGCAACTAACTGTAAAATGACTTATACTGGATCTCTTGTCCACTACTACTATAGTCCCTTCCTAATATTTTAGTCTAGTTTTTATTTGTTGACTAGATTGTCAGTATATTTAGTCTTAGTTTTAGTCATCATAGCTTAGTTTTTATTTGTTTTCCATTTAGCTTTCGTCATCGTACATTTTTCGTCTTAATTTCAGTCGACGAAATCAACACCTTCCATGTGTTTACTTAAGCAATATTACACTTGAGGGTGTGGTTTAACGTGATTATTTCCACGACAATGATGCGGTTAGGAACGAGATGTAGTCGAGTTCCGCAAGCATCACTGAAGTGGCAATAATCACGTTAACCACACCCTCGAGTGTAATATTGCAATTATACAACGGTTACCCTTAAAACTAAGAAAATCGCTGCATACGTAGACGCGTCACCATGGAAACCAATGTCGCCGACGGCTGTTTGCTTAACGATTTTGACAGCTACGGCGACGGCTGTCACAGCTCCGTACTTCCGCCTAGCGGAGCCGTCCTGAAAACAGTCGTTGCTTAACCCATTCTGACCTGAGATCAGATTCTAACGCACAGAAGAATGGTAGTTCTTTAACGTATTTTGACGTGAGATCAGATTAAAAAAAAATCTTAAATCCTGACAGTTTAAAATAATAGCAGACCCACAAGCTCGTAGCGCGCCACTCGGTGGCGCGCTATGAGCTTGTAGATCTGCTATTTTTCAATAGCTAAAGCATAACGTAATGCTAACACCAAAATGGGTTAAAGTCCCTAATGTCACCCCAACAGATGCTCCACTCGGTACATGAACCAATGACTCTTTGTTTTGGTGCTTTTAAGCATTTATTTATAGGATGGTATAGACTGACAGGAAATGGGGAGAGATGGGGGAGTCCCGACTCCCGAGTGACAGCCGGCATAGGTTGTCAGGATCTGGATTCGAGCCCGCAACATGCTGGCCTAGAGGTGCCTGCATGGAACTCTACGCCAGCGACCCTGGACACTTTATCTGAATCTTGCCTGCATCTGTCCTATGTGTTTCATATACTGTACTGCCATTGACAACTGTATTTCAGGGAAGGTCTATATCACACACACACACACACACACACACACACACACACACACACACACACACACACTCACACACACACACACACACACACACACACACACACACACACACAGTCTCTCGAATAGTTTTAATTTAGTTTCAGTCACCCGGAATGTTTTAGTGTTAGTCTAGTTTTAGTCGACTAAATATCATGAGATTTTAGTCGACTAAATCTACAGTTGATTTAGTTGAACAAAATGTGTTTTGGCGGGCCTTGATGCCGTCGTTTTGCTTCTTGTTTTTTTCACTTGCTGAAAATAGCCGATCTACAAGCTCACAACGCTTCGCAGCGCGATGCGTTGCGAGCTTGTAGATTGGCTATTTTCAGCACGCAACTAACTGTAAAATGACTTATACTGGATCTCTTGTCCACTACTACTATAGTCCCTTCCTAATATTTTAGTCTAGTTTTTATTTGTTGACTAGATTGTCAGTATATTTAGTCTTAGTTTTAGTCATCATAGCTTAGTTTTTATTTGTTTTCCATTTAGCTTTCGTCATCGTACATTTTTCGTCTTAATTTCAGTCGACGAAATCAACACCTTCCATGTGTTTACTTAAGCAATATTACACTTGAGGGTGTGGTTTAACGTGATTATTTCCACGACAATGATGCGGTTAGGAACGAGATGTAGTCGAGTTCCGCAAGCATCACTGAAGTGGCAATAATCACGTTAACCACACCCTCGAGTGTAATATTGCAATTATACAACGGTTACCCTTAAAACTAAGAAAATCGCTGAAAAAACATATTCTTTTAATGACAGATGTAGTCACTACGACCAGAAATGTCCCAAGAAACTACCTAGCCTATAGCCACAGAGTTTGCTGCTAATAGATACAAATAAATTATATCTATTTTGTAATGTTAAATATGGAGTGCCACCATTTTTTTTCCACCCTAAAACATGATCATCAGGTATTATTACAATATAAGGGGGAAGAACTTTTTCCAAAAAGTGTACAGTATTTGTTAAAATCATGCTTTTATGTGGACACGCCCACCAGTTCATTAAGTATGCCTGGTTTGCCTGGTGGGTGGTGATGGGTGGTGATCCACCTGAACTGAAGCCGCACCCACAGCTGTAGTTGTATGATAAAGGGGGAGGGGTTAGGGGAGGGGCTGATAGTGTGGTGTCACTATATTACTGTTTACTTCATTGGCCCGTTTGACTGTCAAGGGTTCAGCCTCCAGGAAGAAACCCTAAATACAAAGTCAATACACAATTGCACATAAAAACAACTCCAGTCTGTCTAATTGTTTCCACCAGGCCGAAGGCATGGGGGGAGAGTATGTTTTGCACTCCGTCCGTCCGTGTGTCCGTGTGTCCGTCCGTCCGTGTGTGTGTGTGTGTGTGTGTGTGTGTGTGTGTGTGTGTGTGTGTCCGTGAGCAGCTAATCTCGGCCACCGTTAACCCGGTCGATGACAAATTTTGCACACACACTCCCTGGATGCCAACGATGAACCTCTGCCCCAAACTTTCCAGAACGGCCTGTTATAGCGCCACCAGAAGGCCGCTTTGTGCAAAACAAGTTTTTGCACAGTAAACCTACAGATTTTGTCCAAACATCGCGCAAATTGGTACACAGTCTCTTTAGAGCCATTCAACGAAACCGGTCTTTCAGATTTCTCAGACTCCATCCTGATTGGTTAAGATTGGCTCCCAAAGTTCACAGGAGTGCTCAGTTTCAAACAAAATGCTGCAAATCATGAACACATCGCGTGATTTCCGTGAAATTGTGCACCCACATTCTACACACTAGGCCGAGAACGAAATGCCACATGAACAATTTCAACTCAGCCTCAAGGTGGCGCTATAACTGGCCGAAAAGTGTTTTTACCTCTAACTGCACGGATCTGTGGATAACTTTGTATGCCAACTCCCTAGAGGCCAAGGAAAAACCTTTGCCTGGAATTTGATCTGGATCTGCTCATCCTGGTGGAGACCTGTGCCCAGAAGGGCACTTTTTCTAGTTAAGTACTGTCACCTCATAGACACATGGAAAATTCAAAAATTGTGGCACTCCATCTTTAATTTAGAAAGGACTGTAAATAAATATACCTTCAAATAATCCAGCAGGGAGACTGTGCTGTATTTACCTTAAAAATGAGTGAGTAGCCCTTTAACTCTTGAATGACAGCCATAAACCTTAAAAAAGCCAAAGAAAGACCTTAAAAAAATATTTGGAGACAGATGAAATAAAGTTCTGAGAGGAGTTTAGAGTTTTAACAATTTAGTAGGTATAAAGTCAATTTACAAAAAAAAGGGGTTCATGGTTCAGCTAGTACAATTACATCAGTATAATTTAGAATAAATAGTCCAATTGTCCGAATGCTGACGTAGAGTTCATCTTCCTTGGTTCAGTCATTGATGGCCATAGACCGGGAAAGCACAGAGGCTGGCGTTGCCAGGCAACTTGTTGAAAACGTCTTCTTTCCCTGCACTAAGTTACTAGGCCAAGGTCAAACTAGACTGATGACACGGCAGCTGCATGTTGAATTAAAAAACAGCGCCTACAGTACCATAACGTGGTGACTGAGAAGAGACAGTATGGCGACTGAACAAGATATTAAATGGGACAGATGAAAACATATTTTGGCCATAAACATGGATGACATGACATTAAAATATGGCTTATTGGTGTTATTATTCATAATGTATGAGGCCAAATATTATTCATAATTTATCTGAGGCCAAAAAATAAACAATATAAATGAATCCTTAAGTTGTTTTAGTGAAGGAATTACACTTTTGCCATGTTATCCATAAAAATGGCCTATAGGAAATGTCTGATGTCTGAAATGTCTGATGTCAGGGGGGTGGAGCTGGGTGGACCACGCAGTGTTGTTTGTTTACAATAAAGTTTCAATAGTCACTGTACAATAATTTAAAACAGTTATGTTGCACACAATCAATTTGGTCATAGCAGCCGCCTGTAGAAACCCCTCTCCCCCACAGTTCCCGCACCGTGAGACCGCAGTGAGAATGCTATAGCATTGCAAGAAGCTAAGGCTTAGCTGCTAAGCTAACACAACACCAGCCATGGTGGTGGTGATGTTAGCTAACTTAGCTAATAGCTTAGCGTAGCTTGCTGCTGCTTGGCAGTTCCTTCATCTCTGCCTGTAATTTCTTATTTTGTTACCCTGACACCGGCGCTGCAAAAACAGACAGATCTACAAGCTCTACAATCTCAACTCTTAAACTCCAGCTAGTCCCACTCCGCTTAACTCCAGGCTGCATGAACAGCGCTCGAGCGCTCAGTTTTCTGCCCCCTCAATGTCGCAAATCTGGGAGTCTTAAACTTCAATGGCTCTTCTGCACCGCACAGCAGTAGCTTTGCGTTAGTCAAAACTAAACAGACAGCGAGACGAGCATGTCGACCGTAGCAATGAATGGAGAGACAGCGAGACGAGCATGTCGACCGTAGCAATGAATGGAGAGACCTATTTGGAATGATTAAATCCATTATTGGCCTGGAGAAAGAAACAGCCCGGCCGCCTCCTCCTCATCCTCCCTGGCACGGGTACAATTAGCCATGTGCTATATGACTTTTTGTTTACCCTGCGACAGGGACTGAGTCAGCGAAAAGTCAAGCGGCCAGTGGCTTTAAACAGTAGGTACAGTTGCTCACATTTGGACTGGACACTGGACACGACAGCGATATGTTTTGGACTCTCATGGACCCTATATAGCTGGCCTGGTGCAGATGCATCACGATGCGTTAATTGTTTAATACAAATACAATGCTTAAAGAATTGATCCCAAGTAGGCAAGAAAACACTATGGCTTGTTTCCATTTGTGTGAGCATTGAGAAATAAAGACAAATGTGTTAAATCTGTCACTTTGTTGTCCAAATTATGGTCATTACACCGCTATGAAAAAACCCCGAAAATGAATGAAAATCAAGTGCGCCCTCCAGTGGCCAAAGTCGGTTTTACCGTTTCGGTCGATTTTTTATTCAATATCGACCCGGTTTTGTAATTTTCAAACCGTCACATCCTTAAGCTGAACACAGTTGGAGACGGAGAAGGCATATTTTACGCAGCGCAAAGATGTCCCGTTACTGTGGATAGACGTGGTCGAATAAGGAGACTGAAGCCCTGATCGAAATGAGGACGTGTACATTAATCAATTGCTTAAGAAAACACATAAAAACACTGCAGTGTATTATAGCCTACATAATATTCTGTCTGTCTGTGCGTGCCGTAAACATGGAGTGCTGTCACTGTGTGGGACTGGGGAGGGAGTTATATCAGTGCGTTCATGCAGCGCTGTGCTGCATGCCCAAAAGAACAGTGTGTGGCGGCTGCGTGCGTAGAGAGAGAGAGGGGGGGGGGTCCCAGACGGCACGACACATGAATGTTATGAGTGTAATTTTATCACCATAGATTTCACTGTGTAGGGCAGGCTATAGTTTATGAATGGAACACATTGATAAAGGTCCCCCCTGCTGCGTTTCCAATTGCTGCAAATGACAGTGTGAAGGCAAACCCCAGCCAATTAAATATGCAAGAATCCCAAATCCCCGCCCATACGGATCTGAGTCTACCGAAGTATTAGGTGAGAATCTGACCTAAGGGTAAAATGATGATATGGGAGAATATGGTGACAATATGAATGACACGGCCTGGCCCAAAGTTCAGGAGGATATGGGACATTGACCACTGGCCATTAGTTTGTAAACAGATAAGACATACATTATCTAACAGCTGCGCTCTGGGAATTATTTGTTTTGATTAGGTGTGGAGTGGTGCTCGTTTGAACCACAACTAGAAGGCTGTTTCAACCAATCAGATTGCTTCCTCGAAACGACCTGTTGTATAATGTGTCTTGAGTAACCTTTGAGTCTCCTCCGCTTGTGGGAGGCGTGGGAAGAGGAGGTGTGAGCATCAGTGTAACCTACAGGGACCTCTCTTGAGAAAAGATCTACTTTATTTGGAAAACTCATAGGTTTGTGGGAGTCGAGGAGACATTTCAAGACCCTTATTTTTCTGTCACAGCTCTCAAGCTGCCGCAGTGCCACTTTGAACACTTGCTTGATGTCGGGGCCTTTGCATATGTAACCTGGCAAATAGGGCACAGGACACAGACATATATTGGGGTTCTTTATTTCCCAAGAAGTTGGTGTTGGTTTATCTTTTTGGTGTAAAGAATGCCACAGTTTGGCAAATATGGCATGCAAGCCTGTAACATAAAATAAATCTAAACAAAATACGGTAGTGGCACTATCTAGAATAAAACAAAGAGGAAAGATACCACAATGAAATGAGATATTCCATTTCAATGAAACAAATAAAATGACATTAATTGTGAGTTAAACCTAAAACTCACCACAAACGAGTTTTGAGGAATGGCCAACTCACACACTGAGCAAACACTGGTCTCCCAAGCTTCACCCTTTTCCACTGAGAAACACATTACATTCACAACATTATAGTAACCTCTATAAAGAGATCAACCTTACAATTTACTTAATGTAGAATTAGAAATAGAAATACAAAGAAGCAGTACTTACAGTACAAAGACACAAAAACTCATATCAACCAAGTTGATATAATAGCTAGTTCAGCTTTCACCTCTTGTTTACAATCTGCAACCATCAACAACATGTATTCTTAATCATCTGGAAATACACTCATACTATACTGCATCAAGAATGTGTTTACATTTGTATCTGAAAATATACAATGCAAGTATTGCATTTTTACCATCAAGATCTTCTCAAAGAATCCCCACAAATACAGGTTGCTTCTTATTATTCAAGACGTTTTTCAGTGTAACCCTTGACCCCCAGAACATGGCACTCTTAAAGTGACAGTGTCACCTGGTGGATTTACATAGAACTACAGGCATATATGCCACTGGGCTACATTCTCCCCTGCTAAATAGTCAACGTCCCGGTGACTAGCACACATTTCTCCTTTAACAGCCTCTCTGAAAAGGTATACACCCATGTTGGTGATCCCCTGTGAGAAACACCTCTGGGTGTAAGGAAATAGAGTTACAGATTGATCTCGGCTCATGGAAAGGATTACGATGCACCCCTGCATGTTCTCTGCAACTCCTGCGAGGAGCGGGAGTCTGTACATCTACCACAGGTTCACTGACCGACACATCCACATCAGGTTCAACCACTGAGTCAGCAGCAGGCTCAGCTTCAATTTCGGCCCGACTGCCTTGTGACACATCACTAGAAGTGGTTGTAAGTGATTCAGTGCTGACCTCCTGAGTCACTGCAGGGAATGATGTTTCAGCAAGCACTACAAACCCCGGGTCTGAGTCCTCTGGGCAAGACTCAGAGAGCAAGGGCATTGGAGTGTTGAGAGGAGGCTCACTTCTAACCACTATAGGGGTTGGTACCGGACTTGCACATGGCCTCAAATTAACCCTGTGAACTCTCTTGACGGGGCCCCCTCCCACTGGTTCAACTGCATGTGTAGTGCCCTGCACCTCTACAACCCTGTACACGGTAGGACCCCAAGCATCCTGTATCTTGTTTCTTCCCGAGGGCCGGTGCCTCAGGTAAACTAGCTGACCAATGCTGACAGGGGGACAGAACACTTTGCTCTCTTGGTGTGAAACTCGTTCTGCTGCCTTTTGTTCTGCATATTCTTTTGCTCTAGTATGCGCTTCATTTAGTCGTTCTTGATGGACTACGAGCCAGTCACTTTTCTTCTCCACCATTTGCTCACTGCCCAGCAGCGCATCAACAGGTAGGTGGGGGTTGACCCCATAAAGAAGGAAATAGGGGGAGTATCCCGTACTGGCATGAGGCGTCACATTATAGGCATAGACCAATTCCGGCAGGTGTTCAGGCCAGCGGCGCTTCTTCTCGGGGGGCAGTGTGCGTAAGAGATCATGCAGAGTCCTGTTGAACCTCTCGCATTGTGGATTGCCCTGAGGGTGGTATGGACTTGTGCGGGTTTTCTTCACTCCATAAAGCTTACACAGTTCTGCAACTACTTGACTCTCAAAGTTTTTTCCTTGGTCACTGTGGAGTCTTTCCGGACATCCAAACTTCATAAACCATTCTTTGAGCAGGACTTTGGCGGTAGTGTCAGCCTTCTGATCACGAGTGGGGAAAGCCTGCGTGAACTTAGTAAACACGTCCGTGACTACTAACACATTTTCACGCCCATCTGAAGCGGGTTCAAGGACAGTGTAGTCGACTGCAACAACTTCCAAAGGTCTTGTCGCTAGAAATGGCTTAATGGGAGCCTGTATCCTTGGCTGAGGCATTTTGGTCATGATACACCGCTGACACTTCTTGACCCACTGTTCAACGTCATCATACATGCCCACCCAAAAACATCTCTGCCTCAATAGATTCTGTGTGCGTTCGATGCCTTGATGTCCCATCTGGCCATGTACACTGTCCAACACTTGTGGTTTCATACAGTCTGGTAACAGTAGCTGAAAGCATTCTCCATCATGAGGATCTTCTATGACTCGGTACAACAGCCTATCTCGCTCTCGAATGCGATGCCACTGTTTCAGCAAGGACAAGGTAGATTTAGACAAACCCAACCTCTCTTTTTTTCCTGGTTTCCGCTGCCTCTCCCAAAACTTACGTAAGGCAATAATAGAGGGATCAGCATCCTGGAACTGGCGAAGCTCACTGTGGGTGTACCCTGGTAGAGTTGGGGTGTTACTCAATGTCTCACACTGGTTATCTTTGCCATCCCCATTTTCCAAGGCACGGATCTGTTTTACCTTGTAGCAATTCATCCCCGCTGTTGCTAGAGCTGGCTCTAACGGTGTGCCTTTATTAATTACATTGCAAATGGTCACACAATCATCATATTCAGCATCATCAAGGTCAGGTTTGGGCTCCCCTGCTAACGGCTGCCTAGAGAGGGCATCGGCCGCAGCATTGCACCGTCCTGGACGGTACTTAACTTCAAAGTCAAAGACGGATAACTGAGCCACCCATCTCTGCTCTATGGCTCCCAACTTTGCTGTAGATAGGTGACATAAAGGGTTGTTATCGGTGATCACTGTGCATTTGGATCCAAGGAGATAGCCTCTAAACTTTTCCGACACAGCCCACTTGAGAGCAAGGAGCTCCAACTTCATGCTACTATAGTTACGGTCATTCTTCTCAGCATTGCGAAGCCTCCTGCTAGCATAAGCAATCACTCTTTTCCTATCCCCTTGCTGCTGGGAGAGGATAGCACCTAAACCAAGGCCACTGGCATCTGTTTCCACTATAAAGGGACAAGTAAAATCAGCATAGCCTAACAGCGGGGCACTGGTCAGTCTTTCCTTCAACTGCTCAAATGCATTCTGACACTCTGATGTCCATGAATTGTTGAACAGCTGCTTCGATCTTGCAGGACTGCCTTCCTGGAGGCAATAATTTACGAGATCATGAAGAGGACCAGCAAGCTTGGAGAAACCTTCTAAGAATCTTCTATAGTAGCTACAGAGGCCTAAAAATGATCTAAGCTCCTTGACAGTGCTGGGTACACTCCACTGTCTAACTGCCGCTATCTTGTCTGGGTCTGTACCTATGCCGTCTGCTGAGATCTGATGACCCAGAAAGCGCACCTCTGGCTGTAAAAAATGGCACTTTTCCAGCTTCACTTTTAACCCGGTCTCTTTCAGTCGCTTCAACACCGTCTCCAGCCTCTCTAGATGATCTTGAAAAGTCTGAGAGTAAAGCAGGATGTCATCAAGATACACTAGCAGGATCTGGAACACTAAGTCATTCATGGTGGCCTGCATAAGTCTTTGGAATGTAGCGGGGCCATTACATACTCCAAATGGCATCCTCAGATACTCGAATAACCCAAAGGGAGTGGTAAATGCTGTCTTCTGCCGGTCATCTTTATGCATGGCCACTTGATGATACCCACTGGCCAGATCAATTGTTGAGAAGAACCTCGCCCCACACAGAGCATCAAAGCTTTCATCGATACGAGGTAAGGGAAAAGCATCGCGCTTGGTCTTCGCATTAAGTCTTCTGTAGTCTACACACAGTCTAAGACTTCCATCAGCCTTCCTGACCAAGACAATAGGCGCTGCGTAACTGCTAGAGCTCTCCTGAATAATTCCCTTCTTCAAAAGCTGGGTGATATGCTCCTTAACTTCGCTGTACTGAGTTGGTGGAATGCGGCGGTATGGTTGTGTAACTGGCCTGTCATCCGTTAAATGTATCTCGTGCTGAACCTTGTCAGTATACCCAAGATCATCATCCCCCAGGGCAAAGACTTCAGAATAACTGGTCAGTAAAGCACCCAACTCAGCTTGTTGTTCAACAGTGCCACCCATATCAAGTTTGTCCAGTAGATGTTGTAAGCTGCTATCAGACAGCTGCAGTGCTTTTTTATTGACAGTTATCTGTTCCACCTTAGCTGATACTCGTTGAAAATTAACCTCACACCCTTGGCTATTTTCCACACACTTCACGGGGACCAGCATGCCTAATTTGGTCCTTGGTTGAAGCCACACATCTTCCTGGGAAAGGTTGATGACTTGGACCTGAAACAGAGGGCTGTGGGTGGACACTAGTGTGGGCATGACAATAAGGCCACTCGGCAAGGCTACATTTACAGGTTCCAACAGCATTATAACACCATCTCCAACATCTCTGAGACCTTTTGCTGAGATGGTAGCAACCGTTGTGGCAGGGATATAAACAGCATCTCGACCTGCTACACGCCCCATAGATGACTTGTCATTGAGGTCCACTTTATGCATCTGCTGAAATATCTCCCTCCAATCAGAATCCAGCTTGCCACACAGGGTGGTATCGAACTGAGCGTACACCAGCTGTTTGCACCTGCTAAGTATATTCATGCCCAGGAGGCCCGGAACAGAGGAACGAGAGTCTTCAGGCTCCTTCACTACTAGAAAACCACAGTCCGGAATTGTCATCGCCATCGCCTCCATCTCCAACTCAATATAACCCAAGTAGGGTATTCCCAACCCGTTAGCTGCAGTTATCTTGAGCCATCCTGTTGTCGAAAGCATATCATCATCTTCTCCTGATAAATGCTCCCTGAAGAACCCCTCACTGATAGTGCTAACTTGGCTACCTGTGTCCACCAAACATGTCACACTAACACTTCCAATTTTTACATCAACGGTATGACATTTACCAACAGCACGTTCCAGTATTTTGTCACGATCATGGTCAGGTTTACTTGAGCCTATGGACTTTCCTCGTATTGCTTGGCTCAAAGCAACCGAGGGCTCTCGTTTCCCTGTGCTGTAGGGGAACCTGATGGTGCACTGGGTCTCTGCGTACAGTGTCGGGCTATGTGCCCCACCCCCCTACACTTGAAGCAGATAGGCTCCCCGTCATCTGTAAACCTAGGTCTGACCTTAGGTTTGCTGTCATCTCGGTTGTGGCTCTTTTCACCCTGTACAGTAAGATCCCTTACTGCACTTCTCAATTCTCCAATCGCTTTACCCTGCTCAGACACTACTTTTAATACATCTTCTAAAGTAACAGGCCTTTTCTTTTGAGCATCAATAGTAGAGCAATGAGTCAACTCCTCCGTGTAATCACATGTCACTGCACTGCTTTTGACTGTTTTAGGTGCACAGGGCTTATCCTCTACTGACCACATGGTGGCCTCATCACGCACTTCAATGAAAGTAGCATCTGGTTTATCTCTGATAAACTTCCGTAGTTCCCTCCTCAGAGACAAATCGCTAACCCCCTCCATGAACTGGTCTCGTATTGCCCGCTTCTCATCAGCTACGGCAGTAGGTGACTGCTTCATTACTGAGCTGAGCATTTGTGAGAGAGCATGTGAAAAATTACGCAAGTCTTCTCCCTCTCTTTGTTTACGACCATAGAAAGCTTGTAATAACTGGGAAGTACTGCGCTTCTCTCCAAAGGCCTGTCGGAGATACCTAAAGATGTCACTTGTTGGGCCAGAATCCCCACCCATACGTAAACGCACTTCCTCTATGGCTGGACTCTTTAGAAGTGATAGCACAAAGTCTACCTGGTCAGCAGGGGTCTGATCTCTGGCCCTAATCACACGTTCGACCTCTTCTATGAATTCATCAACAGAGCGTCCATCTTTGATTATATCCCCACTAAAAGGCTGAATAGTGCGTTCTCTAGGTACATATACATATGATCGTCTGGGCTCATTACCTAGGGCAGCGATAGTAGCTAAAGCTTGATCATGTTTCCTGTTTAGTTCCAGCACTTGAGCTCTAAGGGCATCCATACTGTCTGCCGCAACTCCCCCCACGGCTCCCAGGGCTGCGGGCCCAGGAATCACATTACGCACATCTTCTTCATCCCCAGACATTGTGAACAGTTTCAGTTATTATTAAAATACTTAACAGTCTCTGAACACCCAAAAAAAACAAAAAGCAGCTGGAAGTTATGCGGATACGTCTTCTCCTCTGGTCATCAGTGTCACCCGGATCCTGGCTCTGGTCGCTGAACCTTCCGCACAGACGTCCTCCACCTCTTCACCACTACCGTATTTTATGTACCGTACGTTTACTATAAGAGCCCAATTGTTATCAGGGCCACCAACTATCAGAAACCCCACTCCTGGTACCAAAATGTGTAACCTGGCAAATAGGGCACAGGACACAGACATATATTGGGGTTCTTTATTTCCCAAGAAGTTGGTGTTGGTTTATCTTTTTGGTGTAAAGAATGCCACAGTTTGGCAAATATGGCATGCAAGCCTGTAACATAAAATAAATCTAAACAAAATACGGTAGTGGCACTATCTAGAATAAAACAAAGAGGAAAGATACCACAATGAAATGAGATATTCCATTTCAATGAAACAAATAAAATGACATTAATTGTGAGTTAAACCTAAAACTCACCACAAACGAGTTTTGAGGAATGGCCAACTCACACACTGAGCAAACACTGGTCTCCCAAGCTTCACCCTTTTCCACTGAGAAACACATTACATTCACAACATTATAGTAACCTCTATAAAGAGATCAACCTTACAATTTACTTAATGTAGAATTAGAAATAGAAATACAAAGAAGCAGTACTTACAGTACAAAGACACAAAAACTCATATCAACCAAGTTGATATAATAGCTAGTTCAGCTTTCACCTCTTGTTTACAATCTGCAACCATCAACAACATGTATTCTTAATCATCTGGAAATACACTCATACTATACTGCATCAAGAATGTGTTTACATTTGTATCTGAAAATATACAATGCAAGTATTGCATTTTTACCATCAAGATCTTCTCAAAGAATCCCCACAAATACAGGTTGCTTCTTATTATTCAAGACGTTTTTCAGTGTAACCCTTGACCCCCAGAACATGGCACTCTTAAAGTGACAGTGTCACCTGGTGGATTTACATAGAACTACAGGCATATATGCCACTGGGCTACACATATTTAAAACATTTGTGGAAAATGTCACGGAAACTCCACAGTGGATATACAGAGACGATGGCATGGGAGAAGAGCACGTTTGATGGCAGCCCGCTGTGGAGCAGAGAATATCATGTCGGGCAGAAACCTCGTATCTCTCTTTTCTCCGTAAATGAATGCCCTATACTTGATCATACAGCATCACACAAGAGCATAACAAGTAGCACATCCACAAGCTTGAAACCCAGCGCAAAGTGACGTGTTTCTGCTATGTTTCTGTGTTTCTGCAATTTGAATCCTGAAGAGTAACCATTTTGGACATATGATGTTTCCGCCCGACAGAGACCATGAGCAGAGAACATGAGGCAGAGGCATGAACCCTTAACCCATTTAGACCTGAGAAGAGATTCTACAAATGCCTTCTAAATCCTGACAGTTTTCTGAAAATCCTGTTTCTACATTATCAGTCGTTCTCAAACATTTTCATGTCAAGGACCCCCAGATAATATATGTAATTGGCCCCGCCAACCCCCCCCCCCCCCCCCCCCCCCCCCGCTCGCTCTGAAAGAATATGTATATTTTCAAAGATTTTTCAGAAATAGCAGACCTGTAGAGAGAAGACTTCCGCACACCCGGCAGGCAATTTGGAGCAGGTGCGATGATGACAGAGAGCATACAATGTGGAAATAGCAGACCTACAAGCTCATAGCGCGGCACTCTGATCTTGTAGATCTGCTATTTTTCAATAGCACCGACACCAAAAGGCGTTAATTCCCGCTCTGAATGGATTAAACAGCATCAGTGATAAGACAGCAAAAGCCCCTGCAGGTCCTTGTTCTTCTGCACAAAGAACCACTGTGACTGTGGCGTTTCATATATTATGTGGGCTGCTCGGCTGTGCTATGTAGGATTAATTTATCGGCACGCCTTTTCCATTTTGTCCAAATGTGCTAGTCTGTCACAGTGCAAATGCAGGAGCAATTAGGAAAATTGCAGACAGATAGGCGCAGGCAGATGAGCTTCAATGCAAGGGTTATATTCCAAAATACCAACACAAGGAACTTGAAGTACATAAATCAGGAATACACTAGGAGTTAACTCATGGATACATGAGGAGCTGAACACTAGCCTACTGACATTAAGTGACGAACTAGCAAGGGAACTGAACAAACAGGGGAGTATAAATAGACACAGACTAACTAGGCACATGTGAAACAAAACTCAAAATCAAGACAGGGATTGGCTGGGGGACTAAGAGGACACAGGTGGAAAACAAAGACTAATCACAATACAGGTTAGACAAGGCAGGTACAGAACTACAGGGGCAGACAGGAGGGCACAAAACAATACTACAAAATAAAAGGTACACAAGTTAAACATAACACGTCACGAACCGTGACACTAGTCTGCTCTTTAAGCCCGATTTATATGAATTGGCTTGTGCATACATGAAGCTCACAACGTGTCGGATGCGACGTGTTGTTTGCGCTGTGCTTGTTATGTAGATCAGCTACGCACGCTGTCTTACGATGGAGCATATAAATTAGGCATTATAGGAGAGGGGTTGGTCCTGGCCTCTGGGATGCACGCACGCACGCACGCACGCACGCACGCACGCAAGTGAAAAAAGCTACAGTATAAAGGACTTTGATTGCCGGATACTCAGCTGGCCTTTATCGTGCGGTCAGGCAGACACATTCTTGTTTCATTGTTTTGTTTTGTTTTTCAAAAAAATGTATGCCCGCTACTTCATACAGCAGTTTCACACATAAGCATCAGATACACAAGCTGAGAACGTGACTCGAATTGAAGTATTTTGAGCTTGTAGATCTGCTACTTTAGCTATTCTTTTTAACTTGTATGCTATTTGCATGACACCACATGTGCGTAGCAAAGCATACATTTAGAATCTCTAGTTTTAATTTGTTGACAAAATTGCCAATATATTTAGTCATAGTCATAGTTTTAGTCATATCTATGTTTTCTTCTTTTTGTCATGACTGAGAGGTCATTTTGACATTCTTTTATTTTGAAGTTGATTATCTTTGCTCATGAAGCTTTCAGAAGGTTCCCCTTCCATGACTATCATCATTCCATCATCTCAGAAATGTTTGACATCTGAAACATTTTCTAAATGTGAATTTAAGCACATGCTACTTCTGTCCCTTTTGCCTTCAGTCATGCTCCTAGCCGACACCGCAGGGAGTCTAAAATAATAGAAGAGTAGGCCAGTCCACCTCCAAACACTGCATGAACTCATTATTTTACATAACATACTCTACAATACAGTACATAGTAGTTATAGCAATAATGTTTTATTCATTAAAGTAAGTCCACAGATTGTATCTTTAATATGTGATATTTCAAGCTGAGTCCAATGTAATGAAAAAATGGGGGGTTTGGGGGGAACAAATTAGCTCCCAGAAGTGGAGTCATGTATCACAGACCACATATGAGATATACTTCACGAATAACAAGAGCTATCTGTTTAAGGAAAGATCAGACTGTAATAACATTACAGAAAACATTACTATTTGGCGAGTGTTTCCTCTATTCTAACCGCTATAGTGTTTAATGGCTCCCTCCAGGGTTTGGCATTTTTCTTCTTACTAAATGAAGTAGAAGCTATGCTGCTGCTGCTGCAGCAGCGTCGGAACGTGCTGTACATATTCACGCCCATTATTCACAACTGGAAGAGTTCCAGTACTGTATGGTTATTAATGTTCCCGTCACTTACAAGTCATGTACATACAGGGGTTGCATTGTGTTACAGAGCACAGTAGGAGTGCTAATCTTGGAATACAGATTATGCCGTCTGCTTGTTAAGCAAAGGAGAAAAAAAAGACATCCTGGAGCTAGCGATGCTTTAACTACAGCATGCTGTGTGAATGCGATATCCTCAGCTGGTTATTAACGACCCAAAGTTGTTTTGTAGGAAATTAACCCACAGAAGGTTTACACAGACGCCTCCCTGCAGCAGCTATACACTGTGCACTGTCGTTGCTGAAACCTTGTATGTCCAACAGTGTTGATTTTGGCAGCAAATTTTGATTTTAGTTTTAGTCATCGTCTCTTGAATAGCTTTCGTTTAGTTTTGGTTACATTTTAGTCACCTGGAATGTTCTATTGTTAGTCGACTAAATGTACTGTTGATTTAGTCAACTAGAATTCATTTTGGCGGGCCTTGATGCCGTCGAAATGACTGATTTATACTTGCTGAAAATGTTTCGTCTTAGTTTTATTTGACAAAATCAACACTGATTGTGTCCAAAACCATTACTTAAAGTGTTTCTAATGGATCAATACTTTTCATTGGCTCAATAGTCATAAAATACCATTGATGACCTTATTGCAGGCTTATGCAAAGGTTAAAATGTAAATTTGATAGCATGTTATTCAAAGATCAGCCCTCAAGCGTAAAGAGGATTTGGGAGGTTGATTTAAATCAATCCTTTACTGACAGTGAATGGAAGATGATTCTACAGAACTCAAAGAAGATGTCCCGTGAACCAGATTAGTTCAATTTAAAATAATGAATAGAGTCTTCTGGATTGTTCAATCAAGGCTAAGCTCAGAGATAGTCCGGTTTGCTGGAGGTGTGGTGAGGACCCCGGTACACTTATTCATGTATTGTGGGAGTGCCCTAGGGTACAGACGCTATGGTGTGCTTCATGAGAATATAATGCAAATCACAAACCAGGATATTCCTTATACACCTGCTCTCTTTATTCTGTGTGATCCATCGCCATTAAAACACCTCCCCACATCTCTACTTCTCTAGCTGACTGGATTCATATAGCATTAATGGTGGGCAGGAAAATCATTGTTAAGGAATGGAAGTCTGAGGATTTGCCTCCAGCATGCACATGCATGGTTCACTCAGCTTGGCATTGTGGCTGCTTTGGAAAAGTTATCTTTTAAGATGAATAATCAGTTAGATAAATATGATTTGAAGTACTCTGGCATGTTGCAGGCCCTTGATGTGATCCATGGTCAGGCAATGCCCTTTTGATTGTTTACTGTATTAGTATACATATGATACGGTTGATGATGATGCGTGTTTGGTCGTGTAAACTAATTTAAATTTTAAATTAGATTTATTTGTATTTGTATTTCTTTATCTTGTCTATCCTTGTTTTATATTATGTTTCTGTGTTCATACATAATGTCCATGTATACGTATTCGGTTGTTGTTGCTTGTGTTTTTTTTTCTGTTTTCTGTATTTGTAAAAAATCCAAATAAAGTACTGATCACAAAAAAAAGCATGTTATTCAGACGGAAGCCAGGGTAATGTGTTGACCTGGCATCCTATACAGGACTAGTAGTTTCAATGTACAGATTCTTTATTTTTGAGGGGCACTAGCCGTAGCCTCACAGTGGCCAGACGAGAATTTGCCGGTGGCAAAAACAAAGTGACAGTGTGATAATGTATGGCTTACTAGTAGGGGTGTAACAATAATAGTAACTGCATCAAAAAATAGATTTTAATTTCAAGAATCGAAGTATATTGAAATGAAAACAGCAACATTGACTATGTATCGTATCGTTTTGCAATGGAAACCAAACATCCACAGAATATTTCCCACGAAAATAGAGTTGTGAGATTTCATGCAAAGATCAAACAATCAAATAAAAAATAAAAAATGTACAATGTACAATAATGTACATAGGCCAACATGTGGCATACATTCATACATGATTTTTTTTAATTAACAGAATAATACAGGTCTATAGAACACACATATTATTCCACCAAAATTAATGAAGTAGCATTTTTAAATCATTATTAAATCATTACAGCTATGAATATTATCAATTCATTGCTGTAGGCTACAGATTATAACCACAATTCATACATGTGTAACTTGTTCCTGGTATGCATCATGCATGCCTTGATGATTTTGTTATATACTGTATAGGCCTACAGTAGGTTCACTATTAGCTGAAAGTTAGGTTTTCTGTGACTGTCAGAGTTTTTGCCAAGATGTTGAATGGGAAAGAAGTTCCTTTTGAACGTGCCCTGCAGTTGATGGCTAAGCGTGAATGTCATCCGAAGACTCGTACTATCGTCTTCCAAATTAGGCATTTCTGTTCGAAGCACAGCTGGATGCCTACTTCAACTAATTGCTTATCTGAAACGACCTGTTGTATAATGACTCACTCCCGCTGTAATGGGTTAAAAATTTGATACATAATCACAATACTTAAACCTATTCAGCGTCAGTCACTCAACTTAAGCTTTTCTTTCCTACCTTTATATAAGCTTGAACCAGTGCTCCTTGTCTTGTTCCGTTCCAAACTTAACCGGGATGCAGAAACTTCTAAGCCAACAATATCCAGTTTGTAAAGCCAGATATCGCTGAGGTCATTTGGGTTGTTGTAAGGCCATATATCCTGTCTCGTACGGAAGACAATGCTCCTAGCTCCCTAAACCTCTTCGGATTCTTCTTATATATGAATGAATAGTTTATTTCGAGCTTTCAGAGGGAGACATTTGTTTTAGGTGATCGAAAAGGCATAGGCAGAAGCTTAAAGCTTATTAGTGCCTATCCTTATCTCAATGTATTCCAAAATACTATTGAGGATATGCATCACAATCAACATATAAACAAAACAAACAAATGACATTTATAGAAGAAGAAAAGAAAATTAAACAAACAAAAACAAAAACAGAAAACAAGGAGGAAAAAAAAGACAAAACAGACAAAGCTAAAATGTTATACTTCAGTCCAACACTACATAGCATAACATGACTCAGCTCCCCACTCATTCCAGGTTATAATTATACAATCATTCCAGTTTGAGCCTCTTTTTAAATTGTTTTAGGTTCACTAGATGGCTGCGTCTCATGATGACAATTCCAGCCAACTGAGTAGGTATCACCATGACGATGCCAGGCGTGGCATGTATACACTACAGACTGCACTAGTCTGACGTCAGCGCTGGATATCGCTGTTGTCCGTCTCCATACATGAAGCTATAGGTTGTCTCCATATATGGGACACTTTCATTACACAGTAGGTTGTGACATTTTTTATGTATGAAACGTATACGCTATAAGCTAAATGTACTATGTGTATTGTTAGGTAGGGATAGGTCGAGCCTGGCTCATGGGCTATTCACATCACCATGGTGCATCGGCAAGAATGTGTAGACAAGGAGATTCCCGTTTAAGCCTTTATTTCCATTGCACACACGCATTTAGATTGAGCAAGGAGGTGGTGAGGCATCACGGTTATGGGTTTTTATTCAGTGACGCATAACCGTGGCCTCCTGAGACTCCAGAGCAGAGGGCTCTCAGCTGGTTGCTACTGCTGCTGCTTCCAAACAATGACTGCATGGACAAGCACTCAGGCAGTATATGTAGCTGGCCACTGATTGAGGAGTGAGTGAGAGCAGGTGTGATTAGTGATTGAGAGGGAATGACAGCACGTGAGGTCTGTGGGTCCAACCCATGGAATAGGCCAGGGGAGGGTTGTTGCTGCTCACTAGGATGACTCTTTTCTACATGTATGTTTCATTGTGCTGGGTGCCAACCACTTAAGTTGAAGCATTTTCTTTAACAAATGTGCTACATTTCAAGATCTAAATTCACATGAGTAAACTTAGGCTACCAATACAATCAGATGTTATGTACAGTATGTACCGTATTTATGACATTATTTTGAGAAAGATCTGTTGCCAAAATCCATATAACACATTTTACAAGCAAAAGCAGGAGAACAAGATTTTCATTTTTTGGTTATACACTTTTACATACTGGCTTGTGACAAAATACTGCCAGATATGAGGAGAACTTTTAAGAACAAAACTGAACGAAAAGGGACCTGGCATTATGGCCTATAATGTTGCTCTGGAGCTATTTGGTGGAGCGGTTGCCCTCTCGACCAAACTACGGATAAGCGGTTGTAGATGGATGGATGCATGTACATATCCACATTCATGGATAAACATGCAAAAATGCATTTATATCTAAAAATCACACCTGTGTGAAGTGAGGGGCGCTCTTATCATCGTACTTATCATGCATCATCTCATACTGGTATAGTCTGGTGACCACCGGAGAGACGGGTGACAGCCGGAATGTAGACGGCACCCGGGTGAGCAGTATGAGTTGGCGCCCCAGCCTGTGTCCTCCGTGAGGAGGAAGCCCAACAAACCTCGGTGAGGCCTTTAGGAGGGCCATTATAATCCACCACTCCTGAATGCAGTGCCTGGCGCTGGGAGTCTGGTGCAATGCACAGGTCCTGGGCCTGGTGAGAGCAGGAGTGGACCTGGTGAGACGTAGGAGGGGGCCCGGTCAGGAGTCAACCCACAGAGCCTAGTCCTTCCACGTGCCAGATTTTGGTTCTCCCAGTACCGTTAGAGTAGTTCCGGAGCAATGGATTGTGTGGCCTTGCTCATTCCCTGATGGACTGATCAAGGGTAGCTACTGGGACGTAAATCGGGATTATGAGGGGTATGATGTTGGACGACCCGAAACCCCTTTGACCTCAGGAAACATCACTGAACATACGTCCCAGGTGCATCCATGTGATGAATCCATCAGAATGCCTGTTGCCACAATTTTATTGGACATTTGGAAATTTGGCGGACATTTGACCTAATTTCTCCTTTCATTGCCGATGGCAAATATTGAGCCGATGGCAAATATTCCATGCTCAACCAATCAAATCATGACAAATTCCAGCCAATCACAATTTGCGTCTTCACTTTTCCGTCTTCACCGTCTCTAATGTTACACAGAAAGCTGGGCATAGGAGGGGTTAGGGCCTCTCAAAGCTGGGCATAGGAGGGGTTAGGGCCTCTCAAAGCTGGGCATAGGAGGGGTTAGGGCCTCTCAAAGCTGGGCATAGGAGGGGTTAGGGCCTCTCAAAAATATATTTTATGGGATTTGGGGGTTTTCGGGCATAGGAGGGGTTAGGGCCTCTCAAAAATATATTTTATGGGATTTGGGGGTTTTCGGGCATGAAGGGGTTAATATGCATTAATGTATTAATCATGAAATAAAGTACATTGTGCATATATATATATCCACATTCATAAAAACCGTAGAAAGCAAATTTGATGCATTTAGAACAAGTATTTTTGCATTAAATATTACATTAAGCTTTATTTTCTGGGATTTGTTTGTTTCGGGCATCAAAGGGTTAATAATTTAAAATGCCCTAGGGATATAACTGGGCACCCTCTTGAATTATTAAGAGGTGACCTCAAGCTAAGAATCAGTTCAGAAAAAAAGCTTTATCTGACAAAACCACGTTCACTCCCACGGCTCCCGGACTAGTCACATTTTTGCCTTTCAATAATTGAAAGGCAACATAACAGACTACACTAGAGTGACATACATTAGGATATTTGCTATTGTGATAGTGATACGGCATAATCAAATGATCGGAATCGGATGGGAAGCAAAACAACATGATCGGGACATCTACTAGCCGCAGGCTACACTATAGCCCCTCCTATGTCCAGCTTTGTGTGTTTGGGTGTACCACGAATGTGATGATTTGATTGGCTGAGCAGCACGGAACGTGGTGATGTATGATGGTAAGAGCGCCCCTCACTTCACACAAGTGTGATTTTTTTATATTATAGCTTACTGTTTAGACTGTTTATGACTGTTTATGGCTTACCTATAATCCTATACGCTTTTGATCTATATTACCTCATGTTTACCTTGCTTACTGTAAATTGCTCTGGATTAAGAGCATCTGCTAAATGCCTAAATTGTAAATGTGCAAATAATAACTGAATACATAGTGAAATTAGCCCAGCTGCAAGCTCACAGCTTGTAGATCAGCCATTGTACACTCTTGTACAATGAATATCATTAATTTACAAATAAAAACCCATACAAAAAGTTGAAACATGGCAATACACGTTTTGCACACCGACAGCAACGATATGATACTGAAGCACCTTCTTTGCAGGCGCAGATATTAAATTGATTGGACGGTCGAAAGGAGGGAGGCAAAACGCATGCATTTATTGATCGTCCTTGGACCCTGCCGTGATAAATGAGCTCTGTATCCCCAGAGGCTTTGAACACGTACACATACTGCGTTCGGGTACTGTATGTTTTGGGTGAAATAATTAGCCTAAGTCAACTATATGTCCGACTCCCACATCATAATTCACCGGGCCAGGTAACGCGAAGGGAGCCGATCAGCAAAAAAACTAAATGAAAACTATTCAAGAGACTAAAACTAAAAATGTGCTGCCAAAAACAACACTGTGTAGTAGGCTAGCTTCAGAAGAATGTTGCTCAATATTATGGAGTCACATATCAGGTTGGTTGTTTTCTCGTAAATGAATGCCCTACGGTACTTGATACTACAGCGACACACGGAAGCATCAAAAGTAACAGATCCACAAGCCCAAAACATTTTGCTAAAACTTAGAATTTTCGGAGATATGAGGTTTCCACCGGACGAGAGATGATGATACTGTACATACAGTAGATGACTGACATCATACTGTAAATGACTGATGATGTCACAGCCTGGTCACGTGACGTCTGGGATCCCCATGAAGCCACAACGGTCCCTAATGTGGATCCGCAGATCTACAGGATCTCTTCGGTCAAACATTACAATGTGATAGTTTACCAACAAACTTTTAATTTGCGCCATCAAACATCCATACTCAAAATAGTCATATGTATCAGTGGAGAACTTGAAATGCCAATTTTATGCCTCCACCAACCAGTTGCCATTCATGTGTGTGTGTGTGTGTGTGTGTGTGTGCGTGCGTGCGTGCATGCATGCACGCATGTGCACTCGTATAGTAGATCATGTAGTGAAGGAAGACTTCGACAGAATTCAGTGACTTTACCTTGGCCACCTGTACAAATGTCTTTGTTGAATCCAAGAGAACGTTACGCACAAAACGACAAGGTGGACGGGCGTGCATTAAACAACCCAGAAACATTATTATGCGCCTGGCCTCTGCTGGAGACATACAAGCTATCAACAATCGGAGTTGGCTCGTCGTAACCTGGGTGTGCTGATCGACTCTGGCCTCTTCTTTACTCCCCAAATAACACGTCGTGTCCAAAACATGCTACTTCCAATTAAGGAATAGCCAGAATTTTTAAAATCCTGTCACCCATGGACTTAGAAAAAGGTAATTCATGCTTTTATTTCTTCTCGTTTAGATTATTGCAACTCTATTTATTCCGGTCTCTGCAAAAAATCACTATCCCGCCTACAATTAGTACAAAACTGAGCTGCCAGACTTTTAACCAACTCCAAAAAACGCGACCACATCAGCCCCATATTAGCTACCCTCCACTGGTTACCCGTTAGTTTCAGAATTTATTTAAACATTTTACTCATAACTTTTAAAGCCCTGAATGGCCAGGCTCCTAGCTACGTCTCCGGCATGCTGAAACCCTACAGGCCTGTGCGCCCACTCAGGTCCTCAGACAAGGCCCTCCTGGTGACCCCTACAGCTCAGCTTGTCGGCGGCAGGGCCTTTGCAACCAGGGGCCCCCATACTCTGGAATGCCCTACCTACTGACCTAAGATGCGCAAAATCAATATCCACATTTGAAACTCTGCTGAAAACCCACCTTTATCTTAAAGCCTTTTCTGTCATTATTGTATTATTATGTATGTTTTGTATTTTTATGCCGGCTATTGCATGGATTGATCTTGTATTGTTCTCTTGATGTAAAGCGCACTTTGTGACTTCGTCTAGAAATGTGCTATATAAATAAATGAATTATCATTATCATTATCGTATGGTGATGCAACAACTATAACTGAAATGTAGAAGACCTAGTCATACATAAGTCATACTGAGGACCTATAGTCCTGATTGGCTGCCACACATGCTTCTGCCATGTATTGGTTACTCAGTTTACAAACAAAATTCACGTGCAGTAATTCACAGACTTTGAGACCCCATAGCCTGGAGGGATGCGACGCCCTGACTGGTTCAGAAACTTCAGAGCCAGTGTTTCAGGCTGAAACTTCAAAATAAAATGTCCACCATTTCCGTTGCCCTACCTACACCTTTAAAGAAGATATCTACTGGTCTTAAAGGGGCACCTCACGCTTTTTGCTATATGTTAGTGACGTTTAGAAGATTTAGAACACTTTTCTGGGGGTCTTTATGTGTGTAATATGTGGTTTTAGATATTTTAGATTGTTAGCAGTGAGCCCAGTGTCTCTGATGTCATGCACACTGGGCTCACTTCCTTCCTGGACTACAATTTCCATAATGCTTTGGTACACTGCTCCTCCTTGTGGATAGGGGGAGGGCTGTCTTACTGAGACAACATGTAGTCCAGGAAGTAAGTGAGCCCAGTGTCCATGACATCAGAGACACTGCAGGCTCACTGCTAAAATCTAAAATATCTAAAATCACATATTACATACATAAAGACCCCCAGGAAAGTGTTCTAAATCTTCTAAACGTCATCAACATATATTTTTCGCAAGGAATCTCTGGGATGTTTTGCCCCCCCTTGAGCACATACACTCCAGAGCCGGAAAGGCATCTATGTTTATATGTCTATGAGTCTGAGGACATGTAATAGTTAGGACAGGTCTCTGTAGCCAGCCAGTCCAACCACAGAAATTGCAATTAGGTACATGTATCCATCGGTGCACTTCATGTTCTTGCAAAATTAACCCCTTTTTTGTGTTTGTAAATACTATGACTATTCTTTTGATGTCAAACGTTATGACACCGCTAAGTGGCCGTGGTTACATTAGCATCTATGCAGGCATCTATGTTCACGCTGCAACCCCAAATCAGACACGTTGTGAGATGTAGAGATCGTCTGAATACACAAATCCAATCTGATAACAGCGTGGTTAGACAGGCACTCTTAAAGTTCAAATTTGAGAAACAAATCGGTTAAAATCTGATTAGCAAAATAATGTTTTACTATTCGGACATGATAACACCAATCTAACTCCTAAAAGGCCAAAAATCAGATTTTGGCTGGCCATTGTGAATAGGGCCTTGCAGCTACAGTGTCAGTACAAGACTAGAGTCAGCCTGAACAGAAGAAAGGGGCAGCTTAATGGAAAATCTGAGGTTTTGATCAGGAGAGCAGTGGCCGTAACTCATTCAATAGAGGTAGCATCTCGGGAGATAAGCCTACCGGCTACAGGGATAACACAGCCACTGATGAAAACCCACAAAATCCTCTCTATACAGGGCACACAAATAAATTATGCATTCACTTATACTACGATGCGCTGACCACCACTGTGCGAAGAGGTCTTCTTAAATTGATCAAAGTGAACCCTTGTCTTTGAAAATATACAGTAAATGTTGAATAATTTAACAGTCTTACAGTAGTAAGTCATTAGGAACTGCCCTGCAGTGCGGGTGGGAGTGGAGGGTGCACATTCAGCACGGGAACTGTGTGCGCGTGTGCGTGCATGCGTGCGTGCGTAGGCGTACTGTCAGAAAGTTAAGTCATGTCAAATAAACCCACTTCCGATTCTGCATTTGACCCCCTCAACTTATTTTATGTGTCAAGAGTGGTGAGAATAGCCAATCTCTAAAGCTCACATCCTTGTGTATTAATTGTGAGCATCTACATTTCCCTATTTGTTTGTGAGAGTAAAAATAAAAGTGGTGACTGTAAGTCTGTCTGGTGCATGGGTTTTACACATGTTTAACCAATGAAAATTATTAAGAGCTTGTGACTAAAATATGAACTGGATCCATTGGATCACCGTTTCATTTTTAACATTTTGGTGTTGGACACAGCCCTTTTCCACCCCGTGCACAGCAACGATACACCGGGTTTCAGGGGGAAGCGACGGGGTCGAGGACTCTGCAAAGAAGGGAAGGAATGAGCCACGGAGGAGAGCTGAAGATGGACAGGGCCGGGATGAACACTCAGAATGGGAAGAGCAGAGCCGGGGAAAATTAAATTAGAAGCTCAGGGAGTATAGAGGAAGAAATCTCACACAGAGAAGGAGAGGGGGGGGGAGAGAGAGAGAGAGAGAGAGAGAGAGAGAGAGAGAGAGAGAGAGAGAGAGAGAGAGAGAGAGAGAGATAGAGAGGGGGGGTGGGGGGTGGGTAATGAGATTCAGAGCTTGGAGAAACCTTGGGAAACCAGGCTGGTTAGATCGGATGATGGCTCAGGGGGGGAGTAGGTTTAGCTGTGACCCGCTGATCAAGGAAGAAGATTGTGCTAAGAATGAATGTCTCTGATGATGATGAACTCTGTGTTAAGGAAGAAGGCGTTGGAATTCCACTCGAGTGAATAGAAATTGGAGTTAACGCAACAGACTGAAAATTAAGAGGTGGCTAGGCGGCGGGCGCTCAGGTGGTGCAGACAGAGGTATATAGAGTATACCTGTCCACCACCGCAGAGTCTATAGGGGATTGAATTCACCACGGTGCATTTGGCTTGGATGAGATCTAGTCTAACACTATTGGCTGTGTTAGGGGGAGGGAAGCCAGGTCAGGGAGGACTATCTTTAGTCACTGCACTAGTGACTCCTACAGGCTGGGGGTCAGTGTCTGTCAGTGGGGAATGTTGAACGGAAGGAGGAGGAGGACGGAGGCACTACATCTTCCTCACTGGCAGGTGAGCCAGTATAGGGAATACAATAGCAGCGGAAACACAGAAATGTGATTGGGGGAGGCTTATTGTCGAGAACGCCAAAGTCTGTCCCTGTTACAATGCGCTAGACCCCTGGGAGATGGATTGCTGAAGTGGAGCGCCACACATGCCATCAGCTACCCAGTGCTTGCACTGCACAACTTGCCGCACCCAAGCAATGCTACTCATTCGCTGAGTTGGAGGTGCCCCGGATCTAAACCATGATCTTGGGGTCGACTCGAAAGGCGAGAGCTCAACTGACTGAGCTACCCGGACGCAAATCTAAAATAATTTTAGATTTAAATTTAAATTGGAACAAGTACAGGGTAAAATATTTGGCTAAAATGTAAAGTAAAGTAAACTTGAATGTGTTACAGTATGTATTGCAACATGCATTGTATATTAAGTTTAGTATGTATTGCAGCTGTTTTAAAGGCTGCGAGGTGCTAAACATGAGAGTTAGAGAGACACTTGTATGATGCGCATGCAAAGAATTCAGGTCCACTCCAACCCTTAATTACTTCTGACGATGTATTCTCAACCGCTACAATGGTTACTCTGTAGCTAGTTAATGAATCTCAGAATCTATTTATGTGTAGGAATTTTACAACTGTTAAACAGACTTTTACATTAGACTGTAAAAAATACATAATTTATGTCACGATCCAAAATAACCAAAATTCAGAAGAAATTGGATGACAAGTTCTTACGATCGCTGTTCTCTGAAGTCAGAACCTCGTCTCCGGCTCTTCCTTGGAATCAGGGAGATCTTTTAGTTATTGTTGTTCTATTACGTGATGTGGTAAACTGTGCTTGCTGCTCTATTGGCTCTCTTGTAAAAGAGATCAACATCTCCATGCTGGGACTCACCTAGGAACAACAACACAAAAGGAGAGATAAAGATTGGGATTATAGCGACGGGAAATGTGAAGGGACTGAATGACACTTTAACTTTTTGTATAAGCTAAGGTCACACATAATTTGTGTTATACTTGGTCATAAATGGTGTTGCACAGAAATAGTGATAATATATAAATAGGCTAGCCATTCTACAAGCCCATCACATCGTAACGTTTCATGAGCCTGTAGATCTGCCATTTTCAGTGTAAAAAATACATAACATTGATTATTTTATGTTGATCCCCAAGATCTTTATAATTTCCTAGTTTGTAATCAATGAAACAGATCAATTCATAACCTTTTCACTTTGCACTTTACAGAAAGCTTGAACATAATTATACAACCTCCTAAAGGCACTTTTTTCTTTGCCATTTATTCTGTAAACCCTACAGCGATGCTCCTGTAGCCTAATGTACATCATTCACACACCACAGGGCAGGTGGTTTATTATTCTGTAAACCCTACAGCGATGCTCCTGTGGCCTAATGTACATCACACACCACAGGGCAGGTGGTTTAAAGCCTTCTATGGAAGCGCTCAATGAATCCCGTTCGTCGAGGTTGCGTCTCCAAGGGCTGCTAAATAATTAGGGCGCATATATTTCACCTTTATCACACTTTCATACTCTTACAGTAACATGGTGAAAAGGTTTTATACCACAGTGTTTAAGGAATATGTAACAATAAATGCAAATGTTGTTGTTTCACTAATTAACTGACCTTTGGTAGCTCCTACACAGGCACTTATATAGTATAGTATACACACCCCGACCATGCTAACTGGATCACCCCAAGGACATGATGTGTGAGTCGCTCAAAACAACAGGCTCTCAACCAGGCCTGGCTATTACAAAACACAGAAAAAAGACTGAATTGCATACTATAAGCAAGGCAAGGCAATTGTCCATAACTTAGACCTAGCCCGAATGAAATAAGGTAAACTAGAATAAAATAAATAAATAAATAAAGTTAACTGAAATAAAAACAGAAATAAGACTTTACCAAAAAGGAAAAAAAGGTGTATAATCCTAACACTAACCCATAAATGATAACACTTATTCTGGGTTTACAAAATGAACTGAAATAATAATTATGTAGCCATGCGGAGTTGAGCATCAGGAGCCACCGTAGAATGGCATGCACTGTCACTTCTGTCAACCAGTGTTGAGTATTTCAAGGCACTGCAGTTTGTAGGCTACAGTACAATGTCACATTATCTACTAAGTAAACGTCCCCCTGGGCATGACACTATGTCACATGATGTACAAGCTTACACCTCCCTGGACTTTACTAGGAGCCGGTGCTAGCCTAACTGGTGAGAATTCAGCTGGAAAGTGTAATTGTGTGTAAAGCAGCAACAGATTGGCTGTTGTTCAAGGTGGGTGGGCCCACTGTGCCGTGTGATGTCAGTTGACAGGTGGAGAGCTGATTGTGGTGGTGGCAGGTGGCTCGACCACAAAGGTAAAAACACTGACTGTGTGGGTCAAATAAAAAATAATGTGTTAGTTACTGCCTGGCGGGTCACTCTGGGGTCGGGGGAGGCGCCTGGGAATAGGCCATAATAACCGCATAGAACCACCAAAAAATGCCCAAATGTCACGGGACACGTGCAGAGGGGCCCTTCGAGCTTCAGTGCATAGGTGGAAATCCAGCCCTGATTTGAACAATGTTTATAAACGGCACAAATTGGAGTCATGTGATAAACATGTATCATTCAGATTTTTCATATTCCATTCTGATGCTTGTTTGGAATTGGAATTAACTTACAAAAAGGGGAAAATCATAAACCCATCATCTGATCTACCCCAACTTTGGGTCACACATTGATGGGCCTATATGAGCAAAGGCTACAATTTTACGAATGTCACTGTTTGTTGAGGAAGCATGCGTCTTTCACCAAATTAGGTTGGAACTGCCAGGCAGGAGGCCTAGAGGAAGACAAGGAGATTTATGGATGTAGTGAAAGAGGACATGAGGTTAGTTGGTTTGAAAGAAAGGGAGGCACAGACAGCGTGAAATGGAGGCTGTGGCGAACCCCTGAAGGGAACAGCCAAAAGGAAAAGATGTCATGAGTCATTGTGTCAATTGTGTCAAATTGCTGCTGTATACTGCATGTTGTAGAAACGCTTTTTCACAGCAGACCTGGGTAGGCCACCCAGCCTGCTGAAGACCTGCTCTCAGAGGAGCACTCTTTTCTAGTAGATCCCTAGACCTGCAGGCTACAGTTCGTTATGAGTTTCTTTTGTCCCATTTCAGTAAGTTAGGTATTTACTGAAGGCTACTTTCCTATATTTCACTTTGTGTGCACAAACAAAAGATAAAGTATACAGTCAGTAACTCTGAAATAGGCCACAGCACATTTGGCGGAAGGTTGGCTTGTTTTGTTTGCGGCATGAATTAATTTAGCCTGTGAATATTTTATGCCCAAACTAAAAGTGTAGCTTGCACAGGTCTACTGAATCAATAAAACATTTTACTATATCTATGCTGGGAGATGTACCCATGTCTGTCTGTCTGTCTGTCTGTACAGCGTTAGCATAATGTTCCTTGTCCAAGGCCCTCAACAAATGACCCCACCTGTGCCAATTCACTGCCTGACACAGTACTTATTTATCCTAAGTAATAATAATAATAATAATAAAGTCACATATCTGACAGAATCACAGGGCTGATTCTGCCCCGTGATTCAGATTTTTTCAAGGCCAAACCACACCATTAGATGCCTTAACAGACGACATCACAGTCGTCACACAGATAAGCACCAGCATGCGTGGCACGCAGACCGGCACCACATGAACCCCACCTCTCATAAGATGCAATGGAAAAGTTGTAACTGCACTCACATGTAAAAATGCACCATCCGACTTCCAGATGCTGTTATTCTCCCAGTGTGGTGGAAGAATGATTAGGACTTTTAGTGTGATCTCTCGCTCTTGAAATATAATATAATCCTTGGTTTCTGTTGTTTGTGAACAATAATAGCGGTTCGAATCAGTCGAATCGGTCCTCAGAACTACACCTTCCAGGCGCTGTCATAAGAACACAGGGAGCGCTCTATGGTCACGACAGCAGAGCCTGTTTGTGCACAGCTGCAGACCATCACGTATAATTTATGCTTCGTCCCGCACAGGATTACCAGCACAGGTGCCCAGACGGCTATGCTGGCCGCCCAGGCCATCCTATGGTATTTTCAATATACAAAAGTGAAGTGAGGGGCGCTCTTATCATCGTACATTATCATACATCATCTCATGCATCACCTTCTTCATCAATGGTTGTGTTACGCAACTATGACGTAATATTTACGTAATTTGACTATGGCGTAAAATTATCCATTCATTGCCAATGGGAATTGCATGTTTGTGTAGGACAAAGTTTGTGGACACTGCACCAAAATCTGGACATGCAGGAGGGTCTAGCGCCCCTCAAAAAACACTTCAGTGACCCTGCAGTGACATCAGTACTTCCATACACTATTATTCTATTGTTGAGGGGCGCCTCCTCCTCTGTCCAGCTTTAAGGGTCTGTGTAAACACAAACTTTGAAGACAAAAGTGAGGACACAAATTGTGATTGGCCAGAATGAGATGATGTATGATGACGTATGATAAGAGCGCCCCTCACTTCACACAGGTGTGATTTTATTATTGCGACGGTAGGTCGCAGATTACTGACAATCTGAAAAACCTGTCCGTCCATCAGGTCACGCCACCATAATGGCTGTCAGCTCGTTACGCTTTGTGGCGTCTCGGTCGAGGACCGCACACCACGGGTTAGTAACCCCGGGGAGAGAGAGAGAGAGAGAGAGAGAGAGAGAGAGAGAGGGAGGGACGGCATGAGACGCTCCTTGCTCGGATTGGTTCAGGACGCGTGGTACATCCCACGACACCTCTTCATTTACCAGATGATGAGCTGACACCTGCGTGCCGACACCCAGACAGAATAAAGCCTCCTCTCTCCTCAGTCTAGCCGAGACTCTCCCGGGGGACAAGCTGACCTGCGGTGCTCGGTAAGACAAGCCCATGTTCCCTCTCACCCTATATGTCATGTATGATTATAAACGGGATAGTAACTGTGATTCTCTCATCTCACAGGACACTCCATACACGGAGTAATTCACCGTTGGGCTCGGAGGCTTTGGCGCAACATTCCCCCTATTCCCGACCAGTGACTAAAAGTGACAGAGACTGTTACTCCTTATTTTAGGAGAGGACACGGCCAGAGAAGTGCCGTTTATTGGAACCTTGAGTTGGAGATAACCCATAACCCCTAAGTTACCTGTTACTCACCTTTATAGCACTGGTCCCTCCTCCTCCCGACCCACCGTAGACTGAAAAGACTATGAATATATGATTTCGGGATGAATAAAACTGTGCCTAAATAGGCTTTCTGTGACGCTGCCTCCTGTGTATTCTTGATGTGTAAACAGCGCCCCCACAGCTTACTAATGCAATTGTACCCAATTGCATTATACAAGCTGAGCTCTATACTTTCTCTCATGAAGGAATTGCAAAGCTAGTGTGGGAGCAGCGAGAATATGACATTTCAAATTGCAGGAATTCACAATAGTACTTTGTGGATTACAGAGAAGTTGATTGACAGCGATGATGAGAGAAAAACGTAGAGAAGTAGACAACGAATGTGTATGAGAAAGAGGGAAGAATATGATGTATAACTGGTAAGATCACAAGCTGAACTACTTCCATGGTGGCTGTACGTGGAAATGTCACTGCATATACAAAGCTTTAAGGCATGCCTCCTGGGGGAGATTTGCGCTCTACTGCATGTGAGAGTTATTTGTGTAGTTATTTGTGTATGTGGGGTAGTACTATGTTTGAGATAGATGTATTCTGGAACACCAAAATCCATATTTTGCCCTTATAATAACCCCCCATTTTCTAATGCCCATGTCTTTTATTTGCCCCTATTTAACTAATTAGTTATTTGACAGAAGAATGAATTAATGTTCTAAGCCAGAATGTGTAATAGTCCATTCATATATTCTGTTATTAGTAAATCATTATGATTTGTGTCTTCTGGTGTGAAGTTAATTTTTTTTTTCAAAATGTAATGAAGTAATTTAATGGGCCAAATTTCTTACAGAACAAAATATCAAAGCATTTTCCAGAGAGAGAGAGAGAGAGAAAAAGGGAAGAATTAAAGACCCCCCCCCCTTTTAGTTTTTTGCAGACCCCCTGGAATGTACAAATGTATAGGGTCCATAGTTTGCTCCCCTCATTTGTTCCCTAGTCTACACCAAATCGCTTTGCTGAAAATTATACTAATTTTAATTTTATGTAAAAAATAATCCATACCCTTGCTTTCGAGTCCAATTGAATCTTGCACATGCTTTACAGAAAACTTCCTCATGACTTAACACCTTAGATAATAATATCTCATGATGATACTGTAGCTCCCAGACAGTTCAAGTGTCTCGTAATCATTTCTGCCGATGCAAGCAAAGCCAAATGGGTGATAGTAAAATGTGCTGCGGATGGGACCGCGAGGTAAAGTGGGATATAGCAGGGAGCCGAAGATGTGTCACTTGTGCTTCATTCAGGATGTATTGGACAGATGGAGAAATCAGTATTATCCTGGCAGTTTTTTGAGACAGGGCCTGTCTGGGAAGAGTGGTTTTGAGACTATCCTATCCAGAGGCGAATAATGGGGAAAGGCAGCGTATTTCAAGCCACTTCATATAGCCGCCGTGACAAGCCATATGTGACAACAGTCTCACTATTGCTTGGATATACCATCAGGCCTCGGGAAGATGAAATGGGTTGACTCAGGTTGTGCTGTGTGTGGGAGAATAGTATGAACACGAGGAGACTGTTTTCCAAGAGAATTCAGTACAGCTCAGTTAGACACAAACAGGATTAAAAACAGGAGTGACCTTTGGATGTTTTCAATTGGTTGTTATAAGAGGACTGTGACCTTTTCCACACTAAACTTAATTTGTATGAAATGGTCTTGTCCTCCCCCCCCCCTTCTTTTTGGCCAGCATCACTGTCATACTACAGAGAATAATTTAGGATTAAGTCCTCCTTTTGTGAGTGGAATAGAACTCTGGACTGCACTGCAGACTTACTTTAGAGCACAGAGACATTTCTTTAGTGGCACATGACGCTAGTATGTCATATGATGTACAAGTAGGCTACAGCTCCTTGACATGATGCTAGTATGTTACATGATGTACAAGTATGGTACAGTCAGTACCATTTATATAGTATGCTTTGGTATGACACAGGGATTGAAAAGTGATCCGTCACTGTGGGCCCTATTTGAACCAGAAGTTCGGGCCGCTTTGCGGCCCTCACCTCTAGCACCACACGTCGCAATTGTGAGGAAGGAAATAGGGGGAATGCGATATATTTATATATAATTAAATATAATTAATTACTTTTGTGTTTTATTTTTTTATATAGGCTATATATTTTGGGGACCCCCCAAAATAAATTGGCGACCCCCCCCCCCCCCCCCCCCCCGGGCGGTCGCGACCCACAGGTTGAGAACCCCTGCTGTACTGTACTGTACAACTCTGTATAGTACTGTGCTACTCCGTATTGTTCTGTAGTGTACTGTACTGTAAAGGTGCGTTCAGACTTGGGCGGTTAGAGCAGCGCGATTACACACAAAGTCAATGCAAAGACGAGAAGTGGCGAGACCTGGCGCAGCACAAACGTGACAAACCGAGAGGAATATTTAATTGTTGGTTGTGTCGTTATTGTATTGTGTGTGTTTCTGTTGAGAAAGGCCAAAATCATATTGAAATGATAGTAATAAAGTCACGCCACCAGGGGGAGATCATGTAAGGTGAGCAGTTAGTTGTAGAGAGAGTCTGCGTGAGACAAAATAACTCATTGTCCCATCATGCACTGAAGCCGAAGAGCAGGCTCCAGTGATGTTTGTGTGGCGAGCCAAAGCACTATTATGTTGATATTGCAGGGGTTATGTTGTTGTATGTGGGATGTGCACAGGGTTGGGAGGGTTACTTTTAAAAAGGAATCCACTACAGTTACAAGTTACTTGCTAAAAAATGTAGTCAGTAACGTAATCCCGATTACTCCATTTAAAAAGTAACTACAAGTTACTTTCAGTTACTTTTCGATTACTTTTAAGTCAAATTCAATTTAATTAGATAATACAAGTTTTACCATTGATAGACAAGAATGTTGAGCCTATGAAATTAAGATAAGGACAACTGAAATATGGTTAAGGTCATTTCATTGTTAAGAATTTGACCTCTCTGAACAGTTACATTACTGTAGAGTCATTGTGTCAACTTATAACAGATCATAAGAAAAATGCATCTTGACCTACAGAACCATTTTGATTGTTTGATTGACAACAACCAACAACTTTGACAACCAACAACTTTGACAACCAACAACTTCATCCATGTGTGGTCAAAGTGGCAAATAAAAACTCTTTTTGACATTCCTGGCTGACACTCATTTAGATAGACATGGCATGAGTTTAAAACATTGACTAGACAGTAAAGACTAATTTATATAGTCTACAAATAACTCAGCCCTATACAATTATATTTATACCCCGTAGGCTACTCTTTAAATAAAAAGCCTCATTGTATTTGACCTAAAAGAGAAGACTGCGCTACCCATTATTTATCCCTAATCCAATATATCATACGCTCTCCTATCTAGTATCTCTGCAGTTGCCTGGTCTGATTATTATAAGCCACATTGGGCTTATTTTTCTGAAGTTGCTTGTAAATAATGATAGAACGGTTGTGAGCTTGTAGATCGTCTATTTTCAAATAGCCAACATATATAAATATGCACATTGTTTAATGGACGATATATATAGCTTTGAAGTGCTCGTGTGGCCTTTTATAGTCACTTCTTTTGGGCTTGTTTTCATAGACCTGGTTGCTTATTTCTCTCGCAAATTGGCAACACCGCCAGCAGCAGCCTCCACTGTGAGGATTTTACACAGAGTCAGAGAGGTGCGCGCTGCGCTCAACTCCAATCCATTCCGTTTGGTGTTATAATAATTTATAACTTGTTTGTAAAATTAATGAGGGGAAGGGGAGAATGTAATCCTCATGTAACCCCCGTTACAACACCCCCGTTACTGTAATCCAGATTACACATTTTAAAATGTACTCTAAGACGTTACAGTTACGTTTTTTTTTTACTCTGATTACAGTAACGGATGTAATCCGTTACTTCCCAACCCTGGATGTGCATTAGATGGAAATGAGGGAAATAGGAATGTGGTTGGAGTGGGGGAGTAATGCATTATGGACATGAACGGCAGAGACTGGAGGAAGGCATGGTGAGTTGAAGATGGTAGTGTTGTGTGCCAACTCTGGCTAATTGCGGTGTTTCCAGTCTGTGGCTAGAAGCGTTTTGGCGGGTCCGAGGCAGAGGCGAAACGGGGGGAAAGAAAAATAAATATGGCAGAGATGTTTGGGTGCAATGTCAATATGACGGCGCAACGCAAATGAGTATTATACGTATAGTGGCTACTGTTATATTGTAGTTTTGGACGCGAGAACATATAGCGAATCAAATTTGTCATCGTTTTGTTCCACTTCCGGTACTCTGACGAATGTAATAATAGATGCCTAAAAAGTTTAAGAATAAGGGGTAAAGGCAATCACCTCGAGATCCCCCATAATGAAGTTACTAATGTTGCTCTGGAGAGGGAAGTCTGCATGGAGCTCTCTGGTAGAGCTTTTTCCCCCGCGACCCGAATACGGATAATCGGTTGAAGATGGATGGATGGATGGAGTAAAGGCAAGATTTCTGTGGCCCTTATGGTGAAATGAGCAAAGTTGTGGAACTACCCGATTACTTGACAATTAGCTGGAAGATTCTCCACTTTTATGAGACAAGAGTGCAAATTGCGGGGTGTTAATTGGTACTTTGGTTACCGACCGGATCATTACAGGTGGTGTTTTGAGAGTCGAGGAATGAGCGCAAATTGGAAGTTTGGTTCAAGGGCAGGCTTTAATTAGCTGTTACATTTAACAATGTGCTTGTTATTCCATTATATCAGTGATCTGGACCCACTTTAAACTGCATATTAGAGTGCCAAATTAAAGTTCCTACAAAAATGAAGCGAGATGAATCACTCATTGAAAGAATATGCATTATTAGGAGAACAGCTGGTTCATTATATCGAGTAGCACAGGAAAGGAAGGCTATAAGGTTTTGTTTTGATTTGCACTAGATGGAAAAAGTACTGATAGTGATTAGTGATTATATTGACTGAATTAAAAGTAAAAGGCCCGTATTCAAAAGTATTATGGACTTATAGTCTGAAAAGATTTCCACAACAAAAAAACAAACTCTCCGTTCCCATTGAAAAGCAAAATCCACCGCATAGCAATATTTTAAGTTTTGTGTGACTGCACCCAAACAAAGTAGAAGTATTCAAATTATGTTGTTTTTTCCAAAACATTTTCAACAAGCTCACAGCTATTTTCGACTATTTTAGCTCAAGTATAAAATGCTTGTATGCCTTGTACTAATAATAATCTCAGTTTATAAAGTAACAAATGTGCCTCTGGGATGTAGTGAGGTGGAAAATACTGGACTCTGTGATAGAACCAATTTCCGGGTGGGGCATGCAAAATCAAATAAAAACAACTTTATTGGTGGGGAAACACTTAGACAAAGGAATACAATAAAAAACTGTGGAATGAAATGCTGAGGAGTGCATTTCACATGGGGTTGGGGCAGACCATTGTCTGACCACGGCACGGACTTCCACGCTTACTGCTTCATGCAGTATGCTTCGCATCGGACAGCTTGACAGCTTCGTGCTGTGGTGAAATCACCGCGAGCCTCCAGTGTCCTCTGCAAGACATGTTTAAGCTGAAGCAGCTAGCATGGAAGCCGTTGGTCATATGGATTATGAAACCTTTCCCTCCGATATTGCACACAGCCATGCCGTTATCCACGCGTCCATCCGATAGCTTTTAAATGTAAATGTCCCATCCACTGAGCAAAAGCGATATAAGCGGCTTCTTCATTCATTCGATTAATTTGGGTTTGGGCTTTCTGACGGAACTATAGCCTGTAGTGTAGCAAATCTAAGATAGCAAATTTAAGATGATCTCTTCAAAATAAGAGTACCCTCTAGTCTAGAGTATTGAAAGAAATATGAATTTGCACATTTAAACTATAAATTAAGCATTTAAACGATGCTATAAGACACACATTATGTAAAAATTTAAAAATAAGTAATAAGTAATGTTTCTGTGTAAAGATAAGTAATTAAAAAGTTATCTAAATGGATAAATGCTATTCACTGGAGTGCATGGACTTTATAAAGTGGACGCTGGACAAAAATCCCGGCTATGTTTCCACTATAGTGACATATGCACGCGTCCGGGGAGACTTCCTCTACAACACCACACCCTCCGCTAAGCAGCAGAGGTGTAAAAAAGAAATTGGCACCTGGTCAGAGGTAAAAAAATATCACATTTCCAGACTAAAGTGATGTAGCAACTCATAATGTAATAACTGCTCATGATGTAATAAGGGCTCAAAAAGGCTCATAATGTAATAAGTTAAATGTAATAAAAACTCATAATGTAATAATCAGCTCATAATGTAATAAAATCATGAGCGCATAACGTAATAACAGATTTTTCCATAAAAGACGTGTTACGTTATAGAGTTGCTACAATAAGGCAGCTCATAATGTAATAAAAGTTCATAATGTAATAATGGCCCATATTGGTGAGAAAAGTCTTACACTGTCATTGTTATTACCTCTGTTGACAAATGTAGACTTTCATATGGCCCATATAGTCTTACACTGTCATTGTTATTACCTCCGTTGACAAATGTAGACTTTCATATGGCCCATATAGTCTTACACTGTCATTGTTATTACCTCTGTTGACAAATGTAGACTTTCATATGGCCCATATAGTCTTACACTGTCATTATTACCTCTGTTGACAAATGTAGACTTTCATATGGCCCATATAGTCTTACACTGTCATTATTACCTCTGTTGACAAATGTAGACTTTCATATGGCCCATATAGTCTTACAGTGTAAGACTATATGTAAGCTTACATTTTGTACCTCACATGCACACACACACACACACACACACACACACACACACACACACACACACACACACACACACACACACACACACACACACACACACACACACACACACACACACACACACACACACACACACACACTAGCAGTCACAAACTTCATCCAAATAATGCAAGAGGCAGAGGTGAGTGCACCATACATTGGCTCTGAATATGTCCATATAACTGCCCCTGAATTTGTCACTGCCCCTGACCCGGTCCCTCTCAATACTTCTGACACCGTACCTCACCCTGACCTCAACTCTGTACCTGACGTTGACCCTGAGACTGTCCACCACATTGACTTCAGCCCTAACTTGCCTCTGATCGTGCTGTCGTCCATCATACAGTATTGCCTGTTGATGGATATAGCAATGCTTGGCACTTTCAACAGGGTTTCTAGCTTGTTCAGAGACCTTTCCCTGAAATTCCTACCAAGAATTTATATAAATGATTCTTTGGTGTCAAGTTGAAATCTGACAAGGGATGGAGACTGCTGCATAAGCATTATGAGACTGTATAGAGGAGCAGGACGCAATAGTGGCCTTGCATTAAGCATCAAGGAAATGTTTGGCAAAAATAGAAAATGGATACAAGCTTGGATTGTGAATCGGCATACATCCTTTGGATGGTTCCAAATCCGAGATATGTTTTGGAAAAAGTAATACTTTTTTCTTGTGTGATGTTGTGTGATGATGTTATGTGATAGACCCCCCTGGCAGTGGCACAGCTATTTTTCTGTATTTTTCAAGTATTATACATCATTTGTTTGTTGGTACATTTTGTAAAGCGTCCTTGGGTTCATGAAAGGCGCTATAAAAATGCAAGCTATTATTATTATTATTATTAGTTAAAGATTGATTGTTTCATATGGAAGAATTGTAATGTGTATTTCCTTCATTTTTCTTTTCATGTATTTGAACACACTAGTACAGGGATTTTTGTTTATAGTTTTAAGAATGTTATGTGACAAGTGTCACAAGGAAGGTTCAATTAAACACATTGAATGGTGAACAAGTGTTTTTGCATTATTTATGGCTATGTATGATTTAAATCTGAGTTGGACGAATATGATGCGTAATTCATTTATTTAGCTCTAATAGGAGTAGGATAGTAATGTTTAAAAGTCTTTAGTAAATTTGTATTAAAGACGACAATACAAATCAACATATTTTGAAAAGAGTACATTTGTCAACAGAGGTAATAACAATGACAGTGTAAGACTATATGGGCCATATGAAAGTCTACATTTGTCAACAGAGGTAATAACAATGACAGTGTAAGACTATATGGGCCATATGAAAGTCTACATTTGTCAACAGAGGTAATAACAATGACAGTGTAAGACTATATGGGCCATATGAAAGTCTACATTTGTCAACAGAGGTAATAACAATGACAGTGTACAACTATATGGGCCATATGAAAGTCTACATTTGTCAACAGAGGTAATAACAATGACAGTGTAAGACTATATGGGCCATATGGAAGTCTACATTTGTCAACAGAGGTAATAACAATGACAGTGTAAGACTATATGGGCCATATGGAAGTCTACATTTGTCAACAGAGGTAATAACAATGACAGTGTAAGACTATAGGCCTTATGAAAGTCTACATTTGTCAACAGAGGTAATAATGACAGTGTAAGACTTTTCTCACCAATATGGGCCATTATTACATTATGAACTTGTATTACATTATGAGCTGCCTTATTGTAGCAACTCATAACGTAACACGTATTTTATAGAAAAATATGTTATTACGTTATGCGCTCATGATTTTATTACATTATGAGCTGATTATTACATTATGAGTTTTTATTACATTTAACTTATTACATTATGAGCCTTTTTGAGCCCTTATTACATCATGAGCAGTTATTACATTATGAGTTGCTACAGACCTCCTCTACAACACCACACCCTCCGCTAAGCAGCAGAGGTGTAAAAAAAAATATTACAGCGAGGTGAAAGGTCATATTTATTTCAGAAAACTGGAGGATTTAGAATAATTTGAATGGGTTAACAGTGTGAGATTTATAGATTGTGTGGCCTAAATAATATATCAGAAGCTTTTTATCAAGAATTGATCAATGTCACCATGGTCCACATACTGTACTGTGTACACTGTACAAAATAAAAATAAATAAATAAACATTTTTCCCCAAAAGGGCACATTGCCAAAAGGCAATGTGCACTAGTGTCTATTGTGCACGCCACTGGTCACATGACTCGAGAGATGTGTGAGCCCAGCAGGGTCAGGGGTGATATTCTAAAGATATGGGGGATGCAGGCTGAGGAAGAATGAAATATAGCAAACTAGCATAATTATGGTTTTCATTTGATCGGCACTATAGGCATGTCATGGTGTCCCGTCCCCTGAGAGTGCTTGTTTCACAAGCTTAGGGTTCCAAGAGGGTTAGTAGTAACAGGGAAAGTCACTACTAGTGCCCAAAATGGTAACCAGCTCCTATTTTAGAGCCGAATACAAGTCGGTTCGGCTCTGTAGAGCCTACAATGTGACGTCATTTGAGGTTTCGGTTCGTCAAACTTTAGGATGGTACCCGCCGTACCATCCTAAAGTTTGACGAACCGAAATAATTTTGGCACTACAGCGCCGAAACAGTGGTAAAATAGGAGTATGAATCGGCCCTAACTCTGCTTCACCTGTCCGCACGTCCCCCAGTCACTTCATCCAAGAACTGGGCCCGACCCTGCAGTCTGTATCCAGATGAACAACCTATTCACTTGGTGGTGGCTCAGGGCTAGAGTGGCTGGTTGGTAACTGCAAGGTTGCCAGTTCGAACCCTGGGGTCCCGCAGAGTTAGTGTCGTTGAGCAAGACACTGAACTCAAGTACGTGCCTTGCATGGTTTCCGCCGCCATCGGTGTATGAATGTGTGTGTGGGACCTTTTCTTGGTTTTTCAAAGATAGCTACCCTTTTTAATATACGCTCTATTGCGCTACGCTCTCACTAGCCTTCTGAGGTGTGCATCGGCCTTTTGCTATAAAGGGTACTATAATTTAAAATTGTGACATTGTAATACATTTTCAAATTGTATGTTCGCATTCCAATGTATGTTGACATGGTGCGTTTGAAAAATAAAATTTAAGACTAGACTACTCCATGTTATTTTTTTTGCTAATACAGTTAAAAGGGTCAAACTAAAAACCTGCCAGTGATGCTGACCCCTCCCATTCATACAATCAGGCCTCAGTGAAACACATACAGGCTCAAAAATGCCATCTCCAGGATGCATCTGCCCTGGCACCCCACATCATACAATCTTCTTCCTGCACAATTGGACAACAACACATTCAAGCCAAAGGACATCAAAAGGCTCTTGAAAGGCCTCAAACCAGACAAAGCCTCGGGACCAGATCAAATCCCCACCAGAGTCCTTAAGGAATGTAGTGCAGAGCTTGCAAGCCCCCTGTGTCGCCTCTTCAGTCGCTGTTTTTCAAGTGGAATCTTCCCAAGCCAAATGGAAGATGGCCTCTGTTACACCGGTGCACAAGAAAGACTCCAAAGCTGACCCATCCAAATACCGCCCCATATCCCTGCTTTCAGTCATCAGCAAGGTTATGGAAGCAGTTGTGAACCAACAGCTACAGAGGTTTATTCTTAGGAACAACCTCATATCGCACAGACAGTTTGGATTCAGACCAGGACACAGTACTGCTGACCTCCTGAACATCTTAGGCCAGACGTGGAACAACTACCTGGACAAGAGTGAAGAAGTCTGTGTCATAGCCCTGGACATACAGGGGGCATTCGATAAGGTGTGGCATCATGGCCTGGTGGCTAAACTCTCCTCGAGAGGAGTGTCAGGTAAGCTGCTCCAATGGCTCCAAAGCTACCTTTCGAACAGATCCATCAGAGTTGTCCTGTCAGGCCAGGCCTCAGAACCTTGTTCCATCAATGCTTCAGTACCACAGGGTTCAATCCTTGGTCCCCTCCTATTCTCCATCTTCATCGATGACCTGGTTGAAGTGTGTGAGAATTAACTCTACATGTACGCCGACGACTCAACTCTGTATGCACACATAAGATCTCCAGCACACAGGACTGAAGTGGAGGCTAGCCTGAACCGTGATCTCCACCAAATATCAACCTGGGGAGATCGATGGAAGACCACCTTCGAACCATCGAAGTGCAAGTCCATGACCATCTCAAGAAAGAGGATCCCATCACAGCTGGACCTACAATTCAATGGGCACCGGCTCTCCTCCACAAATGAGCTTGACATCCTGGGTGTCAAAATAGCTGTCCTGGTCGAAACACCTGACCAAAATCTCCATCCGGGCCGGTCAGAAGTTGGCAGCACTGAGGAGAGTGGCCAGTAAACTCACCACAGAGAGCCGTGCAACGGTCTACAAGTTACAGGTCCCCAGTGTCATGGAGTACGCCTCACTCACTTGGATGAGTGCCCCACCAACACATCTTGGTCTGCTGGACAATATTCAGAGGAAGGCCCTCAAAATAATTGGAGTTGACCAAGACACTGCCAGTACGACACTTTTCATCTACAGCCTTAGCCACAGAAGGCACATTGCCGCCGCTACAGTCCTGTACAAAATGCACACCCCCCACTGCCCTAGGGACCTCCAGGACATGCTCCCTCCACCTTACACCAGACGGCGAAACACCCGCCGATGCACAGCCATACCAGAACATGCTCTCGACCCCCCAGGCTCCAAAACATGGACATTGGACAGAACTTTTCTCCACACTGCTGTCCAGGTGTGGAACAGCCTACCAGAGCATGTAGTGGACTCCATCACAGAGAACGGCCTTCAAGCCTTTAAACGCAGAGCTCACAGATATCTCCTGACCACCCCTCACACTGACTGTTGAGCTGCAGTGAACCATTTGATTGGCCAATGGATAATATGTATCTTACTATGTATTACTTGGCTATTGTTCACAATTGCATCGAATAAAAAAAAAAAAAAAAAAAGGCCAGCTGGACAAGCTGAAGAGGGAAAGGACTCAAAAACAGTTCCAGCTTGACGCACTGGAGGCTGCCTTGCAGAAGCAGAAACAGAAGGTATGGGAATGGGGCTCTAAGCCCAGATTTACACTCTGTAGTATGACAGTGTCACTGTACAAGAACAAGCACATTAGATTGGTTACTCTGTTTGTTTGTTTTTATCTCTCCTACCATTCTCGCGTCCTCTCCAGTTGGACAGTGAGGCGTCTTCTCTGAAGAGAGAACCAGTCGCTGGTGGAGTATTGTGACTCACTGGAGAAAGCTCGTCAGAAAGTCGTCCATGACCTGGGGGTCAGGGAGCAGCGGGTCAGTTAACCAGAAGCCTCGGATAGGCCTGTCACAATCATTACATAAATCGCCTAATCACATTTGTTGACTGTAATTTGATTCACTGTGGTTTTGACTCAAGAGTTTTGTTTCCTGATCCCAGGTGAGCTACCTGGACGGAGAGCTCAGCTCCTGCAAGGGGACTGTTCAACAGGAGCTGAAGCGAAGAGTTGAGTGCGATGCAGGTGTTTGAGAGTCCTAGACCACCGACTACCAATGTTTTGACACATAATTATATTTTCACCCGTAATCATACGTAATCATGTCAAGCTTTTAATGTTTGTGTTTACACTATGACGTACAAATAGCCATTCATTACAAATCAAGTTTGTGTTTACACACACACACACGCACACACACAAACTTTTTAAACTTTTGAATCAGTTCACATATTATGAAATGCCCAAATTAGGAACGCGTTAAGTGGCAAAAAAATCAGGTACTGAGAAAAAAAGTTAATTAATGATGTTTTTTGTGTCGCGACACAGAGCATCTGCTGTTTGTTTACACTGTGGGTCTGCGTCCTTTCCTCCTCAGCAACAAGAATGAGTTGGATCGCACACAGCCCTCTTCATCCTATGAGCTGCAGTCCTATGGCACGCCACAGAAGAATTACCCCACCCCTGCAGCCCCCCCACCCCACAGGCAGCAGCACGGTATTTAACACTCACTGAACACTGGTCTACCTACCCAAGTGTTGTTTGTAATAACGTGTAATTGTGTGTCAACAGAATGGAGGAGCTTCAGGACAAATACAACCAGGAGGTGGAAGAAAGGAAGAGGCTGAACTCAAAGTCCTGCAGGTCAAAGTGAGTCAGTGTAAACATTACATCATCAGTGCACTTAAACACTCAAGTTCTCAAATTCTGCCCGAACCCGTGACATATCTCAGTGTGAAGCCGAATAGGGAGGCAAGGCATAATGTATAATGTATTGTATATCAAATGGAACACAACCACCCTAAAGACAAATCATTTCCTGCACTATATACCTGCATCGAGTGATCTTGGTACATAGAAATTGATCTATTGAAGATGCTGACTTTCAAATGTACATCATTTTTGTTTTGACTATATTGCTGTATTGTTGTATTGTTCTTTCTGCTTTGGCAATGTAAACGTATGTTTTCTCATGCCAATAAAGCCCATTGAATTGAATTGGGTGGATGTATAAATGATCTAAAATTGGAAATACTCAAATTAAGTAGAAGTATACCTCAAATTCAAAATGTTTCTTGAGTAAATACAATTAGTTACAGTACTTTCCACCACTGAGAAGAAGCAGCATTATTAGCAGAAAGGAAAGTGAGCAGTGCATAGTGTTGTTCAGGCTTTTAAGCCATTAAGATCTGAGGCCGAATCTATGTAAATGTCTTCTAAAATCAGTACTTTTTGTGGCACCCACAAAATTACATTTGGACGCTTGATATTTTGATTTGCGTAAAAAAATTGTAATAAAAAAAAAGCTTGTAGATCTGCTATTTTTGAGACGCACTGTTCAAAACCGATAGTCTAAATCCTAAGAGTTTTCTGAATTTATTTTTAATAATTTTTAATAAAAAAAACAACATACAAAGGCCGGGCGAACTCTATAGCGCCACGCCATCCAGGTGGCCAGTTGTCCGGGTGCCCAATCATCCAGGTGGCCAGTTGTACTGTACAATACTGTAATATACTGTACCGTGCCATACTGTAGTGTACCGGACCATACTGTACCGTGCTGTACCATACTGTACTGTGCTGTACTGTCCAATACTGTACCGTACTGTGCCATACTGTACTGTACCATACTGTACTGCACTGTAGCGTATTGTACAGTACTGTACCTTATGGTACTGTACAGTACTGCACCATACTGTACAGTAGCATACTGTGCTGTACCGTACTGCTGTGCCCTGTGTGTGTGTGTGTGTGTGTGTGTGTGTGTGTGTGTGTGTGTGTGTGTGTGCGCAGTGAAAAGGGGAGGGGTCGATGAATGGGGAATTTGTGATGTAATTTGCATCACAGCGAAATGTTGCGCAATAAGAGTGTGTCAGACAAATGTAATACTTACAGTACATACAGTACGTATACAGTATGTAAATATGACAGTTGCATGGATGCAATCTAGCCTATTCGAATTCCTGTGGCATGTAGGTTTTCTTCGTGCATGGAGAGATGTGTGCTAACGGAGTGGTTTGGTAGGAGAAGCCGGACAGTTAACCGGCCATGTGCTTGTGTGTACCCCCTTTCCACTAGGATAGAAGGATAATGTAGCCAAAATCTATAATGACACAAATGCTTTCCCGTTTTTGATTAGTTAAAAAGCATCACATTTTCCTACAGAGCCCATGGGCGGTCTGCTGCTCAAAGCCTTCTGTGGGCTCATTTGGGGTTTGGTATAAATAGCAATGAATGTGTGAGACAGACGTGCTGCCTGCTGTCTCTAAAATGATAAGCTCCTGTTTGTTTGCAGCCTGGAAGATGTGATGTGGTGGCGACGACGACGTTCGTATTTTAAATGAAGGAAAACTGGCAGAAAGACTTGCAATCTACAAAAACGGTTTAAACTCATTAGACAAAAAACACATTTTAATTTCATCCTGCTCATAAAGTGCTCTGTGCTCAAAGTGGTGTGCTCATGTGACTATGCTGTAATTAAGGCTCAGGATCTTACTGTCAACTATTGATTATTTTCTTGCTAGTATTGTATTGATTTTGTTGTTGTTTTTTGATTAATCAAATAATAGTTGTTTTGTTATGTTTTAGGTTACTTATACATCAACAAATTAATGCAATAACAACATAATTTTTTAATCAACAAGTCTGATTAACCGATAATGCCCTATTCTATACTCTTAAAGGACCACTTCACCACTTTTCAACCTATCTGCATATAATAGGTCCTCACTAATAATCATGATAAAACACCACCATCTTTTTCTTCCAGTGACATCATCATTAGGCAGATTATTTTTTAAACACGATTCTTTTACAAAAATGTTTAGATTTTCATTATCGTGAGAACGATGGCTTCCATTTTCTGAACTGCCCACAGCCCTCGTATGAGACACCGATCGAGTAGAAAAAAATTGCGCCATTTTTCCAAGATTAGTAGTGAGGACCTATTATATGAAGATAGGTTGAAAAGTGGTGAAGTGGTCCTTTAAACTTGCTAAAATATAGAAGAGTGTGATCTACAGTACAAGCTCACAAATGTGTGGCATCACATTTTAAATTTTGTACAAGCTGTCACAGCTTGTAAATTCATCCTGCGGATACAATTCTGAATTGGGAACAGAAATACATTAGTTAAAGTATTTGCCGGGAGGCTGTTTGAATGTGAAAACAATTACATTGACAACAACTAAACTATGTCCTTGGTGGCCAGAGAATAATGATTTAGCACTCATGTCTTTGGGCATTATTGTCTCTGTCGGGTGGAAACGTCATATGTCCAAAACTCGTACTTTTCAGGATTGGAATTTAAAAGCATCAAAAGTAGCAAATCTACAAGCTCAAAACAAGCTACTTTGCTTATTATGTGATGCTATAGTATTAGTGAGGCGTTCATTTACGGAAAGAAACGCAAACAGTTAGAATATGGAGATAAGAGGTTTCTACCCGACAGCAACAATATAATAAGAAAACTGTAGCTGATCAGCGTTCAGGAGGTTCAGGAGACTGATGTGTGATCAACTGCCGGTTCCCCTGGATTTAAACAGGTGTCCAGTCTAAAGGTGTTTCCCACAGTAAGCAAGGAGAACGTGCTTACTGTGTGTGGAACACAAGAAGGTAGAGCATAGCCTATCACTTCAGTTCTTAAATCCTTACATTGGCTCCCTGTGTGTCAAAGAATTGATTTCAAAATACTACTATAGAGTTTCAAATTATTTAGGGCCAAAATACATTTACGATATCGTACGATGATCGAACAATCCAGACCTCTCAGCTCATCTGGTCTGCTTTCTGTTCCTACAACCACAAATAAACACGGGGAAGCGGCCTATCGTTTTTATGCACCGCATATCTGGAACAAACTTCCAGAAAACTGCAGGTCTGCTGCCACTCTTACTGTATATATTTAATACAAAACGTTGCTGCTGCCTTTAACCCATTTTGACCTGGGAACGATTCTAAAAAATGTCTTCTAAATCATGACAGTTTTCTGTCAGTGGTTCTCAATATTTCATGTCAAGGACCCCAAAAGGTTATATGTAATTGGCTGCCGACCCCCATCTAAAATATGTTGTTCCAGGGACCCTCCAGAAGCAAAGATTTGAGTTAAAAACGGCATTTTCACGATTAAAAAAAAATAGCAGACCTACAAGCTCATAGCGCGCCACTCGGTGGCGCGCTATGAGCTTGTAGATCTGCTATTTTTCAATAGCTAAAGCATAGCTAAAGCATTTAATGTATTCTCTTTTCACCTCTGCCTTTAATTGAGTTTTTTAATGTATTCTCTTTTCACCTCTGCAATGTAACTGTATGTTCTTTGTTTCATGCATCCTAATGTGATTTTATAATTGTATTATTGTGTTTCCTTTGCTTGATGTTGTGTAAAGCACATCGCCTTGTTGCCATACCTTGGCAATTTTTACTAACTATCTCTATCTACTAACTATCTCTGAAAGCTATATAGAGTTTTACACCTACTGTACCGAATACTGAGAAAGGTATAGCTGTCATCTTAGCCATGATTCACATGACGCTCGTACTTCACGAGCGTCATGGCTTAACTTCCGTTTTACGCGATCGCTACATTTACATTGTAAACGTGTACATAAACATTCAGATTTAGAATATAAAGTAGGCCTACTCACCACATGTGCCACGGGTGTTAGAAATGTACTGGTACAGCTATTAGCATTGCTTTATCCCGCGTTGTTTAATAAAAGGCATTTTTATCCGAGCTGTTTTTTTGCCATTGGCTTTCAACTACACGCCCCTATCGGTCGGGAGGAGTGTGCCACTGGGTGTGTTCGATATAGGCACGCTGACCGCACTGCCAATAGAGACTAATAGGCGAGTGCGCTCCCGGTGTGCAACTGTGAATTTCCCAAACAAACCCCGTTTGAGAAAAGTAGTCGGGGTGCTTGGATACAAATGCTTTTTATTAAACAACGCGGGATGCAGCAATGCTAAATGCTGTACCAGCAAATTTCTCACACCCGTGGCGAGGACTTTAAAACTGGCTTCAGTTGCGTCATGACTGTCATGATAATATGACAGTCATGTTTCAGGGCTACTGTCATCTCTGTTCAAAATGAAATATAAAATGTAAATATCTTAAAATAAATATTTTAATTTACTACTGTACAAGTGTTCATTTAAATCTGAGAGGGTACAAATACAACTTCCAGTTATAGACAAACATATAGGGGCCATTTAGTTGGGGGTCCCATGGAGGACACGGTGGCTTCAAAATGGCTCTGTAGAAACCAATGGGTGACATCACGGCTCCATTCATCCATAGTATAATCCATATTAGTTTTTATGAATAATAATAAAACAATCAAAGAAATTCAAACGTTTTCTTTAACAAATAAATAACCAATCTACAACTTCACATAGGCCCCATTTACTTGCAGAAATTCATTCGGAATGAATGGATTCATTCCAGTCATCAGAATAAAAATGCTCACGTAAACACGTCAATTGGAATAGAATATCCCATTCCAAATACATTTTCATTCCGGTCTGGAGGGGTGGTACTGTATATACCGTTTGAATCGGTATAGATCACCATAAACACTTTATTTCCGAATGCTACTGGGAGTTTGGAATACATATATTCTACACATGTCTGCCCTTAGTAGACCATAGTGCTTTATGCCCATGTCCAAGCAGGGATGGCCATTTGGAGACATTTTATGTGCGCAGCAATGCGCTATTTTACCCATTAGAAAAAATACAAATATGCCAGGTTTTTTTTCCCCCATAATAAAATGCGCTATTTACAAACCCATCAGCGAATTACAGTGCCATTGCCAATTGCAGTGTATGGGTGTATGGATGCTGTGTTTTTTAGTTCTGGGTTGTTTTGGGTGGAGGTCGCGTGTGGTTGCTGGGACTGCCCTCAGATAATAGCTGTTAGTGTTTGTCAGTTATTCATTTCTTAAGAGATAACGGTTATGGGTTGGCCATCTCAATAGTCCAAAGTTATATTCCGAATGAATGCTTTGGTCATTGTATTCTCGTTCCATGTAAACAGTTGGGTATATGAATCTCTGTTCGGAATGAATTCATTCATTCTGAATACATTTTGTGCATGTAACTGAGGCCAGTGTGAAGTTATAGCCCCTTTCGGAACCCCTCCGTAAAGCTTTTCTGAATTTTGATCTCGCTTTACGTAGGGTCCCTGTGCATTAATTTCTTCCACGCGCTATGGTAGGCAGATGTACATACCCTCCGATCAGGCCGTGCTGCGTTGGTGGGGCTAGCTGCGTGTCCCTACTACGTTCCTGCCTCTGATCTGCTCTGTCTCAGCGAGCCAGTCTCGGTGCGGGAGGCGGTACAATGGGAAGTCAATAAGGAAGTCAAGGAAGTGAGGAAGAGAGAAGCCAAAACGGTCAAACAAAATACTTAAGGCATCTGCGCCAAATGAAATTTCTCCCACGTTTCCATTGTCTCCTATGGTCGCTTTATGCATCTTTTGAAACATCTCACCACCACCACCAGGCCTGAACGGAGGGTATGTACATCTGTCTACCATAGCGCGTGGAAGAAATGCACAGGGACCCTACGTAAAGCGAGATCAAAATTCAGAAAAGCTTAACGGAGGGTGCTGAAAGGGGCTAGTGTGAAGTGTGAGCTTGTAGATGTGCCATTTTCTGGGAACCACTGGTCTATATGATTAAAACATAAAATATCAGCCAAAACAAATGCAAGAGGTACTAGCCGTACATCCTCGGCTGACCGTCAGTGTGCGTGACAAATGTGGCGCTGATCGGTCCATCGGTTCACAAGATTAGTCCAAACAGACAGACAGACGGACGGGTGAAATCTCCCCATTTGCTTTCAGGCTGGTGGAGAATGGGATAATGATGACAAATGACACTGATCTGCAGTCTGTGAAAATGATACAACCAGAGTTATGCAGCCAACAACACCACAGAGTGGCTGATGAACAAACTGCTGTAGAATGTAACAGCTATATTAGTGTAGCCTATACTTTTTAAGTAACAGGAATGCAGCGACAATTAAGGAACAACAACAGAGAACAAACAGGGCTAGTCTGCAGTGCAACGCATCATTCATACACCATAATGTAGGAAATCACCCCTGTTGTACAACAAATGTTTAACTTTGTGGTGCATGTGATTTTTCCAGACAAATTTTTTTCAGAGTTTTCCAGACAAGAAACATGTTTTTAAAACAATGACTGCCTCATCAAAGTTGATATGGTGACTCTATACATCGTCAGATACTTGCATGCCGCATGCGTCATGTTATATTATCATCACTTTACCCAAATCCAGCTCAAGTAGATTTTGGAGGTTTTTGACCATTTATGTTGTGGGGATAGTTGTTTTAATTTGTCCATCAATGATTAGTTGAAGTCAGACGGAAAAGCAAACCTAATTTCTCAACGTTGTAATAAATGAAAAGCTTCCTCGTGGGTTAGACTATGAAACTGTGGAGCCATTACTTAATTTAACGTCTCCACCTTCACTGACACAGACACGTAGAAGAAATGCATCTTATAGTGCAAATAAATTAATAATTCCTCTGCAAAGTATGCCGAATCAGCAATAAAAATGGGTTATTTCTTCCGACAGTTGAAAGCTCTAATGCCTCATTTCTCCACGATAGCCTGATTTATTCAGACGTCGTTCAGATCTGTTTCCCGCGCAAGCAATAAAACTTTGTTCAAAATGTCATAATTTAGCCGGATTTCTCATTAAAGAGTGGATAGATTTAACACACTCTGTCACCCCCCCAGTGCTTATTAAATCAGGCTAGTTTGAGATAATGGATGCTTAAAAATTCTGCAGGCAGGCTTTGGTAATCTCTTCTCCTTCTACCTCTTGCCTCCCACCGGGACCGTGTTGCCTCACACCGTATTTATTACTAGGATGATTCAAGTTTGGTCAAACGGAGCTAGTGGGAGAAGGAGACCGTGTGAAAGAGATTTCCAATAGATTACGTGTTTATAATATATAACGAAAGAGAGAAGCCCCGGACCGACAATAAGCCACAGCAGTAACGGGAGCGAGTTGCAGGTGCCAAAAGTGCTGATGATTTCCAAAAGGCGGCGGAGGGGAAGATTATGGAGCGAATTGAAATTCCGTCTCACAGGCTGGTAGTGACAGTCAATAGTATAGTCTTATTGGTGAGACACAGCAGAGAGGGAAAGATGGGTAATGTGTCCTCACTGTCGGGTGGAAACCTCATATTTCTATATGTTATGTTATGTTCTATGTAATGTAAATGGACGCCCTACTTGATTATAGAGTGTCACAAAAAAGCCTCACAAGTAGCAGATCAGAACAACATTGAAACGCGAAGCAACACGTTTTGAGTGGCTAAAAGAAAAGGCAGAGACCGCCAACGAGGGTGCAGGTGTTCCCATTGACAGTTCCCATTGACAGAATGTCAATGGGGAAGGCTGCTGGCAAGAGTTCAGGTGAGTCGGTGGCAAGGACAGCCGCCCGGGGGCTTATAGGTGGACGTCAGCGGGGGACAGTGGGCACGATCTCAGGTGGGACGTCAGCGGGGGACAGTGGGCACGATCTCAGGTGGGACGTCAGCGGGGGACAGTGGGCACGATCTCAGGTGGGACGTCAGCGGGGGACAGCCGAGTCGACAGGGACAAAAAGAGGGACAGGAGTCGGAGGGAATCATGATGACCACGCCCCCTCCTGGAGGACCACCGGCTCACTCTGAAGAAGGCCAAGTGAGACCCCACGAAAAGGACAATGTGTTGAATGAGTCTCACCATATAGGCCGGTTGGAGGAACGCAGCATACGGACAGGCCATACACACATGGGTCTGATAGACCGGGGCATATGCCTGGACACTAGCAGACCGTGGATTGTCTGCCATGGCAGTTGGTCTACTCGGCTGGCTCCAGACTAGCATACTAAAAAAACAAACCAGAAAAAACAACGGCAACAACCTCTCTCCAATGGGTCCAATGTGTCTAGTAGTTAATTCTGTCACTGTTCGAGTCAGGAGAGATTGTATAGGATGCAGGATGAGGCAGAGGGAAAGCAGGTCAGTTTAAAGTGTTTAATAACTCAAAAACTAGGAAAACAAACTAAAGTACTGCAGACAGGAGACACGCAGCATCACAATGAACTAGCAAGGAAACACTGGGATCAGGGGGGTAAATAGAGCATCGCAGTCCCGCCCCCGACGAGGGCCCAGGAAATGATTATTCGTTCATTTTCCTAGACTTTTCAAAAAGTATTTTATTTATTTAAAGACGTTTGTGCTGCGTAAAGCCAACTCGGCTCGTGACAAATCATGTTTTGGGCCGATCAAATAAATAGAAAAAAGAAAAAAAGGCAGGGTATTACAACACATTTTGTTTTGTTTTTGTCTTACTAGTTATTTGATCGACCCAATTAAAACATTGTGTTTATTGTCATGATTTGTCACAACAAGAGTTGGCTTTGTCCGCGGCGTAAACGTCTTAAAATAAATACTTTTTGAAACGTCTATGGGGAAAATTAATGGGGAATTATTTCCTGGGCCCTCATCGTTTTGAAAGGGGGCGGGACTGCGACACTCTATAAAGTATATCTAGGGCATGTTCGTAAAATGTGCACTGGGGGGACTGTGCAATGCAAATTAGGCGAGTGCGCTCCATTGCGATATTTCTGAACGTGCCCCTAGTATATAAGGACACAGGTGAACTCAAATGAAAATCAACACAGGGATTGGCTACAAGACTAACAGGACACAGGTGGAGCAACCTAATAATCACAGACAGGCAACAGTAGCTACAGAGGAAACCAGAGCACTAAATACTATATAAATATATTACAAAAGTAAAGTAAAATTCAAACTGCAACAAGGACACCAGGAACCACGTACTTCAAAATCACAGGAACACAACAGGAAAGTAAAACACCAACCATTACAAGAAAACAACATGAAAACCATGAGCACATGTCACAGATCGTGACACGATCGTGCCACGCTGCGAGTTCGCAGTTTTTAAAAATCTTTAAAGTGTGAAAAATCCGGAATAATTTAGAGTTTATTAACACAGATCTTCTCTTCTGGGTGTACCATATGGCACGATACATTTTCAGTTTGGGGTCTGCCGCCAAAATACCTGCGGCATTTATTGTTGAATCTGCCTTTTATAGGATAGAAATGAAATGTGGAGATACAAGGTTTCTGCCAGCAGCGACGATATCCTGAAGTCAACATTCTCGTTGGGATCGGGGCGAAGTGGTTAAATCTATAGCTGTCACATTTGATGTGGGTATTGATTCATGAGGCTGGCAGTGCACGCGGAGCGGAGGGGACTGGCAGCTTCAAGAGGATTGCTGTGTTTAGCTATGCAAAGCTTTGCTTTTAATCCCACTGCAGACCGAGGCGGCGCATCCTGCTTTGTGTGCAGTCCTGCCTCTCCGGCATAATGTGTAATGATTGGAATATTGAGCCACACATGACTGGAAATAACAAAAGGATACCCTCAGTTCCCCTTAGGTTAGTTTTATGGAAGAGTGAAACATTTCTTCTTCTTCTTCTTCTTTTACCTAGCAACAGGTCCGGCCTAAAATTGTGCTCCAATAGATTTGCGTGTAATGGTGCTGTAAGTGATATTTTAGCGGGATCTCCCCGTCTATCCAGATCTTAAGTTAAGTTAACATTACCAGGTCTGGATACAAATTTCTTCCAGGAGAGAGAACCATACGAACACTATGAAACCGAAGTCGATAAATAACCTTCATGGGCTTTTCTCTCCTGATTGGATCGCGATCGGTATCCCGACCTGGAAATGTATTTTCTATTACTTCAATGAGCTGGAGAAACGAGCTGAAGCAGTGATTATTATCAGAAAATTGATTTATTTTTATTTTGAAATAAAAACCTTTTATTTTTGTTTTAAACAAACAATATCACACCCCCTTTAACCACTTAGGCCCTACATTGTTGAGTGGGGTACTATAAAGTGATCTTTATTTCCCCCTACATCAAAAAGCCGATCTACAAGCTCAATGTTGCAAGATATGCTATTCTCGCCAAACATCACCTATTATGTGATGGCCCAAAGGGTTCAGTGGCTCAGAGAACAATTATTTCGGTGCAGACAACAACAAACAGATAATGAGGTAAAGGTGAGATCTGCACGTGGCAATTACACAAAGCAGAGTTGACACGCAGTCGTTTGACCTGCAAGACGCGGCATGTTTAGCAGCACGACACGAGACCCCTGCGACGGCAGAGCATATCTTCTATTACGGGTTTCAAGGTCACTTCCCCCTGCAGTGTGCTTGCCGCCACAATATTATCCCACATTGGAAGTATAGTGTCTCTAAAAACAGCCGAGAGCTATTATTTATTTGATGTGCCTCCCTGAATGCACCACTGCTATCCATGTGTGCCTTATCATCATCATGGCATCTGCCCTCAGTACCGGATTTTCTTCACCAATCATCCCTAACCTTAGGCACTTGGTAGGTGGGGTGGGAGGGTGGGGCTGTGGACAAACTTCATGCAGACTTAAGTACAATGTGTCGCATTGCGACACATTGTTGCGACTCAATTTCGTCAACAAACAAAAACTAGACTACAATGTTAGGAAGGCACTAGTGGACAAGAGATCTAGTTTTATGCTAGGTTGCATGCTGAACATAGCAGATCTACAAGCTCACAACGCGCATTGTGAGCTTGTAGATCTGCTATTTTCAGCATGCAACCAAAGTGTAAAATCTGCCATTACAATGGCATCAATTAAGGCCTGTCAAAACACATTTTAGTCGACTAAATCAACTGTAGATTTAGTCGACTTAAAATCTTATGACATTTAGTCGACTAAAACTGGACTAACACTAGAACATTCCATGTGACTAAAACTAAATGAAAACTATTCAAACGACTATGACTAAAGACTCAAATTGAAAGGGTTTTTTTGAAGAGTAATCGAAGACGTAATCAAACGTCCGGTGTGTAGTAGTGTTATCGGCGCCTCAATGCGACAGCAGAGTCTGAGTGGCACATACCCGAAGGCACTTCTGAATTAAGTGATTGTTAATGTGATTGTCTGCGTTTGCTATAACCACAAGCAGATTTCTGTAATGTAATGTAAAGTTCTCTATAACCAGCAATGTGTGATATGTGTGATAATTATATACGTATCAATACAGGCTATAATTGTATTCCAAGGCAACATCGCTCTTCCATGGGCAGAGAGTGTAAGATTGTAAGATAAGGCTAGTGTCCGAAAAGATATAGCAACTTTTGTACGGGAAAGCCCCTTGCGCAATTTCTAAATTCCCAAATAGTGGGCATTTGAACTTCAGCTGAAGATAGAACTTGAGCAAGATTATATTTATCCTGCTTGACCCGCTACCTACATTATTACATCGTTTTGCAAGAAAGTGATTTTGCCAGAACTGAAAAGTTTTGGAGAAACTATCAGACACATATGTCCTCATTCACAAAGGAGAAATACGCCACAGTGTAACTGATGCGTAAACAGATGCGTATTGATATCGTATTTATCCATCCGATCAAGCTACGGTGAGAGGACGTGTTATTCAGAGTGTATCCTTTCTGCATTTTTCCCAAGCGATTCGCCTGGTGTCGCCTGGTTAGTTGGAACATCCACGCCCATTCTACACCATATAAGGCAACAGGAAATCTCGAAATACGTCATCATAGCCTGCACAGAGGATTCCCAAACTTAAAATTATATACAACAGCCGCGATGAGCTTGTGGAGCAGTTAATCTTGAGAGGAGGGTCCCTGCACGGACAGATCTTCAAGCAAAGCATTAATTGCTTCACTCCTTGTTAAGGTTACACCTCCATTCAGAACCCTAACCCTAACCGCCTTGTTAGATGTCAGAACGTTAATAGGTTAACTGATGTTACAGTTACTTTCACATAATGAGAAAGAAGTTAATTTGTACTGTTCACCACACGACCAAATGCTATATCACAACTCTATATTACAATGATAAAAGCCCTTACTGATGAATGCACTGCAGGGTTATAAAAGAAAGAAAGAACTATTGCACTCGCCTGCAGAAGTAAAATAGATATCCGATACTTTTTTATCAGAGCTGCATTGATTCATGCGGGGAATAGATTAATATCATCTCACTGTCATCTGTCTGAATGCCATGTGGAGAATGGATTTGTTCTGATCATGGACACTAGGCACATAGCTATTTAAATGTTCAACCATATACGGCGGGTAGCCTATATCCTCTTTGTCAGATCCTCTTTGTCAGCCTAAGTGCAGGTTCATTGCATGATGTCGTCATATTAAAATGATTCGCGGGACATTTGTCACCAAACTTGATTGATCTCATGATGAGATCAATGTAGCCTACACAGCTACTGTTCTGCCCTTTGGCTACTATACGTTGGTGTACAGTCTATATGGCTTGGCAGACAGCTAACAAAGTTCCCAATAAAGCTCCAAAAGGCATGACTTGATTTAGGTTCTTTACTGATGAATAAATTGTAAAACTGCAATACAGAAAAAATAGAAAACACAACATTGGTGTCATATACTGTAAAATCCTAAACCAAACATAGTTATTTGTATGCATCATACAAGATTACAAAAAGAACATGTTGTACTCAACAACTTACAAGTATATTGCTTTAAGAGCCAAGATATGCTTAAAGAGCCATAAAGTTTAACAAAAAGCACACAAACTTACAGACTTATCCTGTCCAAGGCCTGATAGAAAGGGTTAACTCAACATGCAGTGAGAGAGCTCTTGACAAGTGTGCTGGCTTGAACTGAACTGACTCTGACCAAACTAATCACCTCATAACTACCCTTGTGAAGCTACCAGGTGAGGAGAATTACTAATTAAGCAAAAGAACATTGGTCTCCATTACACATAGGGCCTAGGTGAAAGGTGAACTACCTAGAAAAGTAAACAGCACACTCCCCGCATGGTATAATTGGTTATATCACTATACAGTCTCTTTTTGAAGAAGAACAACTTCTGACACAGGTCTAGAGTACACCTTGGGAGTACCTTGTCGAATGACCTTCACGTCGACTTTCCTCACTTTCTTTTCGTGACCGGGATCAGCCTTGACGAACAGTCCTGTAGGCCACCCACCCCCTGTCACACGAGAGTCCCCCAACAGCATGACATCTCCAACTTGCAGATTGGGCTTTTCGGCCTGCCATTTCCTCCTAGGGCGGCTGTAGAGTCTCCAGGTATTCCTGCTTCCAGAAGCTATCGGAGAGGACCTTGACTCTACTAGGACTAGAGCAGTTGAACTTCTTATTAACATGAATGGTGGTAGGGCAATTGCTTAGTGGTGGGTTGAAGACTTCCTCATTCTCCCCGCCATGATCTTCCTCAGTTGATAAGCGCTCCGTTAAGAATCTTTCTTCCCTAGCTTCTTGTTTGACCATAGCTTCTCCATCGTTGTCCATTGTTAGCTGGTGCACTGATGAAGAGGTAAGTATGGTTTGTTTTGCAACATGGTGTGAAAATTTAAAATAGCTTGCTTCAGACCTTTGTTGCTCTGCTTCATACTGCTGCTGCTGCTCTTCATCCTGTCGCTGCTGAAGCACTTCGTCCTGCTGCTGCTGAAGCACTTCGTCCTGCTGCTGCTGAAGCACTTCGTCCTGCTGCTGCTGAAACACTTCGTCCTGCTGCTGCTGAAGCACTTCGTCCTGCTGCTGCTGAAGCACTTCGTCCTGCTGCTGCTGAAGCACTTCGTCCTGGCGACGCTGAAGCACTTCGTCCTGCTGCTGCTGAAGCACTTCGTCCTGCTGCTGCTGAAGCACTTCGTCCTGGCGACGCTGAAGCACTTCGTCCTGCTGCTGCTGAAGCACTTCGTCCTGCTGACGCTGAAGCACTTCGTCCTGCTGCTGCTGAAGCACTTCGTCCTGCTGACGCTGAAGCACTTCGTCCTGCTGCTGCTGAAGCACTTCGTCCTGCTGCTGCTGAAGCACTTCGTCCTGCTGCTGCTGAAGCACTTCGTCCTGCTGCTGCTGAAGCACTTCGTCCTGCTGCTGCTGAAGCACTTCGTCCTGCTGCTGCTGAAGCACTTCGTCCTGCTGCTGCTGAAGCACTTCGTCCTGCTGCTGCTGAAGCACTTCGTCCTGGCGACGCTGAAGCACTTCGTCCTGCTGACGCTGAAGCACTTCGTCCTGCTGCTGCTGAAACACTTCGTCCTGCTGCTGCTGAAGCACTTCGTCCTGGCGACGCTGAAGCACTTCGTCCTGGCAACGCTGCTGCTGAAGCACTTCGTCCTGGCGACGCTGAAGCACTTCGTCCTGCTGCTGCTGAAGCACTTCGTCCTGGCGACGCTGAAGCACTTCGTCCTGGCAATGCTGCTGCTGAAGCACTTCGTCCTGGCGACGCTGAAGCACTTCGTCCTGCTGCTGCTGAAGCACTTCGTCCTGGCGACGCTGAAGCACTTCGTCCTGGCGACGCAGAAGCACTTCGTCCTGGCGACGCTGCTGCTGAAGCACTTCGTCCTGGCGACGCTGAAGCACTTCGTCCTGCTGCTGCTGAAGCACTTCGTCCTGGCGACGCTGAAGCACTTCGTCCTGCTGACGCTGAAGCACTTCGTCCTGCTGCTGCTGAAACACTTCGTCCTGCTGCTGCTGAAGCACTTCGTCCTGGCGACGCTGAAGCACTTCGTCCTGGCAACGCTGCTGCTGAAGCACTTCGTCCTGGCGACGCTGAAGCACTTCGTCCTGCTGCTGCTGAAGCACTTCGTCCTGGCGACGCTGAAGCACTTCGTCCTGGCGACGCTGAAGCACTTCGTCCTGGCAACGCTGCTGCTGAAGCACTTCGTCCTGGCGACGCTGAAGCACTTCGTCCTGCTGCTGCTGAAGCACTTCGTCCTGGCGACGCTGAAGCACTTCGTCCTGGCGACGCAGAAGCACTTCGTCCTGGCGACGCTGCTGCTGAAGCACTTCGTCCTGGCGACGCTGAAGCACTTCGTCCTGCTGCTGCTGAAGCACTTCGTCCTGGCGACGCTGAAGCACTTCGTCCTGGCGACGCTGAAGCACTTCGTCCTGGCGACGCTGCTGCTGAAGCACTTCGTCCTGGCGACGCTGAAGCACTTCGTCCTGCTGCTGCTGAAGCACTTCGTCCTGCTGACGCTGAAGCACTTCGTCCTGCTGCTGCTGAAGCACTTCGTCCTGCTGACGCTGAAGCACTTCGTCCTGGCGACGCTGAAGCACTTCGTCCTGGCGACGCTGAAGCACTTCGTCCTGGCGACGCTGCTGCTGAAGCACTTCATCTTCTAGAACACATGATTGCATTGTGTCTGCTTCAGCTGATGCAATTTCTGCAGCTTCCTCTGATTTTAGCAACAGCAGATTAGCTTGTATAGATCAGCTTGTTGTTTTAACATTGCTGCTTCCTTGTGTGCATAGGCTAGTTTGACAAATGCAGCTTGTGCTTTAGCACCTGCTTTTACTGCAGCAGTACTGATTGGTTTTGAGCTCTTCACCACCTTTTGAATGTGACATGATGAAGAGAATAAACTGCAGTGTTGAGCCATGTCTTTCTGTGAAGCCCGCTGTGCTTAAAGTCTTTTTACTGTTCTGCCCTTACTATACGTTGGTGTACAGTCTATATGGCTTGGCAGACAGCTAACAAAGTTCCCAATAAAGCTCCAAAAGGCATGACTTGATTTAGGTTCTTTACTGATGAATAAATTGTAAAACAGCAATACAGAAAAAATAGAAAACACAACATTGGTGTCATATATTGTAAAATCATAAACCAAACATAGTTATTTGTATGCATCATACAAGATTACAAAAATAACATGTTGTACTCAACAACTTACAAGTATATTGCTTTAAGAGCCAAGATATGCTTAAAGAGCCATAAAGTTTAACAAAAAACACACACACTTACAACTTGGGTTCGCGCCCCACTGCCGCAGCTGTTTTTACAACCGCAGACTTTTTAATAGTTTTTGGATTAAGGTTGGTGAAGGATGCGTTGCTCCCCTGCTTGCGGTTATGTATGCAAACAGGGAAGCAACACATCCTTCACCAACCTTAATCCAGTCTTTTTAATGCAACCTTAATCCAAAAACTATTAAAAAGTCTGCGGTTGTAAAAGCAGTGGCGGCAGTGGGGCGCTAACCAGCGAAGCGAAGCAAAGCATAGATTACAAGTGTGCGTAGTAGTCCACTAGGCTAGCGAGTCAGCTGGGAAAATGGGGTTTGTGTTTATATTAGAAGGTGAGTTCCAAAGTTGCTCACTAGACAGTCCTGTCTGTATGCCTTGTTTGTTTTGTTTTTAGTACTACCGGGTTACGTGGGGGGATTTATTTTCTATTGCGTTACATATTTCTTATCGCCACCTACTGGCCTGGCATGCTTGTTGGAGTCAAAAATGATAGTTTTGGGTTGTATGTGTGGACACATATCTTTGTCGTATGGGCCCCTGCCCATACGACAACGGAGTACGAAAATATCCGTTTTATAAAAACCTAGAGACGTATAGCCCAGGCCTAAGACTGGCCGAATTGCACGCGCTGGTGCAACACACACACACCGACAGTCAGACTGACTCAAAAGAGCTCCATAACAACACAATTTCAATAGGCCTACTGCAGGCATTACTACACTTGCAACGTTTGATTCGTACAGTGCAGAATGCAGATAAGTTGTTCTTATTATAACTGTGAGTTTGTTTTTTAACAACACATCACATTACAATTGTCATTGTATCATGCAGGCACAGAATGCACTTGGGTGGGGGGCAGGGCAACACAAAAAGCACTTCGCACTACACGCACCACCCTTCTGGATGGAGGGGCTGTGTGCGCATAGGAAAAAGTGTAGCACAACCGGAACAGCGCGGGTGGGGGTTGGGGGGTGGGTATAGGGTGAAGGCAGCGTGTGGTGCGGAAATGTGTGTGAAATGTCTCGTTAGTTCATTGTTTATGTCTGCGTATCCTGAGCGGCCCTCCCGGATCTGGGTCTCAGGGTCACGTTGTCTCAAAGTCCAGATAGTGGGAGGTAAACACAGCTAGCTGTGGAGACGGCGGCCTTCGTTCTCAGTTGAAAAGCACCCTCAGGTGGCTGTGTGGTGGGGGCGGGGGGGGGGGGGGAAGGGAATCTGTAAGGGAAGCCGGTTTAATGGCCGGTTAATCAGGATTTTTTAGCGAGGAGACGAACTTTAGTCATTAGTGACGCAGACTGAGAGTCCAGCTTCCGATTATCTCCACTAGTGCCGCAGTCTGAGATCCCACCACTCTGCACAGGTTGTTATATCCTAATAATTACATAAAAAGGTGTCGTGCTTGCGGGGGCAGTTGCTGTAGAATGTTTCTCTAGAATGCATGCATTTAGGCATACAAGTGATACTTGGCTTTTATATAGGCTATCATTTTGTAATGTGCTGACCAATGTTGGGGACACATGCCTACATATCTGAGATTTGGGAACAATTTTTTGATTCAGCATGAAGACTAAAGCCTTCTGATTAAATTTACGCAAGCATATGCCTTCTACACTACCTTCAGAGGTGGCGGAGCAATTTGCGGAGTTTCCGACCAACCAACGTCAGCGTCAAGTTCACGGCAATGTCCATGAATTCCGACTTAATGTGGGAATCCACGTAAATGCCTGTCCGCTCACGTTAAGCTCACGTTACGTAACGTTATGAGCGTAAACGCCGTTACGTGAATGAGGACCATAGGGTGTACTCTTCATGCATGCTGGCCTGGTACAGCATGTACTAATGTGTGAATGTTTGGACTGAGCTGTTTAAAAAAATAGTGTGGCTTTATGGAACATTGTGTGCTTATCGGGTACAACACAAGCATGGGTAGAGGAATGAAGATGAAAGGATGAATGAACAGAAACCCCACGACATCAACATTTAAAACTGCTGGCTTCAAATGTCCTGTCATCATACACTATTCATAACTAACTGTCCTTGTAGGTTTAATATTCAGGCTACAACACAACTTCTAAATCCAGCATTTAAAGTCGCACTATGTATCAATACAATGTAATTTTTGTAATGGTAGGGGAATACAACTTATACAATTGGGATGAATGCATTGTGTCTACTCTTCTATTGAGACATTTAGATTGTGTCAAAGGTCATGTCTCCTAGACACATTATCTGACACAAATTGTGACTTGATGTTCAAGATTCAATGTATCCTCTTAGCACGTACAAAAAATAAATACAAAAATGAATTTGCACCTGCACACTCGCGGCTATAAGAGCAGTAAGTTCAGCAGTAAGTAAGTGCAGCTTTCGATTGAAATTATTTATTTGGAATACCCCTTGAGATACAATATCTCGTTTTCGAGAGTGTCCACAAGCATACAATCAATACAAGGTAATTAACAGAAAATAAAAAGGAAAACAAAACATAAAACATAAAACAAACAGTTACAAAACACAAAACAACACTAAACAGGGTATTGCACTAGACAAGCAGAGTAGCAACAAGATGGAAAAGTTGTTCCGTCAGTATCACTGTCACTATATGTCAGCATTAAGATTTAATTTGGTTTTCAGCATTGGAGAACTTTTGATAAAGATAAACATTTAGTTAATCTTATTGATTGTAAATTCATTGTTTGCATGAGCGTATAGTAATATAGTAAGAAAGTAAGAAACTACAATGAACAATCTAATTGAAACCTTATGTCCCATGGGGGACAAGAGGAGTAAGTAAGTGTAAGTAATAATAAGTAATATTAAGTAATGAATATATAGACAATAGATACAATGGAGTGAGATGGTCATGGGCATGTACAAGAGGTAAGAGCTTTATTATCATGGAAACAGATCTGTTAAGATGCCACACTCGTGGTGGCATTTCATCCATGTCATAAATAAATCTCAATAACAAACGTGTTAAATTAAACACAGGTTTGTTGCCGGTCCAATGCACTGAATTATACAGTATTTACTTAATAATGAATTGGCCACAAGGATTTGCCTCTCAGCCTCGCCGCCTTTGACTTCTTTTGAGCCTAGAAGGCATCAGGAAGCCATGCATAATAAACTAAGACATCTGCTTGTCACGGTATGGCGCCTTTCATGTGGCATTTTTTACAACGTCAATCTCACCGGACCAGATTTCATTTCATGCACCCATCGCTGTGGTAATAAATTATCGAGTCTTGTCCTACGGGACGGACGCTGTGTCGTCCCGTCTGTCATTGTCTGCTTGGCAATGCCACGCACACACAGCTGGCGGGCAATGAGCTGGCATATGCAAGGTTTAACCCATTTAGACTTTTCCAAAAAAAAAATCTACGTTTCTATATCAGTGGTTCTCACTGAAACTATTTCATGTCAAGGACGCCAGAAACCGGACAGGACTGAGGAGGGGGAAAATTTTAATAATTTAAAATCAAAACAGATTTCTGTTACTAGGCCTATATCCTATATGCTGTATCACAGTATCGGCGCTTTATCCTGGTTAATTTCCTGTCTCATTTTGCTCATGTGTGTGTAGAGGGAAAGTAAAAGCCACTTTTCCGCATGAAAATGTGCGTACTGTAAATATCTTCCCACGGCCATGCCAGAAACTATATGTAATTGGCCGCCGACCCCCATCTGAACATGTGTTGGTCCAGGGACCTCCCAGAAGCAAATATTTGAGTTGAAAACATTCGCATTGAAATAATATATATTCAAATAATATATATTCTGCAAAAGCAGTCATTGTAGAATGTCCCCGTTTCATAAATGGCAAATTGTGCATTTATTTAGCACCTTCATCCAATGTGCTTTACATACTGTGCATTTCATTCAGCCATTCACACACACACATTTATGCATAAACTGATGGCGGCGGAAACCATGCAAGGCGCCACCATGCTCATCAGGAGCAATTTGGTTTTCAGTGTCTTGGTCAAGGACATTAAAATCTTTTGAAAATAAACAAAGTTATGGCTGAAGTGGTTAATGTAAGTTTTTTTTTTATCCCACGATTTTGGAAGAAACACGTTATTCCGACCAGTTCCTTTCCCCGCCATCAGGCGCCCCGGCTGGCCAGGGGGAGGCAGTTTAGAGACCAGGATTACTGCATGTTTTTTGTGAGGGTACCTACCCTAGGGGACACGGGGAGAACATGCAAACTCCACACAGAATAAAGAGTATCTCCATATTTCTTGTATGTTTTAGTTTGTGTCCTGCAAAAGTATCAAAGATATCTGATCTACAAGTTCACAATGTAAGGTTGTAGATTGGCTATTTGTGCTATTTTAATGACAGAAATATTGATTTACTGAATCTCCAGACGCTGTGCAGGACCTCTTTCTATAATATTTGATATCAAAGACCCCTTTCTGAACATTGCTGTTTGTCCTATACCTGCCACTAACCTTGAGGTGTGCATCAGCCTTCTTTTAAACATTTCCTGAAAAGTAACAGATTTGGACATACAGTACTGTACAAGGTTTCGACGTGCATGCATGTCTCTCCTGGACACCGCAGAGACACACAGAGGAAAATGTGCTGAGTCAAAGGTCAACAAACGTGTGGTATACGCTCAGGATATGTTCCCACACACATGCACTGGCTTAGGAATAAAAAATACCAGAGGTCGGGGTGAACTGTGGAGGTGCACCTGTTCATCGGGCTGACTGTGGTCAAGAGCAGCCTGCAGCATGCCCACCTATAGACCGATTCACAATGGGTTTCCTGGGTGCGGCCATTACTGAGGTGTACCATTAAGCACAGCAGCACTGATTAGCTACACCTGGCCTATGGAGCACCTGCTCCATGGATTACACCTCAGTAATGGCCGCGCCCAGGGCACCCCTTTGTGAATCGGTCTATTAGTTTGAACAGAGTGCCACGTGAGGTGTGGTTATGTTATGACCTTCACACCATTTTCAACCATATCTTCGTGTAATTAGGGATGGAGCCCAAAGAATCGGGTCCATTACAAACCCGGTTCGGCATTTATCGAGACCCGAGTATGAATGAGCTTTCGGCTTGTCGAGCCTGTTAGCGGGTATAACCGCAGCGGCTGACGCCATGCGGGCCGCTCGTTAAAGGGGGCTGGGGACGCGACGGGTGGTTGCGCCGTGGAAGTATGGTGGAAGGGGTGAAAAAGTTTGATTACATTTTTGAAAAGACATGAGGGGAGCTGAATGCAATAATGTAGCACAGTTGTTAACTACCTTTGCACGTCTGCACCGAGTCGAACCCACACGGGAGCCGCCAGCTGCTGCCGCGGAACAACCGTCCTCTTCCACCCGAGGCATGTGGTGCTTGCTAGTTGTTGCACAGCAAGACTCCGTTGCCATCATTTATAATCCAATTAATAATAAAACATTTTGGGAAACTCACAATTCCCTGCCATAGAGTTATAATAATAATTCAATGTGCGACTTGTTTTGCCGAAAAGGCAGATCTACAGCGCGGTGAAACCAGACGCAGTGTGAGCTTGTATATTGGCTATTTGTGGTGCGTGACACCGTCGTACGATGACGTACACATTACGCTATTAAAGTGACGGTACACAATTAACAGTTCCCTCTGTCTGTTAGAAAAGTACTGTATTTCAAGGTCCTAGTAAAATGTAGTGCAAGGGATGTCTTGGTTGGTTAAAATAAAGAGAAGATTATAGAATAAAAAAGCATATTCTGTGTGTGTGTGTGTGTGTGTGTGTGTGTGTGTGCGCGTGCGATGACATGGGGTGATCTTAAATCGTCTCATATACAGTAAGTGGTCCAAAAAATAACAAACTGTCTCGGCGAGATGGTTGGGGATGTGTCTCTTTATCGTTTACTCATATGATACAGTCTGAGACCAGAGGAGCGGGGAGGCGGGTGGGCGCGGGGAAGCCCACGGTAACTGGCACGAGAATTAGTCACTCGCAGACGGGCCTGCCCCGGCAGCCGGCGAAAACTAGAGTTCTCAACAGGCCCGAAAATTAAGGCCCGGGCCCTAACTATAGGCCCTCATCAGACCCTGTTCACTCAAGACACTGCCCCTGCTCCTGCTGCCACCCTTAGATATCCATATGGAGCTGACCTGTTCTGACATTCCCTATGTTGATCTGACCACATCAAACCCTGTACACTCAAGACACACTCCATATATGGCCAGTACAGAATCCATTCCATATGTTGATCCGACCCCCCCCCCCCCCCCCCCCCCCCATGCCAAAGCGCCAGCGCTCGCCCAGCAGTCTGTTGTCACCTAGGCGGATGCGTGCACGTGGCCTCGCGCTTCTCGCCCTCAGGCATCTTATTAGTAGCTATACGTTTTGGGAGTGAATACATATGTTTAGATGCCTGTCAGCTGGTCAGACAATGCTGCTCCGCTTGTCTACGACAGAAGAAGGGTGCAGACAAAGCATAATAGGACAGCTCCCGACCAAAGTCACGTTGGAATGATGAATGCAGAAAATTGCAGCAATTTTGGCGTACGCCCTTTTTTGGGTCTCAGAGGAGGGTTGTGGGCAGTTCAGAAAGCTGCCTACCGGTGACTTCATTGGTAGGCAGCTAGGTTTGGCCACTTCAAAGATTTCAAACTCAGTTGTATTTATTTAGTTAATGCAAGAACAATATTTTCTATTTCAGCAGGTTAGGAATTAAGAGAAAGGCTGTAGTTTCAATTAGCTTGGAATCTCCCTCGATGGTGTCTGTCACACTCAGTGAGGGTAATACTGAACAAATTGCCAGATAGAATCGTTGATGCAAACAAGAAGTAGGTATTATTCATCTTCACACTCCAGGAAAATTCACCAACAAAGCACAGGAAAACTATACTGGACAGCTTGGCCCTGGGTCTTTTCTCCACAATCGTGCCCCCGCGTACCCTTCCTTGACCATAGACATAATAAAGGCTCTCACAGTTGGTATGCTCCCTACACAAACCACACTTGGTTTTCTCCTTACACAAACCCACAGTTGGTTTTCTCCTTACACAAACCCACAGTTGGTTTTCTCCCTACACAAACCCACAGTTGGTTTTCTCCCTACACAAACCCACAGTTGGTTTTCTCCCTACACAACCCACAGTTGGTTTTCTCCCTACACAAACCCACAGTTGGTTTTCTCCCTACACAAACCCACAGTTGGTATGCTCCCTACATCAGTGGTTCCCAAACTTTTCCCAAGCATTTATTTCCCAATGTAATCGGCTGAAAAAAGCCACTCGTACTATAATCTCGCTTTTAGTCATTAGATGGCACCATTTCCCCAAAAAACTGCTCGTCTCGTCTTTATTGTCTCGTCTCGTCTTTTATTTCTCGTCCCTTTTTTTTCGTCGACTTTTTCTCGTCTCGAATAGGTTCATAATAATTACTAAAATGAATTAACTTCCCTGGATTCCTTGGGACATGACGCATCTCACCATATAGGCCACGCCCATTTCTGTCAGGATAGATTTTCCACCATTTTGAATTTTGTCCAAAACACACGCTCCTCCTCCTACAGATCTTGTCCGAATATCACAGAAATTGGTACACATGATCACTGGACCTATCCGATTAAAACACCACAGGCGGACTTTTGGCATCTAAATCAAGGAAGCTGCAGGCACGACTGCAATTCATCTTAATGTCTCTGGGCATTTTATCGGGTGCACGGTCTGGGAAGATCCTGTTAAACAAGAGAATACCAGCACTCATGGAACTGTCCTTAAATACACTTTATTGTTTCCATAGGTTTTGAATCCCAGCATTTCCCAGAGTATAATTTTTCAGTGTTTCAGTATATATATTTTTTACCTTTCTTGTCTGGTTAAATTTGGTAATGTGTAAAAAGGCTGAGTCACACTCATACAGGCATACCCTGTGTAGAGCAGGGTATGGCAGCACCCTGGGCACTATTCAAGGGTGTTTCGATACAGGATGTGTCATGTGTGTACGGTTGCAAGTTGGTCATCTCCGTCAACTTTTTTGCAAGATTCTATAACCTGGACGTGGCGGAGCTTGATATGCCTCACGTAGTCCTGGGTGTCGCCTCTAGATGAGGCAGGTCACGTACATAGACTTTTAGGTTTGGGTAACTTATGTGAGTTGACCCTGGTACACATAGGGCATACCCTGGAGCATAAAGGTGCAGGAATGTCAGCTCAGTTAGCCCTTGGAGCATATAAGGCATTTAAAAATTTCCGCATGGCGAGTATACGTGCATTGATACCCTTGGGCAAGAGGGCACGTACGTACTGTGTGGTGCAAAAGGCCCATTCATAGTCGAATGAAACTGCGTGCCTGTGGCACCCATGGGGGTCCCTGGAAGGGCCTCTGGCTGTGTTTATATGCTGGTAGAATCTAAAGCAGCAGCCTCAAATATTTGCAAGAAAAACTAAATTGGTCAAAATGGGCAGATTGTTTTACAGCCCAAATGGTCTTCCATTGGCCTTCATTGAGTTGAGTGATTGACAGCTGATTGACAAGCCTCTGTTACGGGTCTCAGGGCAAAACAAAACTGAACCTGAATAAACAGGGATAAAGACGGAGCAATGAAAATATTTGACGTGTTGCTTTTCTTTCCAGAATGTTTCACTGCATGTTACACTTTGCTTGTGCAATTAATTCACAGTATTAAATGTAAACCTTCATAAATCGAAATTATTAAATAATTAAACAGACTCTTAAAATGCATTAAGTTGGGTCACACTCTCCTGGGGGTGCCACACCTCAGTTGATTTACTCAACACTGGGGCTAATATTTGTCAGCCCTAGAGCCTAGAAGGCTCTGCTCAGCCCTCTGGCCCCATGAGGTGCACTGGCTTTTGACCAATGACAGCTCCTCTGTGTTTATTATTTACTTTCTAATCTGTTTTCTCCATGTCCGTGGACGAAAAAATTAAGTTAAGAGATTGGGGCATATCATCCAATGGATTAAAATAACAAAAGGAAAGAGACAAATATCCTTTTTGTGGGTTTGAAATTCTTGCTTGTTGGGGCAGAGACAGACTGACACCGGATTAAGGTTGGTGAGGGGTGAGTTAAGGGTTGGGAGAGGGTTAAGGTTAGGTTTAGGTGTGCTGCCCCGTGGGAGGTTAGGTTAGGGTGAGGGTTTGAGATGGTTAACATCGGTAGACAACTTGACTGCGTGTGCGTGCGTTTGTTTTGATTTGAGAGTTCTCTTGGCACAGTACCATGGGTGTGTACGCATAACAAAACCATGATGCTTCTATGCAACGATTGGTATGAAAAACATCATTGAAGCTGAGAAGGGCCATGCCAGAGTCGGCTATGGGTATTAATACTGTAGGAGTAGAAGTTGAGTCAGGGCTGGGACAAATATTTGGCCCGGGCATTTTCGTGTGAATTTGGCCCAGAACGGCTGACCACAACCAGCGCGTTTGGCCCGGGCATTTTCGTGTGAATTTGGCCCAGACCGGCCCACCACAACCAGCGCGCAGATAGCAGAAACTCTACTGCCCGCTCCGTCGCGGCACAGACAAACAAACAAGCCCTGATACCACCACTTTTACAGAACAACATAGGCCTAAATGATACAAACCAACAGACAACTACACAACCCTTTGTAGAGGGTTTATTTGTCACTCACTGATACAGGTACAGTGAAATTGGCACTGGCAGAATGGCAGCACGCCCGGACCTTTCCTGGTGGCCTGCTGCCTATTGGCCTGCCTGCCTGTAAAAAAGAAAACTGCCCGGTGGCCAGTCGAGCCCTGAGATGAGTTCAGATGCCACTGTCACTGTCTGCTATATTTTGTTTAAAGCTGCATTACACCTCAAGCAGACTATAATTATGAAACCTTTTAATTAATTGTCTGGTTTGGGTGTTATTTTGTTCATGAAGTGCATGCTATTCTTGTGTGATCCTCAACACAGGATTTGATATATCCAGACTAGAATTATTAGTATTGTGCCCGCCACCACCAATAACCATGATAGTACAGCAGCTATCTGCACCAGGGGGCATCACTATGCCAGCTTGTGAATGTGATGGACATTTCCTTTAATGTTTTATTTTTTCCACAGACATGCAAAACAAGTGATTAATGATATTTCCAGAACATAAATAGCCTACAGTAGCCTACTAATTTACTCTTGATGTGTCATAGTGTCTACTCTATTCCATTGCGCTACCTATTTTAAATACTTAGCAAAACGTATTTTTTGGGGAAAAGCCGATCTACAAGCTCACAACACATTATTACGCCAACACATTACACCATTGTAGATCAGTCCCGCCCCCTCGAGAGACCCGGAAAAGAAATCCCCTTTCATTTTCCTCATAGACTTTTCATAAAGTATTTATTTAAAGACGTTTACGCCGCGGACAAAGCCAACTCTTGTCGTGACAAATCATGACAACAAACACAATTTTTGTGGCTGAACAAATAATTAGAAAGAAGAAGAAAACAGCAGGGTACAACACTTTTCATGTATTTTTCATTTCACTACACCTTTAAAGGTTGCATTGTCAGTGGCAGGGTGCTGCTGCCACCTGCCCATAGCATACCAATGGGACACAGAGGCCCCTTTCCCACCGGTTGGGAACCGGTTCAGTTCTTTTTGGTTCTTAGTCCATGAGCCAGAGCTAATTATGAATTTGGTGTGATAAACCAGTGGTTCCCAAAGTGGGGTCCTGGGACCCCCAGGGGTCCCTGAGGGAGTTCCAGGGGGACCCCAACTAAATTATAGTTTGGAACAAACTCTGAGTGTACAAATGGAACCAACCGATCCGTTTGGTTCCATTTGGTTCCATAATCAATGTTAAATTAACAAACATTGATTTCACAATATGAAATTGGGGTCTCAGAGATACAAATGCCATTAAATGGGGGTCCGTAGACTAATGCATGTCAAACTGGGGGTCTTTGAAATTAAACGGGTTGAGAATCACTGCTATAGCCGTAAAAATCTTCTCTCATGGGGGTCCTTGGCATATCTCTTCAAATGGTGGTCCGCGGGATATTGAGTGTCAATGTGGGGGTCCTTGACATGAAAAAGTTTGGGAACCACTGTGCTAAACAGCTAAACCATACCTACAGTATGTTAAATTGTTTATTTGATTACTTACACTAAGACAATGATTTGTTGTAAAAAAATATATATATATATATTTAAATATGCAAATTAGGCATTATATAGCAAAATATGCAAAAATATAAAAAACATATTAAATCCTTTGCTGCCATCTAGTGTTCAAAAAGTTTGACCGCTTCACTGCCGCTCATTGACTCCAATGTTACGGAGCTTGTTGTCCTTCCGGGTTAAACAGGAAGGTGGGGGCTTCCCGAAGTGGAATGACTCATCACAACACAGCCCACAGCCTAGCCTAGCAGAACAACCAGCTACATTTTCGATGCGATGCGATACAAAACCACAAATGATTTACGATCGCCGGGTGCATGCCAGCGCACCATGGACAGCTCTCGAACCTTTGGAGATACGTCGCTTTGAAAATCGGCTTATAATGGAGGCTCAACGGAGCTGGATTTAAAAAAATACATTGCTGTTGGTGAAGGAGGAGGGCTATAGCCTACTAGCCGGAGCAATGCTAATAGGCAAACAGACCGACCGCGCGTTCATATAAACATAATGTCTACGCTTATAAATGGCAAGAACACGTCCCAGGGGGGAACCTGTTCATGCGTAGATTGCCATCTACGTTTATAAACGTAGATGGCATTAAAATAATTAAAATACTAATACTGTGGAAGGGTTATCTTATATTAATTTACTTATATTGATCCTATAAACAATTAGGTATGTTTTTGCCCACTCAATTCATAATTGACATTCCAATTTTGGAGCTCTGGCTCATGGACTAAGAACCAAAAAGAACTGAACCGGTTCCCAACCAGTGGAAAAGGGGCCTCTGAGCTATAGACAGAAATGGTGCCATCTTATAATTAGCATTAGTGAGGACCAATTTATATGAAGATTATAGGTTGATAATGGGTGAAGTGCACATATGTGTAATTCTAAACTAACAGCAATTACAGTGATGCAATCAACATGAAAGAAACATTAAAATCCATATTATAGTGTTGACTACAACATTTAAACCAAACATTAAAAGCACAGACTGTTGCAAGTGGTATAGGCCTATATGAAACTAATATTCCTAAAAGATTTTTTTTTTTTTTTAAATCTAGTTAAGGAAGCAATTACAATTTCCAATTGAATCTGCCACGAAAACATCATTTTCACAAAGCTAAAACCCTGGTTTCACACCCCTGGCACAGTCTACATGGCAAAGCATCCCTGCTGAGCAAGGCACTTAGGAACAACAATTATAGGAATTAGGAATGCAAGGATGCTTTTCACCAAATTATGCAAGGTCACAATTAAATGCCCCCAAAGGAATGAGGACCAAATGTATTACTATATCATTATTAGTGTTCAAGTGGTAAGCTTGGCCCTAGCTCTGCTTCCATTCTGTTGTGCGAGATACGCGGACCTGGTGCAAGTGGAGAAGAGGAAGGCCAACTGATTTGATGACAGCAGGACACAGGATAGAGACGAGAGTGTGGTCCTTCCTCTCTGCATTGCGGGCTGCAAACCCACTGGGCTGTGGAAGATTCTAATCATCTCCTCCACTCAGCCACAGCTTGATGCACACTCCATATAGGAACATGCTGACACTAAACATCTCTTAATGGCACGACAGGGCTAATAACACACGACAGCAGTTATCAATTAGGAATACAGGTGTGTAAACTGTGTGTGGTGCCAGCAATCCACCAGAGCTCCCAAACAGCAGCTTTGTGTGTATACCGCTGTGTGAATTCAATCAATGATGTCTTATCGTAGGAGTAGTATAATTATGTGTCTACACACTAATTAGGAATTAGGCATGTTACGGAGTGAAATTTCAAAGAACGGGTACAATATGTGCCAAAATACCACAGCATACGTATTTCACGTCATTAATTTCCCCCTTTTTTAATAAAATGCACTGTGCCAGAGTATATTTAACTATAACACTAGCATTGCATAAATATATGTAACACTAGGGCTAATGTACAGTATACTGTAGACATTGTTTTTGGAAAGTGTAAAGTTATTAAATAAGTTCATTCATTTCTTTGTATAATTAGGTTAGGTTGAAGAAATTGTCAATATCCAATATTTTGTCTTGGTATTTAGTCATAGCTTGGTTTTTGTTTAGTTTTTATTTCGTTTTCGTCAAGATAGTAGGTAGTCGACAAACTGGGTTGCTGTACTTCCCTCCATGATCTACTTTCAGGTCTCCATTATCTACCATTATTGTTGGGGAACGCCGCAGGTGAGTGATGGGTCTGACTAATGGCTGCTGGATGCCACACACATTTCCACCGTGACTGTACTATCAAATAGGATGTCAGTGGTGGAAATAAAACGGTGAGCCCCCGATGCGCACGAGTGTGTGTGTGTGTGTGTGTGTGTGTGTGCGCGCGCGCACGCGTGTGTGTGTACAAATGGTGCATTTATATAGCGCTTTTATCCAAAGCGCTTTACATAGATTTGTGCATTACGTTCACCCATGCACACACACATTCATACACCGATGGCAGAAGAAAGCATGCAAGGCAACAAACAACCTATACATCAGGAGCAATTAGGGTTCAGAGTCTTGCTGAAGGACACTTCGACACTAACTGTGTGTGCGTGTGCGCATGCTTGTGCGTGCATGCATGTGTGTGTGTGCATGCGTGCGTGCGTGCGTGAGTAAGTGAAAATTACAGTTTATTATTTGTATAAAGGTGGCATTAAAGGTGTAGTGAAATGGCTTTCAGCCCCAGACGGCAGGATCTAAGGCCCTCATTTATCAATCGAGTGTAAAATCTGCCACAGATTCGAGTGCAGGTTTCGTAGTACACCCACGTCGCCACGGCATTTATAAAGTGATCCCAAACAGCTGATATTAAAGTACTGTGGGTGAGTGTCAGTGATGCCTGCATGAGAGATAGGCTATCGTGTCGTCAAGGCAGTCATAATCAACGTTTATGTAGTGATTTGATCATTGATGAACGAATCATAAACATATGGATGAAGGCTTGCTTGCATGTGTGCTGGTATGTGTTGGCGACGCACGCCGCGACCCCCGAAAATGATCACGCTTTTATCTGAACTGTCAAAACCTGTCTAAGCACTTATTTAAATGGTGAATGATTAAGCCCCTTACGCCTATAGCCTGCTAGTACTTACTACAAATAGGCAAGCTGTATGCTTGTCATTGTCACTTGGAAATAAAGGCGTGCAGTCCATTTATGCCTTTTTTAAAATAATATCATAATCACATATGCCGCATCACCGCATGCGCTCCAAAATCATCTCACAAGTGCGCTCGCATAACAAGGCCAGTAAAGCACTGTTTGATTAAGCACAAACTAATACATTGTAAACATGTTATATTGTTTTTAATTGCGCGATTTTAATTACTTGTAAAGTTGGAAATCTCTCTTTTGTTTTTTACATACACATACCGTTTTATATTAACATTTTAGAAGTGAAAACATATGTTTAAATGCCTGTGACAGCCTCTCAGCTGGTCAAACAATGCTGCTCCGCTGTTCTACTACAGAAAAACAGGTGAGGACAAAACTTACGCCAGCTGCCGAGCAGATGTGGGTTTTGAACGTTGTCACGTTCAATTTCAAGCTTTGCCGGAAATGTTAAATGCCGAAAATGTCGGTAATTTCGGCGTGCGCCCATATTTTGGCGTACGCACGGTTGATAAATGAGGGCCTAAGTTTCTGAATTAATCAGAGCGTCGCATCCCTCCAGGCTATGTGTAGCTTTACACGTCATCACGCAACACGTTTTTGTTTTAAGGAAGTAATTGCATTTTTATTTTTATGACTTTTAATATAAAAACACACAAAAAGTGTTTCCCATTTTTTTGGCATCCATTGTTAGGTATGTCCATGTGATGACCACGGATATGGTCTAAACGTGTGAAAAACGTATTTTTCATTTAACTACACCTTTGCTTTGGCGTCTGGCGGTAAGAGATTCACTCATTTCTCCCTCTAATATCTCAGCGTTATAATAGTATGACATTAATTATATACATCTCTCGCACACCCAGGCATAATGTGGCACTCTTAAAGCATGGCTGGCTTGCTCCAAGGGTCGACTACAATACTGACAATGAGGAAATGGCTTTGGATGGAATTCTATCCTCCAAGGCACAGACATCGACCCCTCATCCGCCAGCAGCTTCCAACCCCGGTCAGTCGAAGTAGGAGGAGTCTCAATCACCCTCCGTGACCTCTCCCCCGTCCACATCCTCCGTCCTCACACCCACTGAATTCACCATGGCTTTCTCCATCTTCCGCGACATCCTCTGCACAGTCTATACCCTTCCCGCCGCCAAGAGTTAGACGACCATCTTTACATCTGCACGGACCTCTCTGCTCGCTTCGGAGGAAGTCTCTTCTACAACTATACCACCGCCAGTTTTCCGCCAGACTCCCAACAATTCAACGCAGCCACATACTGGGGGCTCTCTTGATCTAGAGCAGGCCACAGCTTGCACCCTATGCAACTGCCCCGCCCATCCCACCACCCTGTGCACTTACGTACATAGCACCAGATCTTCGCCCTCCCGCTCCACGCCAAACCAGCTCCACCATTCCTTCCCCCCCTCAGCACCACCACCACCTCCAGTCAAGTCTGTCCCGCCACCGCCAAAGCCAGAGACAGACGGACGCGGCCGTCCCCTTGTTTTCGTCGGCAACAAAATGCCGTGCAACAACTATAACGACGGCGGCTGCGACCTGTCCTCGTTGCCGTATGCAACACATCCACTGCACCCACCACCGCGGTGGCTCCCACTGCCCAAATGCTCTGCCCAACTGCCCCGAAAAACCAAAGCAGCCAACTCGCCCCCTCAACTGAATCCTCATCAGCTACATCCACATCCTCCGCACCGGCTACTCAGACCATGCTCAAAGCCACGTTTCTCCTGTCCTTTTTTCATATATACAAACTTTATTTATTTATTTATTTATTTGACAGGGACAGCACTCATTAATCAACATGTCAGTTTTCATATCAATGTAAATGGGCCAGAGTTAGCCAAAGCTAAATTTCATCTGTAGTCCCTGGGCAGGCTCTTAAAAAGTAAGTGATAAAATAAAGACAGAGTGTAGGGCGCCTGCACACAACACCATGCATTGATGCCATGTGTGCATATGTGCAGGCACCCACCACCACGTCCATACAAAAACACAGTACAACAGATAAAAGAAAGACAAAGTGTGGGGCACCCGCACTCAACACCATGCGTTGATGCCATGTGTGCATATGTGCAGGCACCCAACACCATGACCATACAAAAACACAGTACAATACAGATAAAAGAAAGACAAAGTGTGGGGCACCTGCACACAACACCATGCGTTGATGCCATGTGTGCATATGTGCAGGCACCCAACACCATGACCATACACAATACAATACAATACAGATCAACATGGTACAGGGGACAGAACAACTGCAAAGTGAAATGAGAAATGACACCGAATACTAATTAGTTACTAATAGTTACTCATGATTACAGATTTGAGTTGTTTTTAGCCACCTTTTCAGGTTGAATTTGAAGGTCAGATAGTTGGAAGTCTCTCTTACTTCTGTGGGGAGACTGTTCCAGTGATGGCTCTAACAGAGAAGACCGTTTTACCAAACACACTACGTCTGATTGGCACTTCACAGTGCCCTCTGGTAGTTGCCCTTGTTGCTCGCTCTGTCACCACTGTCCCTTCGATCTATGAACTGGTTCAGTGGTGGAGGTGCAAGTCCATTTAAGATCTTAAAAATGAGACAAGCATCTGCAAAGTGTTTGAAGCTGTTAAAATGAAATAGGTTGTACTTTTGAACTATGTGGCAATGGTGGTAACGGATGGGCTTTTGGTCAAGTGTTTTTAATGTCTGTTTGTACAGTGATTCTATGGGTTTTAAAGTTGTCTGGTTTGTCTGGACCAGGTTGTGAAACAGTACGTTATGCGTGAAAAAATCATTGACACCTTCCTCAGCCTCTACGAGCCCCCCTTTTAATTACTCCCCCCCCCCCCCCCCCCCCCCTTTGTAACAACAGCGGTTCAGTCGCCACTCCCACCTGGTTCCATTCCCAACCAGCCCGCGATGTACTTGTTACTGTTACTGATTTTTTTCAGACCTCCAGAATCGGGTGACTTTATTATTATTTCCACAACAGGTATATTAATGACAGTAAAATGTTGAAAATGAGTGGTATCCTGTAGTCACTATTCATTGATTCACTGGGATACCAAAAAACATTGGAAAAAAAAGGTTTCTCCCTGTTCTCGGGTTGAATATTGATATGCGATTAAAATGTGATTAATCGAGATTAATTAGCTACAAAGCCTCTGATTAATTAGATAATTTTTTGAATCGAGTCCCAGCTCTAATATAGCTAGCTGTCATGATAGGCAGGGGGGGGTAGGACCCAAATGCAGGACAGAGGCAGAGAGGCAAAGAAGGTTTTAGGCAGAAGGTTTATTACCAAAATCCAGGTACAGGAACACGAGGAAAACAAGAACTTGGAAATACTCTGGGAGTTCACTAAACGAGCAAACACTAGCCACATACAACAATGACCTGACAAAGGAAAAGACAAAACCAGGGGAGCATAAATACACAAAGACACAGGTGAACTCAACAGATAATTATCACAATGATTGGCTGAAAGGACTAACAAGACAAGGTGGAAACACTAGGGTAATCAGGGTACTGGTGAGACAACACAGGTAACAAGAGCAACACAGGAAACACTAACAGACTGCAAAATAAAAGCACACAAGTGTAAAGTAAAACCAAAACCTAGCACAAGGAACATAACAAACCATAACACATGTCACGGACCGTGACAGTACCTCCCCCTTAAGGCATGGATTCCAGACATGCCTCAAAATAGTCCAGAGCATCGAGCAGGGTGGGTGGTGGGGGTCTGGAGGAGGGCAAGAGGGGCAGACCAGGCGACGTCAGGGGGCCAGCCTGGATAATGGACAGAGGCGGGGGTAACCTCAGGGGGACGGCCTGGAGGATAGACCAGGGCTGAAAAGGTGACGTCCGGAGGTCGGCCTGGAGGCCGGGACGAGAGGGGGGCACCGTCTGGAGGTCGGCTTGGAGGCCGAGACGAGAAGGGGGTGCCACCTGGAGGTAGGCCTGGAGGCCGAGGCGAGGCAGAGGTGTTGTCTGGTGGTAGGCCAGGAGGACCAGACGAGGCAGAGGACACTGGAGGAAATGACAGGGAAGCCGCAGGTGGAGCCGGGGCTTCAGGCGGGGCTGCAGGTACAGTAGACAGGGCTGCAGTCATGGGAGGCAGGGCTGCAGTCATGGGAGGCAGGGCTGCAGACATGGGAGGCAGGGCTGCAGACATGGGAGGCAGGGCTGCAGTCATGGGAGGCGGGGCTGCAGTCATGGGAGGCGGGGCTGCAGTCATGGGAGGCAGGGCTGCAGTCATGGGAGGCAGGGCTGCAGACATGGGAGGCAGGGCTGCAGACATGGGAGGCAGGGCTGCAGACATGGGAGGCGGGGCTGCAGTCATGGGAGGCAGGGCTGCAGTCATGGGAGGCGGGGCTGCAGTCATGGGAGGCGGGGCTGCAGTCTGAGGAACTGGGGCTGCAGTCTGAGGAACTGGGGCTGCAGTCTGAGGAACTGGGGCTGCAGGCTGAGGAACTGGGGCTGCAGGCTGAGGAACCGGGGATGCAGGCTGAGGGCCGGGCAGCAGAGAGCCGGGCAGCAGAGGGCCGGGCAGCGGAGGGCCGGGCAGCGGAGGGCCGGGCAGCGGAGGGCCGGGCAGCGGAGGGCCGGGCAGCGGAGGGCCGGGCAGCGGAGGGCCGGGCAGCGGAGGGCCGGGCAGCGGAGGGCCGGGCAGCGGAGGGCCGGGCAGCGGAGGGCCGGGCAGCGGAGTGCCGGGCAGCGGAGAGCCAGGCAGGCTGGGCGGCGGAGAGCCGGGCAGGCTGGGTGGCAGAGAGCTGGGCTGGAGAACAGGGGAGGCCGATGGGACTTCCTCCTGAGGAGGCAGCCGGGGAAAAATGGCTCCCCGACTCTCCCATTTGAAAAACCCCATATACTGGGCAAACACTGGATCCCTCCTCCAATAAATAGCCAGTTGGTGAAGGAACTGAGGATCTTCATTAAAGGTGTCCTTAGCAACACCAAAGTCCTTGGCAGAAAAAGGCAGCTCAGCCATGGTGGACATACCTCAGCAGAATGCTCAAAAATCCAAAAGATCCAAAAAACAAAAAACAAACCTATGTCCGCTGGGTCCAACTGGTCAGGTCATTCTGTCATGATAGGCAGGGGGGGGTAGGACCCAAATGCAGGACAGAGGCAGAGAGGCAAAGAAGGTTTTAGGCAGAAGGTTTATTACCAAAATCCAGGTACAGGAACACGAGGAAAACAAGAACTTGGAAATACTCTGGGAGTTCACTAAACGAGCAAACACTAGCCACATACAACAATGACCTGACAAAGGAAAAGACAAAACCAGGGGAGCATAAATACACAAAGACACAGGTGAACTCAACAGATAATTATCACAATGATTGGCTGAAAGGACTAACAAGACAAGGTGGAAACACTAGGGTAATCAGGGTACTGGTGAGACAACACAGGTAACAAGAGCAACACAGGAAACACTAACAGACTGCAAAATAAAAGCACACAAGTGTAAAGTAAAACCAAAACCTAGCACAAGGAACATAACAAACCATAACACATGTCACGGACCGTGACACTAGCAGTAAGGCTTAACCAGCCTTCCTGCACGTAAACATAATTGCTCTCCAGCTGTGTTTGTTAGACACATATTGGGTAATTATTTATTTTGCAACATATTTTTTATCTATCACTGTTATTTGTGGAAAGGGGGGGGGGGGTGTGAGGGTCCATTTGGTTATGAACCAGAGATACTTCTTTCTGGGTTCATCTCTGGTCCATTTACATTACAAAATAAATCTGTTGCGGCTCGCAATTAAGCCCTCGCCTCCATATTTATGTTATGTTCGGTGCGGCTCTCTGCACTCATTGTTTGTTGTCTGCTGCATGAAAGAAGTTTCCAAAGGGAAAAATAAAGCTCTTTGAAGTTGATCGCACAGCACAGAACACACCTGCATCTCATCTCCAATCTACTCCCAGCTCTACAAGAGCCATGCCACTCAGCGCCGTATGGTAGCCTCAGTATAGCCAGCCAACATAATAGCTCTCCAGTGCTTGTAGAGCTTCAAGCCTGCTTAACTTTAGGCCTATACAGTTGCAGCTGTGCTTGATTTTTATTACTGACCCAGCTTCTCCTCTCCTCCAGAACCCAGAATCCTGAACTGAGTTGTGGCAGCCAGTGGAGCCCTCTACACCCCTCACCTTCTCTTGTCCATCTTTGGTTAAAAATAACTCGCCCTCGTGGGCTTTAACCATAGTAATCAACCCCTCAAGCGTTGATATGATTGGTTGGCTCCTATGACAGTACCCCTCGTGCTGTTCCTGCGGTACCTCTGCATCACGTCCTATACGTCACGATTCATTCTGGGCCCAGCCCACCTGCAGTACCAGATTTGACCACTACTGTTGCTGGCTTCAACATTGACCTTCAATTTGCCTCTTCCTCGTTGTAGTATATTAAAATACCATACAGGAGAGTAAATGTGCACGGCAGACAGACGACGAGATGATGTTCCTTGATGTTTATTTCAGAGTACACAGCACAGCAAACAGCATAGGTCCGACGCTTACGCCGTCGGGGAGAATGACCCAGTTACATTGAATGTCATGGAATTAAGTAGTTTCACAAACTGAGGTGAGAATGTAGGCGTGTTCACTGTTCCTCTGAAGACCCCTTGATCAACCATATGCTCCCATGCAGCTATCAACACCAATTCTATTTTTACACAAATTGCAGCAGGAACAGACAGCAAACCGTAAACAAACCATCGACACCCCAACTTTGAATAACAAAGACAGCTGGCCTTGGAGACGAACTGACTTACAGAAATGTAGTCTTGACATAGAATATTGCAAATATGGACTAAAATGGATACCACACACACTAATCCAAACTATTTAAAAATAAATAATAATAATAATAATAATAATTGCTGTACTGTGTAGGTGTGGTGACGTTATCTATTTGCAGAATCAGCTTGCATTTGATTTAGTTTATGTGCTAAAAGAGTGAGAGTTTCACCATACAAAAAGTAAATCAATGAGGAGACATATTGTCAATGGAGTAAGATAACTCACCTATTGAATGAGTCACGACAAGTTAATAACAACCCCAATCTATACCACGTGTGCTTTAAATAGTTAAGTAGATAAATTACTGTTATTTTCCAAATTACATTGCAAAATGTGTTGACCGCTTGACCGGTCCTACTATCCTGTTTTATTCAGCAGGGTGTGCAGAGAGCGCAGTGTTGTTTTTGGCAGCAAATTTCTATTTTAGTTTAGTCATAGTCTTTGGAAATTGTCACATTTTTTTTTCATCATCTGAAATGTTTTAGTCTTAGTCTAGTTTTAGTCGACTAAATGTCATAAGATTTTAGTCGACTAAATCTGCAGTTGATTTAGTCGACTAAAATGTATTTTGACGGGCCTTGATGGTGTCTTATGATGGCTGATTTTACAGCCGATCTACAAGCTCACAATGCGTCGCAGCGCGACACATTGTGTGCTTGTAGATCTGCTATTTTCAGCGTGCAAGCAAGTGTAAAATGACTTGTGTCTTACTTATGCTGGATCTTTTATGCTGGATTTGTTGACGAAATTGTCAATATATTCAGTCTTACTTTTAGTCATCGTATAGCTTAGCTTTCATGTAGTTTCCATTTCGTTTTTGTCAGTGAAAAAGGTAGTCGATGAACATTTTTCGTCATAGTATTAGTCGACGAAATCAACACTGCTGTATACAGTGGCTGACCAACTATAGAATCCCTGGCTCCTTCCGCTGACTCACTTATAGCTGATCAATAGCTAATTAATCCATTCTGGGCGGGAACCCCTTTTGGTGTTAGCATTATGTTATGCTTTAGCCATTGAAAAATAGCAGATCTACAAGCTTAGGCGCGCTACGAGCTTGTGGGTCTGCTATTTTTTGAAAAGTCGTGAAAATGTGGCGCAAATCTTTGAATATATTTCAGAGCGAACGTTTTTAACTAAAATATTGGCTTCTGGGGGGGCCTTGGAACAACATATTTTCAGATGGGGGTCTGCGGCCAAATACAGATAATTCTGGGGGTCCTTGACATGAAAAAGGTTGAGCACCACTGACATAGAAACATGGGTTTTTCAGATTTATTTATTTATTTAGAAGCCTTTTTTTATCGACTTCAGTCCAAAATGGGTTAAATAATCAAGGGGCCCCGCAATGGGCATGAAGTAGAAGGTGTGATAATTGATTACCTTTGCTTCTCCCCAGTAACTGCTCTCTCTCTCTCTCTCTCTCTCTCTCTCTCTCTCTATATCTCTCTCCCTCCCACAGGTATACATGCAGCGTGCATGTATACCTACCTCGTTTTTCATTGAGCTGTTGTCTGGATGGATGCTGAGCTCTGCTGGTTTCACCCATCACGTTCAGTTAGGAGGACGACCCATATGAGGATATAATTCTCCCTTTTGCTAGAAATGTATTTTGGTTCAAATCTGCTTCCTACCACTTTGCAGGGAAGACATATTTGAATATTCCTAACCACACCTGGGGCTCTATTAGAGTAATGTTAACTCTCTAGACAGATACAAAACAGAAATACCGTAGTACAACAATCACGGCACTCTTTAATATCAGAATATAAAGCTATTTAACACGTATTTTAACAAAATAATGTACTGCATCATAATTTAAAGTGCATATACATGAATAGAAGTACATAACATCTGTCAAAAGGATAAAACACTGTGACTAATAATAATTGGCCTACTGTATATAAGACAGTATCAAATCGTTTCTATGGACCTTCAGGGTGAAGACTCCAACACCAACTGCAGGGTTGGATTTGCTGGATGCAAGTAAAATAAACGTATTATAACCGTAGATTTTTACAATTTCACCGTGAAAACAACACTCAAGATTTTACTGTGCACATATGTATATGCTGCTGAAGATAGGCAACAGGAATGCAGACAGAGGCCCATGATGCACATTTCTGCCTTCCGTGCAGATTCTGTGCTATTTCCCCTGAAGCAACGCATTTTGGACTTGTCGATCTGATATTTATTTTATTTGAATCCCGAAAAGTAATAGTTTCCAATATTCTAGTTTCCAATAACCATCAACACATATAAAAATGATATAAATGTCATTTCAGTCACCTTTCATCTACTCACTACTCGACTCGACAAAGATATTTTCATGTCTGCCTTCTAAAAAAGGCTGTTGGCAGTTGACTTGAGAGAATAAGACAATGTGTGCTGCTGAACCACCTCAGAGGGCAGACAGAAATATATGCATGTGGGCCTAATTAGTGTAATCTTGCGTGTGCAGTATGCATCCACGTTTCCAGCCTCTTTGTAAAAGCATCACACAATTACTCCTTCTTGTCCAAGATGTGGCATATGCGCCATCACTGTCATGACATTATGCCATCTGCACTTTACCTTGCCAGTTAGAAATGGAGACAAGCAATATTGATTGAGGTACTCTTACAGCTTGTACTAAAAACATTATTCAGCAATTTCACTTAATTCAAATATCACTTATTTTTTTGTTTTGTTGTGATAATCCTCCCTACTATAGAGTGTGCTGGCCATATAAGGAGTTCCTCCCTGTCCCCAGTTAACCCCTGGGGGTCAAAAAACCTTAGGTTTCGTTTTTGACTCTCTATCCTGATTGGACGAAAGGCTGGGTCCCACAGCCAAAAACGAAACCTAAGGTTTTTTGAGTGAAATCACTGAATATACCTTTAAGTAACTGTATATGACCAATGGTTTGTTATATATACTAGTCCTTACCCGTTGTGAGATATTTGCCCCCCCGTGAAGGGTACTGCGCCTGGGTGCGTTTGTAATTGACTAATACATTTATTAATAATCATTAATGTGTCAAATCGAAAAAAGGGCTTCGTTACGCCCTCCATATTCATATGGTCAATGCCTGTGTGAAAAGTGGGAGTGATTGGTGCAGGCAGTAAGGAGTTACGGCAATGTTTCTGACAGACAGACACACACACGGACACACAGACATTCGGTTAATTATAGTATGATATGATGATGATGATGATGATGATATAGTCATATTCATATATGTACGTGTATCGCCTGTAAGGCTGTCCCAGAACATTCAGGGTTCGAATGTTCGCTTGTTTCTCTGAGTACAAGTAAAAGCATTTTTTTAATTTGCAGTTGGTTTCCTGTCCATTTTATATGTTATGCGTACCTTTACCCCTAGACCAGCGGTTCCCAAACCTTTTAGGCCATGCACCCCCACCCCCCCCACATGGAAATATAAACTGCATAAGCTATATAGAAACACACATATGTCCTATTTATCCACATATATGCACATATATGAACCTGAATATGGCCCCCTCCTAGAAGGCGCTCGCGCACCACAATAGGTTCATGCACCACAGTTTGGGAACCACTGCCCTAGACTAATTGGTCCGTAACAGCGCTGCAGCTGCACATACTAGATTACACTAATTACATGCATACAGGTCTGCTCTCTGACACGAACATGCAAGCACGCACGCATGCACGCACGCACGCACACACACACACACACACACAGACTCTCACACTCTCACACACATGTGCGCACGCACGCACACACACACACACACACACACACACACACACACACACACACACACACACACACACACACACACACACACACAGTTGTATTAAAAACAGACATAGCTGTGTCTGACAATTGCTCGCCAACGAAGGAAATCTGGTATTTCATACGTTCACAAGTAATTTCTCTGCCATATAGCATATAGCCTATTAAGTCTAGTAGTGCTCTGTCAAGAACAATGCCTTTCCGTCTGGCAGAAACCTTTTATCTACTTATCATCTCTGTCGCGTGCAAACCTCATTATGTCCTAAAAACTGTTACTTTTACAGGATTCAAGAAGTACCAAAAGCAGCAGATCTACAAGCATATCTTCACAGCACGGTTTGTGAATCTGCTACGTTTGTGACATGATCAAGGGTGTTCATTTCCATTCATTTAGGCCTGACAACCACATAAAAAAAATGTCTTTTTAAAATGTATTTTTTTCTGGAAAAACTGTTTCTATATCAGTGGTTCTCAATATTTCATGTCAAGGACCCCAAAAATGATATGTAATATATGCCACCGACCCCCTCCAGAAGCAAAGGTTTGAGTTAAAAACAGAAACTCTGAAAGAATATATATTCAAAGATTTGAGGCACATTTTCAAGATTTTTCAAAAATAGTTCATAGCACGGCACTCGGTGCCACGCTATGAACTATTTATGAGCTTGTAGATCTGCTATTTTTCAATAGCTAAAGTACAACATAATGCTTAAACACCAAAAGGGGTTCCCGCCCAAAATGGGTTAAAAAATAAGTTAAGAATATGGAGATACAAGGTTTCTCGCCTGACAGCGACGTTTGTCCATTGGTTTCTCCCCTGGACATTAATGTCCTATACTGTCATGTCATATAAGATTGTCGTGCAAAATTGGGTCTACTACATCTACTAGTTCAGAACATGTCACACTGCACTTTTTAACGCCAGTCCCCAGGTTATTTTTTCCCTGGGTTATTTCCTGAAAAGAAAGGTTAGGTTTCCACCAAACAAATGGGTTAGAATGTCTCGTGATGTTTTCCCTGCTTTGCAATATTCTGCATCAGGGAGTAATAGTCACTCCTACTGATGTGGTGTTTTCCCTGCTTTGCAATATTCTGCATCAGGGAGTAATAGTCACTCCTACTGATGTGGTGTTTTCCCTGCTTTGCAATATTCTGCATCAGGGAGTAATAGTCACTCCTACTGATGTGGTGTTTTTTCCCTGCTTTGCAATATTCTGCATCAGGGAGTAATAGTCACTCCTGCTGATGTGGTGTTTTCCCTGCTTTGCAATATTCTGCATCAGGGAGTAATAGTCACTCCTGCTGATGTGGTTTGTGTTTGTCTCTGTCCAGAGCTTTCATGCAGAGAACACAAGTCTGACAACTCAGTTTTCATACTGTATGCCTGCCAGTGGTGGAAAGTAACTAAGTACTTTTACTTAAGTACTGTACTTAAGTACAATTTTGAGGTATTTGTAGCCTACTTGACTTGAGTATTTCCAATTTTCAGTACTTTTACTTCTACTCCACTACATCTCTGAGCCAAAATTAAAAATTAAAATAGCCGATCTACAAGCTCACAATGTGTCGCAACGCGACGCATTGTGAGCGTGTATATCTGCTATTTTCAATAGATTTTCTACACATTCTGCACAATTAGTACTTTTACTTTTAGTACTTAAGTACATTTTGATGCTGATATGTTTACTTCAAATTGCAGTATCGGTGCTTCTACTTAAGTAAAACAATTGAGTACCTTTTCCACCACTGTGTGTTTTAGCCTTTACCTTAAACATTGCCAGTGCCACAACACCCCCATCTGAGAGGAAGATGCACTGCAACATCAAGGCATGAAGGACACGTGCCAAGGACTCCCAAAATGATATGTATTTAGCCATGGATCCCCATCTGAACAAATGTTACAGGGAAGAGAAGAACACTTTCAAGGTTTTTCAAACATGTTAAAAAATAGCAGATGTACAAGTTTGCAGCACGGCACAAAGTGGCGCTCTGTGAGCTTGTACATCTGCTATTATTGAATAGCCAACGTTAAGATTAATAACGACACAGATGCTTTCCCGGTTTTAATGGGTTAACTTGACCAAACTCAATTCAACCATATCCAAAGGTTTACATTACAATGTAAGAAAAGTGCATTATCAGTGAGGTTGTGGGTTCGAATCCACCGCGGCGTATCAGGCTTTGTCGAGAATCTATACAAATGCATTGGTCTGTGTTTGGGGAAGGGAAGCCAGGCAGGGAGGCAGGTGATATTTTGCCACTGTATACGTACTCCTCTCCTACGCTACGGCCTGGCTGTAGGCACCTGTCAGCAGGGAGTGGAGGAGTAAGACGAAGGCTCTACCATCTCCCGGTGGGGGCTCCTCACTGGCGGCTGAGCCAGTTCCATACAACAGCAGTCGGAGGAATAATTGGCATAGTGACTAAATTGGAGAGAGCAAGGCGGTAAAAAAGTATCCATCATTGCATTTCAAGAAAGAGAAAGAAAGAAATAGAAAAACATGTCACATCAAAAGCAGTGTGAAATATATTACGCATATGGTGCATGGATATATACTGTACTGTACTGTACTGTACTGTACTGTACTGTACTGTACTGTACTGTACTGTACTGTACTGTACTGTACTGTACTGTACTGTACTGTACTGTATGGCACATGGTTAAAGATAGCACTGGGTTGTGGCAGTAAAAAGAGCAGCATACATAATAACGAATATCTAACACAGGGTGCATGGTTTTGAAGTGCAATATAACGAATATCTAACACAGGGTGCATGGTTTTGAAGTGCAATATAACGAATATCTAACACAGGGTGCATGGTTTTGAAGTGCAATATAAATAACATGAGCTAGTTAAAAAGCTGCTGATATAATCATGCTTTACTGTATATGACTCTGCTTAGGGCGCCACTTATCCATTTAACTTCAATGGACACGCGCTGCTATGTTCTATTCAATCGCCCTATTACTTTGAATGGTGCGCTGCTCGGTCGTGATTAACCCTGGTTATCAGCCTGGTTTTCATAAATACAATGAATAAAAGGTTCTCGGCACGTGGTTAACTGTTCAATCAGAACTTTGCTCAAACACTTGCGTTTGATAATGCATCAAATCAAGACAGGAGACTTTTAGTATGTTTCATCTTCTTTAAGACTCTGGATAAAACAGACAAATTACCATTTCCCAGCACTGCACTATTAAGAGCTCCACAGTCTGGGGCTTTTCGCTAAAGAGACAAGCGTGTCTTTTTTGGAGGAAGCCAGATCACGTAGTTGCTGTCAGGCAGAATCCTCTTATATTTTTACTAGTGTAGCATTGTTCGGAAGCGGGGATTGAACCCGGGCCTCCCCCTCACCAGACCAACGCGCAACCTGTCGTGCCAATAGAGCGTCGCAGTCCCTCCCCCTTTCAGAACAATGAGTGGCCCAGGAAATGAATCGCAATGCATTTTGACCATAGGCATTTCTTAAATTATTAATTTAAAGACCTTTTAAGCGTCGTACAAAGCCAAGTCTTGTCGTGACAAATCATGACAACACACAATATTTTGGACCAAACAAAGAATTAGAAAGTAGAAAAAAACGGCAGGTTACAACACTTTTTTTGTTGTTTTTCTTCTTTGTAATTATTTGGTCCAAAATATTGTGTGTGTTGTCATGATTTGTCACGACAAGAGTTGGCTTCGTACGACGCTTAAAAGGTCTTTAAATAAATAATTTAAGAAATGCCTATGGGGACAATGCATTGCGATTCATTTCCTGGGCCACTCGTTGTTCTGAAAGGGGGAGGGACTGCGACGCTCTATAGGGCTGAGCCCCGATTGGCATGGCTGTTGTGGGCTGGATCTTGGCTGTGGGCAACATTAGCATTGTATTCCATAAATAATAAATTATCGCTCTACTTGATCATACTACAGCGTCACACTAAAGTATCAAATGTAGAAGCTCGAAACATGGTGCAGAACGACACATTTTTGATACTTTTCAATTTTAAATCCTAAAAAGTAAAAAAGTACTTCACAGAAAAGCACTGACAAGATGCATTAATAATAATATGTGTTTGTTGTCATGATTTGTCACAATCCGAGTTGGCTTTGTTCGAGGCTTACAGATCTTTAAATAAATACATTTTGAAATGTCGATGGGGAATTATTTTCGTCGTCGTCATGAAAGGGGGCGGGACTGCAACGCTCTCTATAGGGTTTATATAGTTAAGGACACACATGAAGATGTCCATAAATCAGACAATAATGTCTGTGTTCTGAAAGTAGACACAAGGATTGAAATACTGTAAGGCATAGAGTAGCCTAATAACAATACTAGTGTTTCACAAGAGATTTTGGGTCATTTGTGTCATTTATTTATTTGTAGCTGTGCTTATGATGGTCATTCATTATTTAATTGAAGAAAGAAAAAAGGAAATATTTTGTACATTTAAGAAGCTGAACATTTGGAATGAGGAAATTACATTATTCACGGTTCAATTATTGTTTCAATGCAAGCTCATTGAATTGTTAAAAGGAACTTGTCAACTGTGATATTTAATGCTTACTTCTTTAAAGGTTGATTTAGAACGACAGTGTACTATTATATAATTTAGTTTAGCCTATTCACTCGAGTGTTTTGTGAAAATGGTTTCTGACTTGACTACACTGCTTATGTTGATTGTGTTTAGGTCATTTGAATTTCCACGTCATTTAAAATGTCACAAAGAAGTAGAGAGACTGCAGCAGCTGCCATAGAACAAGTGGCGGAGGGAGAGCAGTAGCCTACATTCTGCTCTGAAGAGTACCTGTGAGGTGTGAGTGTGATTGAAATGTTGTGAAAGCAAACGACATTAAAAGACAATGGCGTCCTCGCGCGTGGGGAGAACGTGAAGCCCCGCCCGAGGGAAGACAGTGGCCAATGAAAGTCCACTTGTGTGGTAGGTCGACGTTTAATGCCGCTGCGAGTGTTAAACACTATAGTTCTCAAATATCATCGCCCGGGTGGAAACCATGTATGTCCTGAGAAAAAACTTTTCGGGAAATGGAAAGAATCTGTGTTTCAATTGACCCAATATAGTTATCATTTAGTCACAAGCTCTTGTCAATACAATATTGGTTCAATATTTATGAAACCCACAGACAGACTAAATTAGACCAGGCCTGGACTGGCCTCTTTACACACCGGGCATATGCTCTGTGGGCTGTGGGTTGAATGGGCGGGTCTTATAGGATCATTATGGCAATTATCAGAACATGGAGGGACGTTTTTCAGTAAAAGGGGTGGTTTTAGGGCGTGTTTGTTTGTGTGTGTGTGCCTCGACAGAGCGGGCGCGGGCGGTAGAGTATCTGCTATCTGCGTGCCTTGCCCGGTTGTGATTGATTTGACCTGAAGCCAGCTCTGTGTTCTATAGTCAACTTAGTCAACTCCCATTGTTTTCACATCCAGCATCTGAAGTATTCAAAGGTTAATTCCATTCACTCTAATCATGCCTCCTCTGTCAAAAGACAACAAGCTGCTGCCAAGTGTACAGCGAAGTCAAGCTGTTATTGGGGATTAGGACTGAGGAAGAGCTCCACCAAGAGAAAGTGCAACAACTTGAAGTAGAGGATATGCTGATAGGAGGGTTTTCTTGTCCCTCACTCATACAAGCATTGTCTGACACTTAACATAGCGTCGCTGTCGGACCGAAACCTTTTATCTCCATATTTGTTTGTGAATTAATGCCCTACTTGATCACACTGCAGTGTCACACGAAAGCAGTGCATAATATCAGGCTCTACAGGTTTGTCTCGAAGCTGGACAATCTCTTTCCTGTAGGCTATATGTCAGGATTCAGGAATTGAGCCATACAAACCTGCAAACGTGCACCCTGCTGCTATTTGTTTTGACCCAGCTGGATATGGTATACTATAGTGGAACACCCTATCGTGGTCATCATTTCACAGCATTTTGTGCTGCCCATTTTGCTTCTTGGCCGACCTCTCAGCCATGGGATATACAGTAAGGCAGCAGCTATTAATTGATGTCATCAATTCTTGTTTTGTAGACGTTTAGAAGATTTAGAACATTTTTTTATGTGTGTAATATGTGGTTTTAGATATTTTAGATTGTAGCAGTGAGCCCAGTGTCTCTGATGTCATGGACAGTGGACACTGGGCTCACTTCCTTTCTTGACTACAATTCCTATAATGGTTTGGTGCACTGCTCCTCCTTGTGGATAGCAAGCGCCGTCTGAAGAGGACGAGACGCGAAGACCGTACGGGCGACGCCATGGTGCTCCATGGAAGGAAAGAAACATGCGCAGTTGAGACCAAGGAAGCTGAACGCGTAAGTGTTGGCTTGTCGCCAGGCAAACAAGGTATACGCCTTGTCCTGTTAAATAGTCTCCCTATCTATAAAGGTCACACTCCAGTTTTTAATGAATTAGCTCCCTCACTAAAAAGCCCTATTCAGACACAGGAGTGCATACTGAGACTATTTGTCATAGGATATTTGACTCCAGTTCGTCGACGGCCCTAATCACAAGGCCACACTCATTTTCATTAATAAGCCTAGCACATGAACAACCCATAACGCACTAGAACAATTATTAATACCTTATTTGATGACCGCTACCCTACTAATCGCGGCGTGTGCACTTGGTGAATGACTGGTTTTGTTATTTAAAGTCTATATAGTCTAGACCTAGAGTGTTGTTTTACAGTTGTGTGGTTATCGGTAACCCATTAAACCCTTTAAGATGCATGAACCTGTATTTCACTCTAACAAGGAGGTCAAAACCCCAATAGTGGAATGAATCCAACAATGTCAAATAATTATCTTGAAACAATTGCTTTGAATACAGAAAAGATATAGGTTTTATTTTGGAATAGCAGTTATAGCTTTTAGTAATTACTCAGGTTGAAGCAGTTCAAATCAGCTAATACAAATTAATTAGTCAGTAGAAATAAACAAATCAATTATAACAAAAATCATTAAACCAAAATATTCACTTCCCACAAAGCTAATATCTCGATTCAAGGCTTGGTTCTACTTACAAGTTATTCCATCGCCTCAGTCCTGATGAAGTATTGGGTCCGGTGTGAGGATCTAAGGTGATCAATCTCGGTCCTCGCCAGTTTACAATTATTAGAATTTTGAGTTTCCAGGGTTTGAAATCCCTGGGTCTAATTCTCCAAAATTGGGAGCTCCTTATGCCAAATATGTTCCATTTAGTGTGGATAAATTTGAATACCCTATATATTAGTCTATCATCTTAATGTCATTCTTGTCTCAAGTATAACTTGGAAAAAATGACTAAGTATGATCCTTCAATAGCCTAAGAGTTCTGACTATACAGAACGTACTAAATCTCACAGAGTGAGAGGTCTTGAGAAATCTACCGTCCTGATAAAATGGAAACGAAGGAGCCCGCTAGTAACTTTGGTCTTCCTTATTTATACGTTTAAACCATAGGCCATATCACCTCCTCTTTCCGGACCCAGTATCCCCATCGCTCAGCATTTTCATATCATGTTTTTACAGTCCCATCCTGTACCCTTTACATGTCGTCATACAGGATGTTAGTGACAGGATGTTAGTCGTCTTGACCTCGATCAACTTCTCCTTCTTTCCCCCAGTCCGCATATGTCAGCATAACCATGCATAATCCTATGTTTGTTTCAAAGACAGGGCAAAACCTTACAGCAGACTAAATTATAAGAGACAACGCCCGAGAGCCAAGTCAAAGAATTCTAGTCTCAGTCTAAAGCCGACCCCATTCCCTGGTGACCTTTTCCCCAGTCATATCCCTGTATATGCCCTAGGTCAGTCACACCATAGTCCCCCGGTCCGCGTCATTATACCACTGTCTGTATATCTGGGCTATCTGCAAACCTAGTAACCTACAGCTTCCATGGTTAGCACCTTAAGAGTTACATATGTCATCAGTTAGTTTCCGTTTGCTCAGGTATTTAGTTTCAGCTTTTTCATACAAAGATCTGACGCTTTCCCTATATACTTTCACCAGGTTCTACATAACCGATAGACACCATTCATATTCCTTTTCTTCTATAAATGTATGTTAGACATTCCTCCTCTTGTTTTTCCTAGCAGAGGGTGGAGCGGGGAAAGAGACTCAAAGCTTCACTGTACTTCTTATCTATCTCCCTTCCGCTCTCTGTACTTCTTTATCTATCTCCCTTCCGTTCTGTAGGAGAGGGTGAGGCCCCTCTTCCCTCTTCTGCACACTCTGAGCTAACCCAGGGCGTGTCCATGTGTGTGTGTGCGTGCAGTGCGTGCGTGCGTGCAGTTTAATGCATGTGGGTGCAAGTGATTTGTGCGTGCGTGCGTGCGTGCGTGTGTGTGTGCGTGTGTGCGTGTGCCCGCGCACGTGCGCGGAGTCAGCCTGCATGCGTGCACCTTCTCTTATGTGAGTTCATGCGACCCCATGAATTACTGACTTCTGCTCTGGCGCCCTTTGGAGACATATTCTGCTAACATCACGGGTAATATATCCCATAAGTCTCTGACTCACGAAATGATATGTTCTGATGTAACAGTCTAACCTAATACATGGGACACCTATGCCACCAATTAAGGTTAAATTAACTCTGAGCAATCCATAATACCCAACCCTGTTGACAGGCTGCATATAGCCCATTGCGTTTCTTTCCTTCCATGGAGCACCATGGAGCAACATGGCGTCACCCGTATACGGTCTTCGCGTTTCGTCCTCTTTAGACAGTCCTTGGTGGATAGGGGGATGGGGCTGTCTTACTGAGACAACATGTCTGTAGTCCAAGGAAGCTTTGAGAAGGAACAGAAGTGGTCACGTGACTGGGCTGCGCCATGACACTTTCATGGGAGCCAAACTCACACCGGAAGTGCAATGAATACATGGCAGTGAATGGAGCCGGCTGGACCAGCTCATAACAAACATTATTTATGAACAATTGAGACCTTTGTCATATGAATCGGTTCCGGTTATATAAAAAGACATAATTATCACAGGTTGTTTTCTAATCACTTACTTTTCCATGTGCACAGAGTGCACTAGGCCTATATAATTTTATCTGAGGATCTAAACAGCAGCAGGTATCGTTTCTGGCTCCGAAGTATTGCGAGATTTGGCTGCCAGACAGGAAACGGTGGGAAATCTCGCGATACTTGGTACGTTCAGAAAGGTACTTTGTGCTCTTTAGATACCATCAGGTCTATTAAGCAGGTCAAATCATATTACTAAACCCATGCGGTAATACAGAAATTGGCCTTGCTCTGCGCCCTTTCGTATTATGGAAGCCGTGTTGAACACACACACATATGGCATACGACGTTCCTGAATATTTTAGCATTGGGGGAGTGTCCATAGGTTAATTATTTTCACTTTGCGCAATTTGCTAATAAGCCCATTGACCTAAAAACACTCAGCGCATAACGATTCCGTTATGACCACGTTTGATTTTACACTTGAGCGGCTCTGGGCGCTGCTGGAGTGCTGCCACGTCTGTTTATTATAAGCGGCTTCTTTTTCTGTAAAGTTGCTTGTAAATATTGGTAGTTGTGGTTTTCTTGTTTATAAAATGTAAGTTATAAACGAAAGTTCAACTGAGAGGTGGAACTAGCCATCATCCAACTCGGTTCCCTCATTCCAACTCTTTCGGCCCTGCTCCAATCAGATCAACGTAACTCATGTCTGCGCTCCTTTAAAAGGGCGTCTCCTCCTTCCCTGTCTCACTTGTGCTATCCGTTCAGGTAGTCTCAGGTAGCGTGGTGTCATGTCAGACGCCGGCGAAACCAGCACCCCTCGCCACAGTTCCAGGCTAGCAGCCGCCGAATACCACCTATGGCCAGACGAGCTAATCCTCACTCTCCGAGCACGGCATCACCCCCCCGAACCAGGTCTAACCCACCAGTGTTGTTTTCGTCAGGACTGACGATAACGTAAATGACGACGTCAACGCCCCTTTTTCCAGGACTAAGACTGACTAAAACGAACGACCCTAAAATATTTCGGGACAAGACTGACGCTGACGAGCTAAATACCGTAGCTCTGTTTGATGACGATGACGAGACGTGTGTGTGTTATTGTTGACAAGACGAGGCTACACGAAAATGTTAGTGGATTTTGACGAACAAAGTTTTAAATGCATGAAAATGTTCCGCCAATAATGTCACTGCACTCGCCGCTATCCTCCTCTCCAGTCTCCTTTCCTAGTTGGTCACGCCCATCTGCATGCATGCACACACACACACACACACACACACACACACACACACCGTCCCATTTCGACTCTGTGTGCGTGTCCTCTTCAGACCACCACCAGACTGGGGGAAGCCGGCACCGCTATGATCACTTTGCTTGTCCCCGTGGATTGGAAATAGGATTTAAAAGGCTATCCGATGATAGCGTGGATTACAGCACAGTTGTGTGCAATTATTCAATAAAGAATTCACATATCACCGCACCTCGTCAAGCCTCCAGTGTCGGCTCAATGCGAAACATGTTGCACCGAGCCTAGCCTGGAAGCTAACGTCAATCAACAACAGTAGCTCTGGTCCATAGTGTAGTTAGGACTCATGAGTTCTATGGTACTTAATTTGATCCTTTCCCCTCACTCACACCCGCGGAAGCTGTGCAGGCAGCCCCTCGTTTTTAACATAAAAAAGATGTGAAAGCCTACTTTCCTCCTTCTAACACTATGGATCAGAGCTAACGTTATTCCAACTCCCAGTAGCAGTTCAAGTACCCGACCAGATGACATGGTTTCTAACTAAACGGTTATGGCCAAATAAAATGTAAAATCTACTATGGCTGTTACTGTATGTCCACAGAAGAAACACAGAGGTGTTTTCTTATGGTCATGTCACATATTTGCTGCACCAATTGAAGCCCCCCCCCCCCCCAAACCCTGTAGGATGCATTCCCCAAAACTCTCAGAGACATGCCCCCACCATCCAAACCTTCAATATTACTTTCCCCAGCTATTTATTTTTATTTACTTAGTGTTTTTCCTTTAATAAAGTTGTTTTTGATTCATGTCCCCCTTGTAAAGCATTTTTGGGTACTCAGAAAAGCTGTATATAAATTAATTTTGAGATATTATTACTACAAAAACAATGTTAAACTTATGTATTCACTATTCATTGATTCACTAGTATACCAAAATCCATTAAAAAAATGGCTCTCTCACAGTTCTTGGGTCAAATAATGATATGCGATTAAAATGTGATTAATCGAGATTAACTACAAAGCCTCTGATTCATTAGATTTTTTTTTTTAATCGAGTCCCACTCCCAGCTCTAATTAATACCTGTACGCTATAGACATTTTATTTAAAGACTTTTTATTTTTTGACAAACTGGACTAAAACCTTTTACTAAAATGACTAAAACTGACTAAAACCCTTAGGAGTTTCCGTCGACTAAAACTATCAAGGATAGAAATGACTAAGACTGACTAAGACTAATTAAGCATTTTTTCAAATGACTAAGACTGACTAAGACTAATTAAGCATTTTTCCAAAAGACTAAGACTGACTAAATCTAAAAAATGCCTGCCAAAAACAACACTGTAACCCACCCTCAGTTGGTCGATCTCCTCCTTGCCTCCCTCGAGTCAGCTCAGACTCAGCAAACCGGGGTTCCCAGCGGCTCCCAAACCCACTCGGTTCCCGTCGAAAATCCTCATTCACTGCCGCCTCACGGCACACCCGCCCTGCTGTTGACAGCCATGACCTCTCTAGCAAACGCAGTCGGGGGACTGGAATCACGGCTCACCCAGCAGGCGCCCGTGCACCTTCCCCCTGCAGCCGCCAGTGCCACTCCCACATCCTCCTCCCTTCCTCTAGCTAACGCCAACTTGGTGCCTCCTCGACCTCGGTCCGGGTTCACCCTTTCCTACGCCCAGCCAGTATCCCATTCCAGTAGCTATTTTATTTCTCCCTTTTCTGCCGTCTCTACCCACCTTAGAGCCCAAATAATCGAAGGGAAAGACGTTAATTTAGCCTCTCTTATTCTTCCCACTCCCGAGTGCGACAGAAAGCTAGTATAGGCACTGACTAGCTTTCTGCCGTATTTCATGCTTCTGACCCCCGCATTAACCGTTCCCTCGATTTCGTTCCCTCGCCAACGACTATGTCAAATCCGCTCTCTCTCCTGCCACCATATCATGTTACGCCTCGGCCTGGTGCAAATTTGGTCAGTTCTGCGCCTGCTATTCCATCTCCCTATTCCCCGTACTAATAGCTACCTGTCTCCTCCTTCCTCACCTTTAATTTTAAGTTTAACCGTCTCAGCTGCAGTTACATCAACGGCCTACTGGCGGGGATTCAGTTCCACGCCCGCCTTCACGACCCCATTTTTCCCAGCCTGTTCGTCAACCCGCACATCAAACTCCTCCTAAAGGGTTTTCTGTGATCGTCGCATCACACTCGGACAAACGCCTCCCCATAACGCTCAACGTCCTCCATTCTCTCGTTATAGAACTCAGGAAGGGAGTCTTCACTCCCTATCTAGACTGCCTCCTCGAAGCTGTCCTCCTCCTCGCCTTCTATGATTTCTTTAGAGTAGGTGAGTTTACTACTAAGTCCACCACGTTCAACGCCTCAAAACTGAAACACCGCAAAGGCTGCCTCATTCCAGTTGTCAAGGTTTCTGGCAACTTCTGCCCCTTCATGTCCATGCTGCGCTTCCTCTCCGTCAGAGAACGCTCCCCCGGCCACCTTTCTCTCTTCATCCTACCTAACGGTCTCCCTCTCCACCAAGGCATGTTCACCTCTCATCTCCACTCACTACTCATAAGATCCGGTCTCCCTCCTGACCTCTATTCAAGTCACTCCCTGAGAATCGGAGCTGCCACTACTGCTGCTGCCAGCGGCGTCCCGGCCCTCACCCTGAAATCCATGGGTCGCTGGTCGTCCTCTGCCTACCTCTCCTACATCAGACCTGCAGTCGCATCTGTGCTCGATGCCCAGAAATCCATGGTGTCTACTAGTCCGGTATACTTGCACTGACTGGTGCGGTTGTGTCGGGTGGCCAGGTACCTCTCCTCTGTGCTCCTCCTCCCTCTCCATCCTTCTCCTGCTCCTTCATCCCAGTTTATTTGTCACAGCTCCATATCGAGGCCTAGCCTCAATTCTCATTTCCACGGCTCCACCCCGGGTGTGTTTATTCATTTTCGAACCTGTCATTCTCATATCAATGTTCATTCATTGTTTCTAAAGTGTAGTTGTTTATTTGGTCTTGTTTCTAGTTGTTTATTTGGTCTTGTTTCTAGTTGTTTATTTGGTCTTGTTTCTAAAGTGTAGTTGTTTATTTGGGCTTGTTTCTAAAGTGTAGTTGTTTATTTGGGCTTGTTTCTAAAGTGTAGTTATTTATTTGGGCTTGTTTCTAAAGTGTAGTTGTTTATTTGGGCTTGTTTCTAAAGTCTAGGGGTCCTTGACATGAAAATGTCAAGGACAGAAGAACAGAAGAACATAAGCAATCCAAATCATCTTGAATAATAGCGAGTACCCAGCCCCACCCCGTGCTCCAGTGACATTACGAACGTACAGTCCTACTAATAAATAAATAAATGCAGAGGGAATGGCCAGACGTCATTAGCAGCCCCCCTGTCACCCCCACCCTGGGGGTGACAGGGACATATAGGACTTTAACCCACATCTTTAATGTATGTCTGGAGAACAAGAGAGTACCCGACTCATGGAAAGGTGCCCTCGTTCACAGAATACCTAAAAAAGGTAACATCCCAGACGACCCGACTACATGGAGAGACATATCCCTCCTCCCAACTGTGTATAAAGTGTTCATGAAATGCCTCCTCTCTCGCATCTTGCCATGTCTAGTCAGTGGAAAATAATATTCTGTCCACAACACAAAAGGCCTACATATATAGAGAGGCAAGGGATGAATGAACATGCCTTTTGCCTTAAGACCAGCATCGATGATTTTAAGCACGAGTCATCCCGCTTTTACGCAGTGTTTTTAGATTTCCGTGACGCATTTGGAACCCTGGCGCACGACATTATGTTTAGATCCCTGGAGGAAATCCATCTGACCCAGGTGTATATAGACATCACTTGGATAAATGAGTCCTTATATACATCCTTGACTATATGTGACAAAAGGCTCACGGACCCAATCCCCATACAACTGGGCATAAAAACAGACTGCCCGTGGAGCGCGGTGAACTTTGTGCTGGCAATCAACGGATGGCTACAGTGGATGTGCCAGTGTGCGCCCCAACCCTGTGCAGGGGTACGCAGACGACGTGGTCGTATGCTCCCGACACGAGGGAGTAATAAAAGACATGCTTTCCAGGACTGACTCCTTCTTAGAGTGGTCTGGACTACAGGTGAAACAAGCTAAATGTGCTGTCTTTTATGAGAGGAGGAGCGGAGGTAATCGCTGGTATCATGCCAAATCAGACAAAATCCCATCATTCACAATAAACAATGTACCAATCAGAGTCTTTGCACGCCACGAAACATACAGCTACCTCGGACACAAATTGAATGTCGCCGGGGAGTGGGCAGCGCAAGTGGACGAGATTGCGGCAGATTACACGGCCAGGCTAGATCTGATACATTCCTCTCCTCTCCCACTGGTTATGAAGCTGGAAGCGATTGGGCAGGTCGCCCTGTCCAAAACACAACATTCTATTTTCCAATGTTCATATACCAAAGAAGGTACTGTATGACTTGAACAACAAAACTGTACAGCGAGTGAGAGAATGGTTTGGCCTGAGCACACACACAACCCGTGACTTCATATTCCACAGTAAACGAGAGGGAGGGCTCGGGGTACCAAACATTGAATGGACATATATATCCACACGCCTTTCCCATCTATTAAACGTGCTTAACAGTGACGATCGGGCAGTCAGAGAGCTCGCCAGAGCCTCGCTAATTCTCGATCTGGAGCGACGCAAGGTCCCCAAAACAAGAGACCCTCCCAGCTTCCTCGGGTTCAAAAAGAAGCCCAGTGATAAATTGGATACCAACGCAACTGGTTTTGGTGTAAACTCTGACTGGCCTGATCTGAACGATCTGTGTAACTGGACTGGTGTCTCTTTGGAGTGGAAAGGAGCGGACAACGAGACGATGCACATCTCTGTGATCGCTGACCTGTCAATCAACGCTCGCGCAACAGTAAGCCGCGACGACGGAACAACAAGCGCACTCCCTATTAACGGCGCGCGTGCACATCTTCTAGCGCTCAGAGAGCAGCATAGAAAACGGCGCTGGACAGGACTACGGCTGCAAGGGAAGCTTGCGTGCCTCCAGTCAGCTGATCACTCCGTGTCCCACTCAATTCTAAAAAACGCAGCGATTGATGAGGACATTCTCATTTTCACAGTAAAGGCACGCCTCCAAGTGCTGCCAACCAAACTGAATCTATCAATCTGGTATCCCAATAATCATGACCCTCATTGTCTACACCATGGACAGCATGTCTCATATATTAAACGTCTGTAATATTTACAAGGGACTGTATATAGCCAGGCATGACAGAATTGTGAACATTATTGCCAAAGATGTGTCACCTATGTTTCATTCCTCCGTTGTGTTTCACAAAAGTTCCTGTGTGAAACCATAAATGTTTCAATGCAATGACCCAACCGTGTTTGCAAATATAACTGCAAATACACCAGATGTCATTATAATTGATAGGTTTTTCTATTGGAAGTTGGCTGTGCTTTTGATTCAAGTTTAGAGGAAGCTTTCCTTACTAAACAAGTAAAATATCAACCATTAGTACAGGCCATTATACAACTGGGCTATACGTGTCAGCTCATTGTTTTTATATTTGGCAGCCTGGGCCATGTCCACAGGCTAGTGGTCAGAGGCTTGAGGATTATAGGGTTGTCCAAGTGTAAGGCAAAGCAGCTTGCAACATACTGTTCAATCTCCTCCATTATAGGCAGTCTGTCTATTTGGAGGAGAAGGTGCTTTTTGTACCCATGATTTACTTTCGGTGTTGGTAATATGACAGACTGAAGTGACCAATGTTTGCTGTGAATAAGTTCATGTGTTGCCTATATTTAGGGCTTGTTTGGACTCAAGCACTGAGACATGTGATGTTTCGAGTGCGTAGTATATCAGAAGCAACTGAAAATATTTGTGCCCTTGATAATGTATTTTATAAATGTGGACTCAAATAAAGAAATCGAAATGTGTGTGTGTGTGTGTGTGTGTGTGTGTGTGTGTGTGTGTGTGTGTTAGCAGCGCTGGCTTCTCTCAAAGTCCACAATCTCTTTGTTTGTTTTGTGCGTGTGCAAGTGCATGTGTGCATGTGAGTGTGCATGCGGCCATGCGTGCGTGAGTTCGTGCTGTTTTGCACACATTGGCTAAACATGACCCGTTTTAATTACTTCAGTCTATTTTAGCTGAATGACTAGGATTATAATTGAATTGTGTTTTTTATGTCCAACGTATTTGGATTAAAGTGCATACAGTTTACATAAATATAACTAAATGCATTTGAAAAAAAATAAAACTTTTCTTCAGAAAAAAATAAAGGGAGGCTCCGCACAATACAATTAATGAAAAGTCTACTGACCGTCTTCAGGCATTCCAATTAAAAAACATAAAAGAAAATATATAATTCAGGATTTCAATTCAAATTATAGCAAATATAGCAGATCTACAAGCTCAAAACGTGTCAGTGCAACGCGTTTTGAGCCTCTGGAGTGAGTGTGGAACTATAGTGGCCCTCTGGAGTGAGTGTGGAAATATAGTGGCCCTCTGGTGTGAGTGTGGAACTATAGTGGCCCTCTGGAGTGAGTGTGGAACTATTAGTGGCCCTCTGGAATGAGTGTGGAACTATAGTGGCCCTCTGGAGTAAGTGACATATAGTGGCCCTCTGGAGTGAGTGTGGAACTATAGTGGCCCTCTGGAGTAAGTGACATATAGTGGCCCTCTGGAGTGAGTGTGGAACTATAGTGGCCCTCTGGAGTGATTCTGGAACTTTAGTGGCCCTCTGGAGTGAGTGTGGAAATATAGTGGCCCTCTGGAGTGAGTGTGGAAATATAGTGGCCCTCTGGAGTGAGTGTGGAACTATAGTGGCCCTCTGGAGTGAGTGTGGAAATATAGTGGCCCTCTGGAGTGAGTGTGGAAATATAGTGGCCCTCTGGAGTGAGTGTGGAAATATAGTGGCCCTCTGGAGTGAGTGTGGAAATATAGTGGCCCTCTGGAGTGAGTGTGGAACTATAGTGGCCCTCTGGAGTGAGTGTGGAACTGCTGAATAATATTGTAGCGACCCCCCAGGAATAAAGACAGAGACTGTTGAGATAGATAGAGAGATAGATCCGACAGAGACAGACAGAGGAGCCTCTTTGTTATTTTTCGACACGTACCCTCCCAACCCTTTTCTAGCCTGTATTGAAAGGGCAATAAAACGTCCGGTTAAAACGTCAATCCAGTTAGTGAGTCAGCTGTGAGGGACCGTAAACGCTACAATATACAGCTGTTCCTCAAGTGTAAAGAAGCCATAAATGTTATAAACTTCCATGTTAACATACTGTACTTCCTTCAAACAAATACATCATGGAGACTCATGGATCCTCTTCTGTATTTGACACGTAGGCCTTAAGCGCAAAGTTATGCTGTATTGTTTGGCAGAGCTTTATTCACCAGTACGCACACACGAAGTGACGCTTCTCTTGTTTTACAAGCAGTCTGCAGAAGTGGAATGAATCATTGGAAAACTACTGCATGTTACAGCATGCTGCCTGTCACTGGTGTCACTTTGAGGAGGAAGTCAGGCAGGTGGAAGGTTGGATAAATTGGCTCAAGCGTAATGCCTTATACTCCCATAAAGCGTTATAGAAAGCAGAGAGATAACACATGAACATGTTTGCTCTTTACAACATGCAGGTAAGCCACGTGTGAGAGGGACCAGAATTAGAATACATTTAAAGGTAGGGTAATTATTTGTGTTAAGTTAATTCCTAAAACGTATAGGCTGTATATTCTGATTGTAATCATAGTTGTGTTTGTTCAGTATACAGGAATCTTTCTCTCCAGGTCTTTAGCAAACAGAAAATATTTGTTTAGGTGGGTTGCCAATTTCGTCGAATCAGAGAGTACCCATTTATCAGCTTCAATTTGATAGTGTTTCAGTCCTGTAGTGTTCCAATTTTATCTGCTCATCACTTCCAATTTCACTTGTTTGTCCTTTATCGTGTATGAGTTATCTCTCCTGATTGGATCAAATTGGTAGGCCTTGGCCTATCCTGAACGGAAAATTAATGTTCAGTTTTCTGAAGAGCTGGAGAGATGGGGACTCTGTTACTGAAAAACCACTGTATAGCAATGCTGACCATCAGAATATAGGGGGAAAAAAGAATTGTTTCCCATATGTTTTTCCACTTTAGTTTTGCATGAGGTGAAACATATATAAAAACATTAAAATAAAAACCTTTTATTTTAAACAATTCTTTGAATTGAAGTATTTGTGTTCCATCCTTTACAGTTTCTAGTATTGGGAATCATTTTTGTCCCGGCATTGACGTCCAAAAAACACTGCTATGATGAAGACCAGCTTGAGAAAACAGCTAAAAGGAAACTTGGAGACCAGTACCCACAGCCCACAGAACCAGCAGCTGTTTCTGAGCCGGACGCTCCAAGAACCTATCCCGTCAACCTGTATGAAGAGCAGGGCATCAGCAACCGTTCCATCTCCCCCTGGCGCTACATTTAAGAGTCTGACTTATTTTCATATCTCTGCTGTCGGCCAGAAACCACATTGTCCAAAATACAAAATATAAACTTTAAGGAAATGAAACCACTGGGGAAATTCCCCCTGCCTGCTCACTCCTAGTGCATTGAAGGAAGCAAGAGATCATGGCAGGGGAAAAAAAGAAGAAAAAAAGTTTGAGCAAAGCTTTTACCACATGTACAAGTAAAGGGCTCCCCCCCCCTCACATGTCACAATGTTGTAGATTGCGTTAGTAGAATTTTTTTTGAAAAATTACTGACCTGACCTTTTTATATAATTATATATCTTTGAAAATGGTATTGACATGCCCAGAATCGGGATGCAAGGTTGAAAGTGGCTTATTAGAAATGAATACATAAGTGCCGACTGAGTTCTCTGCATGGTTGCCTTAATATTACAGCCGGAACACCGAAGAAGGCCGCTTCCCACGGACGCTGGCTGTAGCTCAGTGCCTATGTGGTGGATGTATCATGAGCAACCAGGAGGATGGGAGACACCAACATAGAGGCTACAACTCTGTACTCGTGAAACAAAGTAGGCTGGTCCTCAAAAAGGAACTGTGCGCGGATGGGAAAAGATATCGCCTCGTACCGGTGAACGAGCTGGTGGCAGTGGGCTGCACGTGTGTCAAAGCCAGCTGGTCTCACGGCCACAGCCATGCCCCAGTACCTACCCTTGTGTTTGTGTGTGCTTGCCTCTCCATGTTTTTGAGTGTTAAAGGTAGGTGTGATATTTTTTGGTTAAAGCAAAAAGTTTTAACAGGGGGTTTCCTCTAGCCTGACACTCATTTTGTTTCACTCGCCAGAACATTTTCGCCAATTTTCTGCCAATCAGGAAAGAATACCAATACGCTTAAATTGTATAGTTTTTTTTTTATTGGTGTCATCACTTCCAAGTAGTCTGCAGAAATGGGAGGAACAGCTATCTTCTGATTGATACAGAATATCTCTATTACGTGCTCAATTAACGATATAGCGAGCCATTTGTATTTAAGCTTGGACAAATTACATTATATGCCTGGCCAAAATAATTCGTGAAGTCATGAATCTGCCAATGCTCACAATGAGAATCTTTTTTTTTTTTTTAAGATATTTTTTTTGCGGCTTACGCCTTTTATTGATTTTTTTAAGGGACAGATAGTAGGCTGACAGGAAACGGGAGAGAGATGGGGGGATGACATGCGGTAAAGGCCGTGTCGGGTTCGGGAGTCGAACCCGCGGCACACCGCGACTGGATCACCAGTCCGGTGCCCAGACCGTTACGCTACGGCCTGGGCCCACAATGAGAATCTAAATAAATGTTATGCTGTTATGCTGGAATGGAAAATCAAATATTTAGTGCAGTTGTTACGAGTTACGACCACATGTCTAGGGTAGGAGGAAATAGCATAATATTGAGGAGACAGATTTTACAAAAGAAGATTAGCTTTTATTATCGTTATTTTCTTTTGTCAGAGGCAAAATCTTTTTATTTATTTTATTTTCAAAGGAAAAATGACTTCAGAGTGTCAGTTTACATAAAGAAAACTTTCTACCTTGGAAAATTAAAAAAATACCTCTAACTAAAGTTCCTAATCAAGTGCGAAACAAAAAATACAACTAAAAACGGTAAATGTAATACTATTCATTCTGGATTACATGACATTAAACAAACCCGATACATCTCATGTTGGCAAAGGCGGTTGTGAGCACGAATCACAGTAACTTCCTCAAACTGAAGGCAAACTAACATTACAATATGATATGATATAGTACTTTATTGTCATTTCGCACTGAAATTTGCCTTGCAGCCCAGCGGCCTTGTATGCAACACATACATTTGACATAACACAAAAACAGAAATAAAAATACAGTTACATACATAGAGACATATAAGGGCACAGAGCAATGTCCACATAGCTCAGTCTAGTCCTGGCCAAAAACCTGATTAAGCCTGAAAGTCGACTTCTTCAGTCTGACCTATTGTATGCTGGAACACCATGGGCTCCATTTTCATCACCGCTAAACCCCTTATCCCTAAACTTCTTTGCCTTTTTTACTATTTAGAAAAACATTTTTGAATAGTTCAACTAGCCAATCTACAGCTTGTAGACTGGTCATTTTGACTATTCAAAAATGTTTACCAAAATAGTAAAAAAAAAAGGCAAAGAAGTTTAGGGATAAGGGGTTTAGCGGTAACGAAAATGTTGTCGCAGCCTTTCTCTGTCCCTTAATGGTATTTTCATCCCGCGTCACCCGCTATCTTTTTTGCAGACAGCGGTATTTGTGCCTAGAGGTGTGGTCATGGGCGTGTTGGCACGCTTTCCCCTAAATTGCTATTTTGGTCACATACTACATTTGGGAAGTCGATAGTTGAGTTTAAAGCACCCGTAAGCCGTGCCAAATTAGTTTGGTAGAGCGGCGCACGGCACGCCGCGCCTCAATGGAGATGTCTGCAGGCACAGAGTAGGCTGCCTCATCTCTCATTATTCTCCTATCTCTGTGTAATTTCCCTATAATCAGCAGAAGTCGAGTGCCTGCCACTTCCTTGTGTCCATTGTGTTTATATAATTGTACAGTCAAATAAGTTATTTGTGCGCGATTCGATTTCCATTTGCTCTTTCAGTTCATGATCACCCCATAGCAGCAAATGCTTTCCTTTTCGCTGCATACCGTTCCGTAGAGATGCACAATCTATACCAAATGAAAGCCCTAATTTCATAGTTATTTTTAAAAAATGAGCAAGATTTGAGCGAGTTGTGACTCAATAAAAAGAGTGTTCTTGGCTCTGTGCGTGTGGAGAAAAAAAGGGGGGGGGGGGGTGCAGCAGTGAGACTTCAGGGCTGCGGCTATGAAGCAATATAGCACCAACGGGCAACGGTTAAAGGGATTTAGACAGGTTACCAAAATATCAACTTTAGTGGGGGAACACCCTTTGCCCACTCCTAAAACCCCAAATAGTGGCTTTAGAAAGATCAGACAAAAATGGAGCCCTATATCTCCTTCCTGAAGGCAGCAACCTATACTCTCCATACAAAACATGGCTAGTATTAGAGGTGATATTCCTCGCTAACCTTAGGATGCTGTTATCATACGTGGATGTATAGAGTCTCTGAAGTGGTTGGTCAACAATCTTTGAACAAATATGTAGTTGTTGCAGCATTTGTGACTTTGAGGCTACAGACAAACATCCATACCAGGTGCATGGTACTACAGTACTGAAGAACACTCATAATAACAGAAGTGAAAAACAAAAGAAGAATCCGGCTACTAGCACCAAAGGATCTTAAACGGCGAAGGAAATAGATTATTTGCTTTGTTTTCTTACACATGACTGATTCAATCTGATCTTTCCATGACAGGAGATGATCTATTACTACTCCTATAGGTATTTGTATGAACATACCTGGTTAATATGTCCACCATGAATAGTAATGGGGGATCTGTGTGTCTCTAGTGGTGCGCCAAATATAATCTCTTATGTCTTTTTTGTGTTGATGATGAGAGCGTTGTTATCACTCCATTCAACCGCCGTATATTTACTCTGTGTTGGTGCAGTCCAGGATCACTGGATCTATCTAGAAGAGAAATTAAAGTTGTATCATCTGAGAACTTTAGTATGTATTGATCTGGTGTGTCGGTGCGACATTCAGACAGACATTCCTCACTCAGTACGACATCTGTCAGTATAAATGGTGAAAAGTACAGCTGAGCTTACACAACCCTGGGGAGCACCATGCTGTATTGCTCCCTCGTACTCCCATACATCAATTACTGTGTGGAGGTATGGGGGAACAACTACAAAACAACTATCCAGCCAATATTTCTACTTTAAAAAAAAGCCATAAGAATTGTCATCCCATACCCAATCTGATATTTACGCACCAACCAACCAACCAACCCATTATTCATTAAATTAAACACCCTAAAACTCCAAGATATAGTAGATCTAAATACCGCAATAACAATGTATAAGGCACACAATCACCTGCTCCCGACCTGTATCCAAGAGCTGTTCTGGCCTAGAGAGAGCCGCTACAACCTAAGAGGCACTGCCATATTCAAACAAACAAATGCTAGAACAAACATCAAAGAGAGGTGCATATCGGTCAGAGGGGTCAAGCTGTGGAATGGATTGGATGACGAACTAAAAAACTGTAGTACAATAAATAAATTAAAAAAAATGTATAGATCAAAAATAGTAGATACATATAGAACATTGATATGTTTTGTTTTTCTCGTTTTGTGTTTTGTTTTGTTGTTTTTGCTCTTTTTTGTCTTGTTCCTGTTAACTGTATTGTCCTGTCTGTCTTTGGTTTTGTTTTTGTTTTATGTTATGTTTGTTTGTTTTTTCCCTTCTGTTGTTTGCTTTGTTGTATTATTTTACCTATGAAAGCCATTTATTTGTTAGAAGGGTAGGCACTACAAGCTTAGGCTTCAGCCTGCACCTTTTTGGTCAATGTTTCTTTTGCAAAAAAAACAGGCACTGTATTGATTTGTTTTAATGACCAAAATAAATAAACTACTACTACCAACATTAGTGGGTAATGCTGCGGAGAGGGTTGTGTTCACCTTCACCCTCTGCACTCTATTAGTAAGAAAAGAAGCATACCAGTGAATCAAGTATGGATTCAGTTCCAACTGTACCATCTTTGACACTAGTATATCAGACTGTATTGTATTGAAATCTGACGGAAATTCTAAGAACAGCACCCTTGCATAATTCTTATTTTGACCAGTGTGACAACCTCATCCTCTGTGCCACAACCCTTTTCATAAGCAAAGAAAATAACTATCAAAGCAAACAAAAGAAAAGGCAACATGGGTGGAGGACAAGAGGGATGTCGTCCCCACAGGAGTTAACTTACGACAGACATCAAAAGTCCATGAAAATAACATTTTAATTACTTCCATTTTGGGCGGGAACCCCTTTTGGTGTTTTAAACATTGTTATAATTTAGCTATTGAAAAATAGCAGATCTACAAGCGAGATTGTCCAGTAGGTCTGCTATTTTTGAAAAATAGTGAAAATATTTATTTCAGAAAACTGGAGGATTTAGAAGATTTCTTATTTAATTTTGAGGTCAGACCTAAATGGGTTACCCATTTGATTCCCATATCTAGCCTACTATGTGCTACTGATTGCAGAAATCCACAGTTTTTAATCCAATTCAAGATGACATCGAGACAGTGTATTACTTTTTTCAACTGTGCGTGCATGAGACGGACCTATATGACCCATAGCCTGAAGGGATGCAACGCTCTGATTGGTTCAGAAACTTAGATCCTGCCGTCTGAAGCTAAAACTTCAAAATAAAATGCCCAAAAAAGCCATTTCACTACACCTTTAAGTATTCTGTAAGGAAAATATGTTATCGATCTGAACACAGATGCAATGCCATCAGAAGGAGATATTTACTGAGAAGATCACAGAGATCTCACAATTTGAGCCTACTTTAGTTGTATGACTGTGTTGCGCAGGGAAAATAGCCAACTTACAAGGTCACGACACATATTCACAATGCGTTGAACGGATTAAAGTGAAAAAGGGCCCTGTGCATAAATCGCAAAGGCCCCTCTCCCCGAAGGTGCCGATTATTTTTCCTAATGTGTTTGTGACAGTACAGTACAGTACAGTACAGTACAGTACAGTACAGTACAGTACAGTACAGTACAGTACAGTACAGTACAGTACAGTACAGTACAGTATCCAGCCTTGGAAAAGAAAAAGTATAGATCACATGTCTGAAAAGACTGCCTATATACCTCATGCAGGAGGAGTGCATGCACTTTTGATTTACGTCAACAGCAGCCCTGGTCCCGCCCAGCAGCACACGACACATGCATGGCATTATTTCAAGCATGAAGTGCAACGTTGTGGTAGATAGACACACACTGAACAGTTATTAATGACATTTATAATTCACTGCGTTCTTGCCCATGTTTTATATGGTTGTTCCTCTCACCTTAATGCAAGGCATAGTGTGTTACCTTAAGAGTAAAGAAACACACCTCCGAGGTGTTGACGTAGTTACGAGTTGACGTATTTACCTATGCGACAAGTTTGTTGTTCTCTCTATCTTTTCTGAAATAAACGGAGTGCCACCATCGTTGGCTTTTCCAATCCGAGAATAAATCTCCTTCTTCTCTCTGCCTACACCGGCACTCCTACAACGTGTTCATTTAGGGTTGAACCATTTGCCACTGGTTGTTGTTTGCACACTGAAGCAGTGAGGGGTTTGTCTGTCTGTCACACATGCATGGTGCAACACACAGGGCTCAGTCAGTCGGACTCGTCAGTCAATCATTGGGTAAAAGCAGTGGTGGAAAGTAACTTCCACTTGATCACTTGAAGGCAGTGTTGTTTTCGTTTTCGACACAAACTCTTCGTCGACTACATATTTTCACTGACGAGAATGTAATGGAAACTAAATGAAAACTAAGCTATGATGACTAAAACTATGGCTAAATATACTGTCGATGTTGTCAACAAATAAAAACGAGACTAAAAGGTTAGGAAGGGACTAGTGGACAAGAGATCCAGTATAAGTCATTTTACACTTGGTTGCATGCTGAAAATAGCCGATCTACAATCTCACAGTGTGATATTGTAGATCGGATATTTTCAGCAAGCGTAAAATCAGCCATTACGACGGCATCAAAGCCCGCCAAAATACATTTTAGTCGACTAAATCAACTGTAGATTTAGACTGTGTTAGACTAAACACTAAAACATTCCAGGTGACTAAAATGTGACTAAATGAAAACCTTTCAAGAGACTATGACTAAAACTAAAATAGAAAATTGCTGCCAAAAACAACACTGCTTGAAGGACCACTTGAAGGACCGCTTTATTATTGGTAACATTATAATATGTCCCTTCAAAAACCAATAAAAGGCGTAAGCCGCAAAAAGATATCTTAAAAAAAAGGGAAAAAAAGTACAATATTTTAGTAGTAATGATGATTCAGATTTGACTAGGTATATATGTTTTGCTCTTGTTCACAAAGACAGGTCAAGCTATCGGCGATAACGTGTGAAGATAAGGGCCATCTGAAAAAACTCCACAAGGATGTCCTAGGAGAAGAATATGACCATGACTTCTACCTTAAGGCCACAGTAGTCAAAGGGCTGTCCAAGCAAGCAACATACAAAGACGAAGTGGTTGGGGCGGTGTACTGCTATGCAGCAAAGAGAGTCTTGGGCCGAGAGAGGAGAGAGAAGCCACGGAAAGAGAGAGAGAGAACCAGTTAACTTATCACTACAAGTACTATCGACCGACAAAAACAACCAACTGACCAACTGACTGACTACCTGACCGACCCGGATCAACCAACTGACCGACCGACCAGTTACCCGTCCCTCAACCGAACGACCGTCCATCATGGGCCAGTGCGTCTCAGGACCAAAACCCCGTCGTCAGCCCTTCAGCCCTTTAATCAGGTAAATGTCATTAATATCATCGTCCAAGACTTGGGATACCAAGACCAAAGGGAAGCCTGTTACAACAGTCACTATCTCCAACTGGATAGTGGACGCCATCCGTCTGGCCTACACTAGCCAAGGAAAGGAGCCCCCACAAACGCTGATGACCCATTCCACACAAGGTATGGCAGCATCGTGGGCACTCCATAAGGTGGTGTCGATCCAGGAAGTCTGTACTGCAGCAAGCTGGTCCACACCCTCGACGTTCGCCACATACTACAACCTAGATGTGGCAACGCCCTCTCTGGCACATGCAGTCTTAGGAGTTGCTGCTCTATAAAGTGGGCCACTCCGGCCCTTTGTGCCATGAGATGCACAGGCGATACTCTGAGTTAACCTGTACATCTCCCCAGGGACCGGGCAAATGACCATGGCATGGCAACTACGGGCATTGCTGCACAACTCCTGCACCTAGGCAGAACATTCCATTCACGGATGAGAGCACCTCTCCACCCAACAAACACACACCCTTCCACATCACAGCTCAAAGCAGCCTAGCCAAGCTGGTACGACGGGCACTCCTCCTGCTCATTGATGAGGCAACCATGCTGCACCGCTTCCTGCTGGAGGGACTTGACCACACTCTGAAAGACCTGATGAACAAGCCAGACTGTCCAATTGGTGGGAAAATCCTCATCTTGGCCGGCGACTTCCGCCATTGTCTTCCAGTGGTTCGAGGGGCTAATCCTGCCCAAATTGTCAACAGCTGCCTCAATAACTCAGGCCTCTGGCAACACTTCCAAGTCTCCAGCCTCACAGAGAACATGCAGGTCAGGGCCAGTGAAAACCAACACCTGAAGGTCTTTGACCAATGGACTCTCCGCATTGGTGATGGTACAGCCAACGATACAAACAACTTCATCTTCATCCCAGATGACAGGTATTTCCAAATTCAAAGCAACACAGACAGTGACCACACAGCGGAGGAGCGCTCCATGAAGATGTTTTGCCAAACAATATTTCCCAATATGCCCAACAACTTCACTACTACCGGCTGGCTGGAGGGCCGATCAGTGCTTGCCCCTACCAACAAGGACGTGGACACCATCAACGACCTAATGGTAGATTCTGTGCAAACTAGGGAAGGACAGGACCGTCGTGGAGGGGGAGGAGGTGGTTTGCCCCACATCCCGCAGGACGGGCTGTTTTGCCCGAATAAAAAATGTGAGGCACCATTTGCGTCACAAACACAAAGACATTGTAAAGGACGATGCCGCAATGATCGAAATCCTGCGCCCGATGCGCAACAAATTGGCCATGACCCAACTGAGGGCCCTCCGTGCCGCAAAGACGGAGATGATGACGGACCTTGATGTCATATTTGAAGAGCCGCCCCCGGTAGCACCCCCGGCCGACCATCCCTCCACCTCGACCTGCCACCGACCTGCTTGCATTCAGATGCAGAAGGAGGTCAAAACCTTGCGAAAGGTTAACCTCATGCTGCGCAGGGAGCTCTCAAAGTGCCAAAAGGAGGTAAGACTTTTGGTACTATTAAGTACAGAGAAGCACTAATTGTAAATGGCAACTAATTTTGTTTTCTTTGGGGGGGAAGAGGCAGCTGGGGTTCCAGGTGGAGGAAGAGGAGCTCCTCCTGCTCCAGCAGGCAGATGAGGAGTTGGATGAAGAGGCTGACCCACAACCGGTATTTCATACTCTACATAGCGTACACTCCACAATTTATCTTGCCAAATGATCTCAAGCAGTTGTTTAACAGTGCCTAAAGTGGAATATTGAAAATGGAAAATGGAATACTGCTATCCATTTTAAATTCTGGTGTGCTCACTCCCTCTTTCCAGACCCAAGATCCCCGTCCTCTTTCGGAAGGGACGCCAGCAGGCCCCCAGGGACGCCAGGCCCCTTCCGCCAAGAAGAGGAAGAAGGTGGTGTTAACTTGAAGTCCTTCGAATGAACGGAAGCAATAAAGTAAAAGGTGGCGTGACGAGAGTCGTTTTTAAATGTGCTATACAAATAAAATTGATTTGATTTGATGAAAAAAAAAACATAATACGACCGTCATGTGAACCATGGCTAACGTAACGTTACCCATTAATTTGGCTAGCTAACAGCTTTATTCATTATCAAAATTACTGGTGGAACAATCAGTCCGACCTGTCAGTGTCAACATCTGGCTTGGCTACTCAGTGCAGTGATAGTAGCCCTATGGTATGGTTTTATGACCAATTGCATCAAACTAACGTTATGCTCCATATATCCTCTGGCATGCTTGCAGGGACCCCTGAACAAACAAGAGCCTTTATTAGGTTCAGGAGTGAGAACGAGGCGAAGTTCGAGAAGTGCCGTGAAACCTCTTTGGGAGTGAGGAAAAGTTTTTTTAGAGGATACCCATTAGCTGACAGCACTGCTGGCATATGGTGGTCTTTATTTCTGGTTGATTTCGCTTGACCACGTTATTGGTTTTATTAGCTTGTCTATATAGGCCTACCATAATTTTTTTTATAATTTTGTCTAATAGAGAAAACTCCTGTTTTCCCTATATATGCTATTGCCAAAAATAATATTTATTACACAGATAGGTCAGTGGTTTTCAACCTGTGTTGGGACCCCCAGGGAGGTTCCCAAATAATTTGTTGGGGGTCCCCAGATGATTAGCTTAACATGTTTTGTCAATCAACAGTAAACAATTCAACATACAGTATCTGCACATCTCACACTCAGTGACAAATGTTTTCTTGGGGCAGGTAGTATATAATGCATAAAGTAAAGAAATAGTTAAAGTAACTACAATCACAAGAATGTATTTCTTAAATACAGATACATTTATTTTAAATGAATTAAAAAAAAACACTGGGCATGAAAACACCCTGGGTTTCAAATATTGTAAGGTTGCTTATTACAAAGCATTTTCACAACTTATTTTCTCTGGAAATCAATCATTTGTCTGTCTGTCTGTCTGTCTGTCTGTCTGTCTGTCTTTCAGGACCTCAGAACTCCCAAAATGGGCTCAGGGACAGATGGGGGCGAGGAAACATCTGCAACATGGCAGTTCTTCTCTGATATGCACAAGGTGCTTGGTGGCAGGCCATATGTCGATCCTCCGTTGGTGGTTGCCTCATTTTCGCCAGATCCTAACAAAAGTCAAATGGTAATTTTCTGATTAATTGAAAATGGTGGACCCTGTTGTAAACAAGTCTAATGCAGAGGTTGTGTAAAAGCAGAATATACTGTAATTCCTTTCCTTTTTATTACTTTCTTTCAGGGGATGGTAGAGCCCTCAGCATCTTCCAGCATGGTCTCTGCAGCCTCTCTGTCCGACGTCTCAGCCACAACCCCTACCCCTGAAATGCCCCCCCCCCCAATAGACCTGGTCCTGCTCCTAAAAAGCAGAAGACCAGCAGTGGTATTGTGGAGTTCCTCAAACAGGAGAGTGAGGCTTCTTCTTCACATGTCCATTGTCTCGGAGCTGACAAGGAAGAGAAGGATATGGTTTCGGCACGGGGGAACATGGTCGTGGTCGACGTGGTGGTCATGACCGTTATCGTGGCCGTGGTCGTGGTCGTCGCAGTGGTCGTGGCCGTGTTGGTGAAACCGAGGAAAATGTGAGCCCTCCACCTTCAGAGAGTTCCCAGTGTAGTGCAAAATCTGCAGAGAGTACCCAGTCTGGTGGAGGACGTGATGACCCACCTAGTCCCCCGGACCAGGGGGACCGCATGAGCCAACTCGGTTCTCAAATGCGCCATCTCGGTTCCCAATACCGCAATGGCGGTATTGAGTATTAAAGGAGTTCACTGACCATTTGACTCAGTCAGTGCAGAGGACTACGCCTCCTGTCCTGCCCTTCTAAAATTGTTTGTTTTATTGGTTGAATAAAATGTTCTGAAACACCACTGTAAAAAAAACAAAAAACAAAAAACAGGAGAGTGAGAAATAAGGGCCAATCTCACTGGGCCAGTGCTACTCGGTGTTGGAGGAACACTACGCCCTGAAAGTCGAAAGCCTCCTGGGCATGTTGCCCGATTCGCCACAGGACGACCCCGCAGGGCTTTGGTCCAGGTCCTGTCGGGAGGCGGCCAAGTCCATGGATCACGACCTGGAGGCTCAGGTGGTTGCGGACCTCGCCGGTAGGATCCCCCAGGGCTTTTCTGGGGGGAGTCACGCGTGTCGAGGTCGAGCGATGCCCTCGCCTCCCATAGGCCGCCCGCGGTCGAGGCCCTGTCGACACCGGTAGCGGACTCTGAGGATCCCCCGGAACCGCCCTCAGCACCGGTGGACCCCACCCCGACGTATTTCATGCAGTGGCGGCCGGTGACATTTGTCCTAGGGAGGGCGCTATAACAAAATCAAGAAAACATGCACTAGGTATCATAGATTAAATATCTGAGGGAGCCTGTCTAAGGTTTATTAAATATATCTACTAAGGGAGCCTGTCTAAGGTTTATTAAATATATCTACTAAGGGAGCCTGTCTAAGGTTTATTAAATATATCAAAATGTAACAAAAGGTTCATATAGGGTTAAAGAAACAAACCTGAGACAGAACGACCAGTGCCATAAAAAAGTGCAATGGCTCAAAGCCACATGACTTTGCTACAGTGGCTTTAACATTAGCAAAAAAATAATCAAAAAGTCCTTATAAAAGAACCCTCAAAGCCATGACTCTGCCATTAATTTTTACTTTTTGTACATACATTTGTGACGATTACATCAGGTTTGTCTGGACCCAGCTCTTTAATTCTTATTTTTTCTCTCAAATGGTGTTTTCTGCAGTGATTTCACAGAGTTTTATTTTTCCTCTTATTGTTCCATTATGCAAGTGAATTAAACTATTATTATCTTGACTTTACCTGGCTCCATTCATCTGTCTCATCCCTCGTTTTTCTAGCATAATGTTGTTGTGGCTGTATGTTAAACCCTATGTCAAACTGTGCTGTAATGTGTATGCTGCCCCCAAGTGCTTAGTGGTGTGAATAACATGTCATGGATCGCACATTTTTCGCGACCCAGATGCTGCCTATAGTTTGTATTGAAGACATGTGTGCCGCAATGCATTACTCTTCAATGCAGAAAGACAAGGGCTACAGATGAACGCGCACCAACATGTGACACTCAGTAACCAATCAGGAACGTTACACAACGTAAACAACATTTCACATTTAATGGAGGCATAATACTAACGTGGCAGCATAATACAACTTTGAATCACTGCCTTTGGATAGTGGCTACTTATATTATATAATATTTACGTTTCTGGATTGCTAATTTTAAATAAATTACAGGCTGTAGATTTCGTTTCTCAGTCATTCTTATTCACGTTTTATTCAGGGGGTGGGCATGGTGGTGCGGCGCACCAGCGCCCCCTATGGACGCACCGCCACTGATTTCATGCCTCACGAGAACATGGAGTCCTTGCTGCTCTTCTCGGCCTCGTCCTCTCCCACCGAAGCTCCACCTTCGGTCGTGTCCACAACACACCTTCCGAAGAAGGTGAGCCCTCCCGCCGTCTCCTCCTCCCCCCCCGTGGGACTCGCTCCCTTATGACTTCTTATTTGACAGTCCGGTGGCTGCAGTACCGGAGCCCCCCCACGGAGGGTTCTATCAACGAGGGTCGTTTGCTCGAGTGCGCTCGTCTCCTCTCCGAAGCCCCTCGCGTACCGTCCGCGGAGGAGGTCCCGGTCACTCCCGTGACGACTCTCCCGATGTCGTCCGTCAGGCGAACCATACATTATCCTAACAGCGTCAAGAGCGCCTGGTCGCTCGAACCGGTTCGCCCGATCGTTATAGCGGGAAGCTCAAACCTCAAATGGATACCGGTCATCTTGGACACCAGGTTCCAGGTGGACTCTTTCCCTGGAGCTAACCTCTCCCACGCCGCGGCCATCCTGTCCAAACTCGTCGGGACCTTCCCTAAGGTCGAACAGGTTATATTGGCCTTCGGCTATACCAGCCGTAGCTGCTCGGACTTCCACGCCCTCGACAGGGACGTGCGTAAGTTACACGCCTTGGCGTCTGACAAATTCCCTCGGGCCAAAGTGCGTTTCCCTCTCCTCGCCCACTCGGTACGGGCATCTCAGGAGTTACGGGAAACGGTTGATTGCGTAAACTCCGTTCTCACACAATTTCCCCACATCGTTGCAATCAAGACGGAGGACTATGAAACCCAACGGGACAACATCCATTGGATATACCTATAATATAATATGCCTATAATATATAACTCCATTCCAAAGTAACGTAACATGCTAATGCTATGCTGCTCCGTAGAAACGTCTTGCACAACAAAAATAGCAGATTTACAAGCTCACAAGGCGTCCATCCGTGAGGCAGTGTAGACTTGTAACTTTTGGCCAATCAGAACGGCAGCTGCAAAACCAGCCTGAATGCATGGACCGGCCATAGATAGATTTAGAAGGCCCCCTAATGGCCGTTACGTTAGCTCAGAGCCTTAGATCCTTAGATCTGCGTTAGCTGTAAAAATCCATAGATTAGCCGCACCGTTGAACTTTTGAACTTCAAATCATGGGTAAAAAGTTGCGGTTTATAGTCCGGAAATTACAGGTAGTTCATTCTCCAAACTATCATATAATTGCATTGCATTACACACAAGTCACCTACTCAATTGTTTGTACATCATAAAGACTATTTGAATGTGACAAAATTTTCATTTTCCTGGCCCATTTGCACCTTCTGCAGTTAATGGAACATATCCATGATATCTATTAAACAAATATAAGTATAAATGAGGTTATACCTGCATGTCAATATGTATTTGATAACAACATTATGGAAATGAAGTGATAGTATTTTAATTCAAAGCTTTTCAGACAGCAACCCATGGGGTAAATGTCATACTTACGTTTAAGAACAAAATAAGTTTCATGCGGGAAGCACAAATGCCTTTAGTGCCTTAGTGCCTTAGGTAATTTGACTTCGCCCACTAAAATGCCTAAGGCAAAATCCGTCGTAGGGGATAATTTGCGCCAGCAAATGATGTTGATCCATGTAAGTAATTATCATTTAACTGATCTACAGAGAATGGTCAGATGAGGAAATCTTAAATGATACACCATATGCTACATGTGTTAACCTTTCAATCACATGAACACAGTAAGATTTGAATATATGCATCAAGCTTATTTTCATAATTAAGAAAATGTAATGTACCCATTTTACATGTTGTTAATACATATACTTCAATCGATCAATCATACATACAGACGTGAAGTTAATTATGTTTTATTTTTTTAGTATCGTTGTCTCGAAGACCGAGCTGCTCCGGGACTGCCCGTGTACATGGCAGAGGTGGGTAGCCGAGTCAGCACCTCTTACAAGGCGATGGAGGAAGAGCGACTGGGGCTCCAGGATCAGCTCGCTGCCTTGGAGCGTCAAAATAAGTAGTTCTGGCTGGAGAAGCTGAAATTAGAAAACCCCCATTGCCCAATGTGTGGTTTCGGTGAGTCAAAATAGCATGCGTACTAAACTTGTTTGAATGGAGTCCGACGGGGAAACCACTACTCTCACGGTTAGGATGGTGTGGTGTTGGGCAGTCCCACGGCTGGCTACAAACTATGAACCGTTTGTCGAGATGACAGCTGTCAGTGTCACTTCCTCAAACTCGCTCCCGTTCCATTCATGCATTCTCGTAGCCCCGCGGGCACGTGACGTAGGAGTGTCAAAGTCTGCGTGACGTGCGTGCGTGCGTGTGCATGTGCGTAGGAGAGGGGTTACAGGCGCGGAGCGCCACACTTCCCCCCCCTTGAAGAAAAGCTGCAAAGGGTTTGAGCTTGATTTCCTCCTCTGCCGTCCTCTGCCTCCCTGTCCGAACATTCAGCTGGTGAAAAGGCTTTCTCCGAGGCATGTGGACTAGACGGGAAGCCGGGGAACGATTCCTCGTCTGTTTCCTCTTCAAAGATCTCCCGGAGCCGTCTTCTCTCCAACATATCCCACTCTTGGGCAGTAGGAACTAGCGCAGAGGCAAGTTTTGTGGAGGAGGCCGTTGGGCTAGTGGGGAAGCCCAAAAAGTCCTCGTCGTCACTCTCCTCGTTGAACATGGCCATGACCTTCTCTCTTTCCAGCTTATCCACTTCCTGAGCAGTGGACACTAGCGCAGAGGAAAGTTTGGTGGACGAAGTAGGGAAGCCCAAAAAGTCCTCGTCGTCACTCTCCTCATTGAATATGGCCATGACCTTCTCTCTCTCCAGCTTATCCACTTCCTGAGCAGTGGGGTAACAGGGCTTCAAGCGTGCCACATGCACCACCTTCCTATTTTCCCCACTGTCCTCCAGGACAACGTCAAAGTTGACCGGGCCCACCTGAGCCACAACGCGGTATGGCCCTAGCCACTTGGGAGCCAACTTGGCCGCAAAGGCTTTCTCTGCCTTGGATAGTGGATGGGATCGAAGCCATACCCGGTCTCTTTCCTGAAACTGCTGGTCTCTGTGAGTTTTGTCATAATTCCTTTTTTGTCTGGTTCTACTTTTTGTGAGGTTTTCCTGTGCAAATGTGGTGAGATCCTGAAGTTTGGTTATTGTTTTGTAGGCTGAAGAGTCAGGTGTCGCCCCTCTGGGTTGGAGCAGGACATCGGCAGGCCCGCGGAGGGTTCGCCCGAGGTTCAGTTCCGCTGGGGTGACTCCGGTGGATTCGTGGACTGCCGAGTTGAGAGCAAACCGGAATTCGGGCAGGTGTTTGTCCCAGAGCTTGTGATTCTCCCCTACATAGGAGGCGATCATTTGTTTCAAGGTCCGGTTCACTCTCTCTGTCATGTTGGTTTGGGGGTGGTAGGCGGAGGTTTTCTTATGTTTCAGGCTCCATTTGTCACAGGTGGCTTTGAACAAGGAGGAGACAAACTGGCATCCCTGGTCAGACAAAATGTAGTTGGGGACCCCCCATCTGGTGAAGATTTCCTGAATGAGGGTTCGGGAGACCGTCTCTGCTGTGGCTTTGCGAAGGGGAAATAATTCGACCCAACGGGTGTAGTAATCCACAAATACCAACAGGTAGACGTTTCCTTTGGAACTCCTAGGAAAGGGACCCATCAAGTCCACACCCAGCATCTCCCAGGGGTGGTTCACGACCGTCTGCTGTAGCTTCCCAGCGACCTTGCGGCTCTCAGGTTTGTAGCGTTGACACACTTGACAGTTCTGTACACTTGACAGTTTAACATCCAGGCTCATTCGTGGCCAGTAGACCAGGCCTAGCAACCTCTTGTAGGTCTTGTACCTGCCCAGGTGTCCAGCCAATGGGTCCTCGTGGATCAGCTGAAACAGCTGCGAGCGGAGACTCTCAGGAATGAAGACTTGATAAATGGTTTTATGTGGAAGTTGTAACACTCGGTACACTTTGTCTTCCAATATGGTGTACTTTGTGGTCTCTGATAAAGTGATTTCTCCTTCATCCATCACAGCCTGATACAGCCGCTGGCAGTCTGCATCCTCCTGTTGCGCTCTCCAAATTTGCTCATCCGAGATGGGCAACTCCTTTCCCCCCTCCGCCTTGACTGACAGCAGGGTGGCACAGGCAGGTGGCAAGCTGGTGGTTGGGGTGAAATCGTATGGAGCTCTGGATAAGGCATCAGGAACGATGTTGTACTTTCCTTTCCTGTATTTCACGGTGAATGTGAACTCCTGCAACCGGAGAGCCCACCGAGTGAGCCGTGCATTGGGTCAATTATCTTAATCAAACATTTGTTTAATGTAACTACGTATCTACATTCTGCAGTATCAAATGCCATAATTTGTTAAATTATTTTAGGCTATTCATTATGTGAGCCATTATATGAACTTTATTTCCTTAGTGGCTTCACAAAATATCCGTCAGACTGCACTTTATAGTTAAGGTGTTTTGGGTTGTCATTACAAAACAAATCTACAGTTAAGGTGTTGTTGCACCCTACTACTGGTGTTAAGTACTGCACACAGCAGTACCAATGTTAACCAGAGAATAAAGCTTTCCTGTTAAAGTATGCAAATTCCGCTAAAATCCGCCTTTTTGTATACAATCGTGTACTGAAGATAATACTAGTATTTTACTAACTGGCTAACAGAAATGGCAGAGAAATGAGTATTAACAATCGTATTTTGTAAAAAGTGTGTTTATTTTCGGTCCGCCTAAAGCTAATTCATGCTGAGCCAGTTGGGGGCTCCACAAAAATGGAACCATGCTATTTCCAATAGTAGAAGAAGACTGAATTTCATGTAAACATTGTAACATTATGTCACCATAACGTGGTTATTATTAGTTGCTTTGGAATGTACCTGCCATGAAAATTAAGGTCATAATAACGCAGATCGCATCGATATGTAATATAGCGCGATAATGTACTTGTTTTAGCTACAGGCTTGTATATAGTGTAGAGTATACTCTAAGGTAGCGACCAGCTATGGTTGAAGCCAATAGGACTGTCTTAGGGGGGTGGGATTTACCCCCAAATATGGTCGCGCGAGCAACGTTTGTGCCTCAAAATCACTCTTACCTTGTACAAATGAAAAATCTAAGCTGCTTTTCCGTTTGCCCCACTTATCCGGTGGGTGTGCGTCAAACAATTACACACCATAGGACTGTAGTTTTCAATAAAAAAGGTATTTTAATCGACCTCAACCCTTAAGCCTCAACCTCGCTGAGTCGCTACTACTCGCTAGCTAGGTTGCTACTTGCTAAGCTAAGTTTAGTTTGAGTTTGAGATGGCTCCGACCAAGGAGATTTCGGCAGCAATGGAGGCTAAAGAAGCTGCACTTCACAATAATATAACTTGGTTGCAGACTCGTGCTAACATGGTGCGGCCTTATCTGATGACAGTGTGGGATTGCTTTCCTTTATGCTGTGACTGGATGTGTCGCTGCTTCGTGAAGCCAGATGACAGCAGGTACACAGTCTTTGTACACGTCCAAACTCTGATACTAGTGCTAAACATCTGAAACATAAGGACAGAGTAATTCCCGTGACGGTGGTCCCGCGTTCCACAACGGTTGGCGGACTCCTAATGGAGGTAAAGAAAAAGCTGCAGGCGAAAAGTGTAGGATTTCAGTATCAATTGAAAGGCCTGCAAAATGAGCTGACATTCGCCCAGGATGAGAGGCCGGTGACGGTGTACTCCGGGGGTAATATACAATTCCAAAATGAAGGAGAAGGGGACGTGAACAGGCTCCTCACTACTACTTGCGTCGGCATCAGCTCTGGTGATAAACGCTTGACGCTTAAACAGCATCTGGTACTGCCACTGGTAGATCCAACCCTGAAGGCAGATGCTATGCCTGCCACCAGTTCCAAACTTGGTGATGATGATCAGGATGATGAACTGGATGATGCGATAACGACGACACACGACTTAAGATAAACCGAACACACACTCGGTGCTGTTGGACGAAGACCAGGCAGATGCTCCGACTGAAGATGAATCCAACCAATCTTCCAGTTCCAGTTCCAATGTTTAACTTTGTGAAGAGTTGATTTTTTCATTTATATGTTATAGTTTTGTACCCACTCTCAGGGCAATATTAAGGAAGCAGTGCTGTTATTTTCAAGTCCGTATGTATTCCGATGTATTGTTTTTTTTACCTCTCAGTAAATGGTAGGTGTCAGAGAGGGACTTACATTCAGAGGTAATTCAAGTTCATTTATTCTTTTGTATATTGTTTAATCCTGACAGTGGCATAGTAGGTGTGAATACAGTTAGCAGGCATTCTAATCTGCTATTGTTCTGATTTATGGATAGATAAGCCACACTAAGGTTGTTTATGCTGAATGAGTGTTGAATATATTAATTTTATTGGAACAATTCCTATTTAATCTGTTTTTTGTTTTGTTTTGTTTGCTTCCTGTGGATATGTGAACAGGTCATTTTTTCCATCCTGTATTTGTTGCACTAAACTGGTGTGTCTGTATACAGCTTTTTTCTGGAGGCATTTTAAGCCTCAGTAGTCATAAACTCAAAAAATAAAATAAAAAATACATGATGATGAGAATTAAAACACCTGTGTATGGAACATAAAATAAAATAAAAAGTATTTGAATCCACTCAGTCTCGGAATCATCCATTGTAAATGCGCAACAGAACATTGCCCCCCCCCCCCCCCATGTGTGTTAGATGTATTGTATATATCATTATTTCTGTTGGTGTAAATAGGATAGGTAAAATAAGCCACTGGCTTCAGCCTATACCTTTTTGGTCTAAATACTAAGATATAATGATGATGATCAAATGTAATCAATGCAATGTTCATTCTATGACCAAAATAAACTGAACTGAACTGAACTGAACTTTTGATGAAACTTAGTTAATCTTCACCTGCCTTGTTTTAGTTTTTTTACTTCAGCAACATACAAAGACGAAGTGGTTGGGGCGGTGTACTGCCATGCAGCAAAGAGAGACAAGACAAAAAACACTCACTGTACATTGCAACAATTGCTGTGCATGAACAGTTGCGCAATAAAGGAATTGATATGTTATCAAGTATACAACACTGTCGTCCTTTTCCTTCTTCAGAGCGAGCGAGGAGATCAGAAGATGGCCACCGCCAACACCAGCATCAGAGTCATCCAAAACTCAAAGCAAATCCTTTACGTAACTACCTTTGGGCGGCGGTGGCTCAGGGGTAGAGTGCCTGGATGGTAACCGTAAGGTTGCCAGTTCGAACCCGGGCTCCCCCAGAGTTACTGTGAGAGCAAGACACTGAACCCCTAATTGCTCCCGATGTGCTAGTTGGTGCCTTGCATGGTTTCCGCTGCCATCGGTGTATGAATGTGTGTGTGAATGGGTGAATGTAATGCACAATCTCTGTAAAGCGCCTTGGATAAAGGCGCTATATAAATGCACCATTTACCATTTACCATTTACGATGCCACCTGTATCACTCGACATCACCATTACAGACTTCCTCGTTTTAGCGACCGCTGCGGCAAAGAACCAAACTGCATCGGAGTGGATCTCGGAAATGGTACAGACGCAGGGGGAACTGGGGAACTGCCCATAGATACGAAGTCCCGTTAGTCCGAACATGCACTGCTCCCGTGCTTGCGGTTAGGTTTAGGTTTGCTCCCGTGCTTGCGGTTAGGTTACATTCCACAACACCCCAACTTCAGTGGCCACCCTTTGAGTGAGATCTTTGAAGATGGCGCTAAAGGCCGATTTATACTCCTGTTTTAGGTGAAGAGGTGACCATTGAAACGGTGGTTAGTAAAACAGAGAGATGTGTTGTGTTTATACTCCTGTTTTAGGTGAAGAGGACGCCGCTGCATGACGTCATGTTGTAGTTCTCAGTGGTCACCTTTAGGTCTTCACCGATAACCTGGACTATGAATAGGCCTTACCAATCCTAATCATGTGGTCCACTTGTATTTCAGCTGATGGCGGCGCTGATCCACTCTCTCCCACTGACGGCCCATCTCACACCAATGAAACCAATAGAACACAACATATTTTTTTAAACTTTATTGTTTAAAGTTGGTACAAAACCCCCCAAAACATTTAGGCCCTCATTTATCAATCGAGTGTAAAATCTGCCCCAAATTCGAGTGTGGGTTTCGTAGTACACCCACGTCACCACGGCATTTATAAAGTGATCGCAAACAGCTGATCCTTCCTTAATTTCGTTCCGACTATAATAAATGTCACGGCTGAAATCTATCTGGGCACGCCCTATAAAATCAAGCCGCGCCCTCGGTTTTGCAGCAATGGCCGAACGGAAGACGGCAAAGAAACGGAACTATTCCGAGGCGGAGATCGATGTCCTCACCACTGAGGTAGAATCAAATAAAAATGTTTTATTCGCCGGGGCCAACAGTGGGGTCGGCAATGACATTAAAACTCGCATGTGGACTCGCATCACCAGCCGGGTGAACAGCGTCTCCCAAGTTGAGAGAACAAGAGCAGAGGTTTGTTTGACATGCTTGAATTATGCTTTAATATAGATTTGAATAATAAATATATATGTGATAGCCTAGCTTTGGAAAAGCGCTAATTTATACCATTCATTAGGTCAAGAAGAAGTGGTCGGACATAAAGATGTTGACGGAAAAAAAAGCGTCTCAGCTCCGCCAGGCTCAGCTGCTGACTGGTGGTGGTCAGGTATGTTATATGACATTGTTTGTTTACTTGAGACAGAATTAACGTGTTGATTAAATGTAATTGCTTAAACATCGGGAGCTTAATTTATTTCCATTGTGATCCTCTGACCAGAATGATCCAAACATCACAGACCTCACAGAGGTGGGAAAAAAGGATCATTGCCATTATTGGCTCTGAGGCAATTGACGGACTGGAGGTGCCCGGCGGCGACACTGCCGTGTCAGATGAACGTAAGTAAACTAAACTAAACTAGGTAGCCTGCCTATATCACATACCAGTAACCAAAACCTATCATTGGACCATATAGGAAATGAGTACAATATTCACACATTCAAATACGGGTTGAAATATTTATTCATTAGGCCTATCCATTGTCATTTCAGAGATGGCTAGCTGCAGCAGTGAGCCACGAGCTCACAGCAGCGGTGCGGGAGGGGGGGCACATGGTGGCAGAGCGCGTCCATCCTCCCCAGCGCAGCACAACCCTCCAGAGACAGCCAGCAGTGCGGGAGGGGAGGCTCGCGGTGAGAGCGTGTGCCCACGCCAGGCTCAGGAACGAGCCCTTGTGCTGAACGACGCGGTCCTGGCTGGGCAGCACCAGGCCCTGAGGGACATAAATACATCAATCATTAATCTCACAGCGAGTGTAGATGCAGTCGGCAGGCAACTGCAGAATAAATAAAACATTTTTTTGGAGTTAACATTGTGCAAAGTATTTATTAAACGAGGGTCTTTTTTTGCTATATGCCTTGATTTTACATCGAGCTTTAGGTGCCCATATTTCAATTCGTTGCCTTTGCTGTTATATGCCAATGTTTTTAAACCCTCTTTGAATGAAGTGAGAAAAAAGTGAAGTGCATTTTAACATGTGTAACGTATCTGGGCCAATTCCAAACTGTATACTTTACTTACTTTTTTAGAACGGCCTTATGAGGTCCTCTCTTCTCTGTCTAGCCCTCGGGTAGGGGTTTTCCGGTGGGGGTTCAATGGGCATCGGCTCATCTGGTGGGAGCTGAAGGTTTTCCTCCAGGGGCACGCCATTGACCAGGGCAATATTATGCAACACCGCACAGGCCAATATTATATTGCATGCCTTCACTGGCTTGTATAATAGCGTGCCCCCAGTGCTGCTCAAGCAAATCCACCTGCCTTTGATACAAACGAATGCATGCATGAAACGTAAATATACAAATAATAAATTATGTCAGAAAATAAAGAGCTAGGCTACTACACATGTGACCAAAAGCATCTCACCCTTTAACAGGCCAATGCAGCGCTCTACTGTACCACGCGTTTTAATATGCGCAGCTTGGAACCTGCGCTCCTGGTCAGTAGCTGGATCTTGCAATGGCGTGACTAAATAGTCAGCCATTGCATAGCCTTTGTCACCTAGAACACAAGTCCCACCGAAAATTTAGTAAATGTAATACATTACAACACATTCGATATTTAACACAGACTCACCCACGAGGTAGCTCCTGCCGCCTAATGCACCAGCCTCGAGTTGCATTCCGATATTTCCGTTGCGGAAAATAAATGAGTCATGAGACCCCCCTGGCCACCGGGCTACCACGTTGAGAAGGGATAGGTTGGCATCACAGATCACCTGCACGTTGATGGAATGGTAGTTTTTGCGATTGATGTATGAATAATCATTATCCGAGGGTGGTTTAATACGCACATGAGTACAATCAATCGCGCCAACCACATTCGGAAGACCAGCAATCTCATAAAAATCTCTCTTAATCACGGTTTGCTGGTCGTCAACGAATGGGAACCGAATGTACTCCTCAGTGAGGGATTTAATAGCCTCCAACACTGAGGGCATCATTCGGCTGATGGAGGGCTGTGAGATGCCAGACCTATCCCCGATCTCACGTTGGAAAGTCCCGGTGGCCAGACACCCCAAGGTCGACAGCACCTGGACGTGGACAGGTATGGCGCGTGAGCGCCTGGTTCGCCTCCTCAACAGGGGATCAAGCCTGTTGACTAGCTCAATAAGCACCTGTCTTGGGAGACGGAATCGACTTATGAGCCAGCCGTCATCCTCTGCCAGGAGGTCCGCCCGGTCTCTGAAGACCCGTTGGGCCCTGTGTGCAGAATTCCCCCCTTCCACCAGTAGATGGTGCTGTGTGATTTGATAGGATGACATGTTTACATTGTTCCAGTTTTAGTTCAGGCAGTGTTTAGGACAGCTAAGGGTCCTTGTATCTGTATAAATGTGCTTAGCAGCCATTTTGTCTCTCTCTTTGCATCAGACTGTCAGAGGAGTCAGATGAGTGAATGCTCATGTGAGTTGTGATTGTTTGAACATGTATGCAACCTTTATCTGTAGACACACTGTTGTCATTTATGTTATTTTACGGCCCACTTGTATTTGTACATTATACTGAAGCATTGTATGTTATTTGTGCTTGTATTGCAGAAACTATAATACATTCTGACTTCTGTGAACAATATAAAGAAATCCCCAACTGTGACCATGCTTCCATGTAACTCTTTGACCGGAGCTCATCAGTAGATGAAGAACTGGCCAGTCTACTTAGCTGAGATAGCTATATTCTCTAATATTGGTCCTTCGAAGCCGGATCCTTCACCTACTGTGGTTACAACATGGCAGAGCAAGGCGCAGCAGCCCCAGATGGATCCTCAAGGGAGTCACGGATCAGATATCCACCAAAGCATCTACAAGAATACGAGGTAACACTACCACCGTCCTTCCTGGGACGAAGGACCTTCAGTGCCAGCACTCCAGGGCTGTGGCAACAAAGTAGTCCAGCAGCTGGCCATCTGCACCCAGTGCTCGGGCATCAGACAGGTTTTGCGCCACTGGGACTGCAACAAGGTATACCTGTTCTCTCTAGTCAGCTAGGTGAACTTCTGACACTCCACAATACTTCTCCTGTGAGCAGCCATCGTAACAGTGCAGTGGCCTCTGTGCACAATGCTTCTCCTGAGAACAGCCAACACGCCAGTGCAGCGGCCTCTGACGACGGGAGTGATGCGGGTGAGTCTCATGCCTCCGACTCGACCAGCCATCATGGTCTACCACAGATCTCTACTACCCGAAGCGTAATGTCGATGCCCGGCTATGCCTCCACCTCAATGACCTCCCAAGCTGGAAACCATGCACCTGTTTCACTGCCCCAGTCGACACATGGACATGACAAGTCTGCACCACCTCCAGCCCAATCGATGACACATAGCTACACATTGACACAAGCTTTACCTTCGTTGGTGTCATCGACATTACCCGTCCATTCAGTTACAATACATCCACAGCTGGTGTCTCAGTCTTCACAAGTAGGCATTCAAGGCTCATTAGCCTACCAGCCCATGATGTCCAACGCACAGGTAATGTACACCCCTGCTTCAACAGCTGTACATTCACTACATCAGTCTTCCCTCATGGCACAGGCTAACCCATCTCATCAGCCTACACATGTGGCACCATCATATCAGGCCCAAACCGGGGTTACCCCTATATCAGCCTACAATTATGCCCCTTCCACATCTGTGCAACAGGTTTCTTGGCCCCTGCAGAATATGGTACCTGTGCAACAGCTCTCTTGGCCTCCTTTAGCTACGCCATATCTGCCCCCGAATGCGGCACCTATGTCACATGTCTCTTGGCCTCAATCGGCACCTACTGCCTTCCCCTATCTGCCTCCGAATGCGTCACCGACTCAACAGAGTTACTCCTTTGCTGGTTTACCAGCACAATATCAGCTGATGCCTACTTCCTCTGCACAGCCAGTTTCCTTCCATGCTGGGATACAGATCCCACCGGGGATCCAGTCATTTGGCCATTCATCACAGTTTCCCTACCAATCCTTGCCTCCTCCAAACATGCCAGTTCAGCAGATGGCAGCTTCAGTACATTCAGCACCATCATTCCCATACCGGCATCATACTCAACGTACCAGTGCCAAAACTTCCCAGGCTTGAACATGACAGCGAGAGAGAATTTACAGATCTCAAGATGGCCCTGGATTATCTTCTAGATCCCCATCCAGAGCTCTCTGAGCACTACAAATACAGAGTGCTCATGGAACAACTCATTCTGGATGAAGCACGCTTGATCGCACAGTCATGTCGACATTACCCTAATCCTTACACAGCGGCAATGCAAGCTTTACAACAGCAATATGGGCAGCCTCACCAACTAGCCCAGAGTGAGATTGCTGCCATGCTGAATGCCCCAGATGTGAAGCCAAATGACACAAAAGCATTTCAGAGCTTCGCTCTTCATGTCGACTTACTGGTGGGAATGCTGATATCTCTTGAAGGCCCCTACGGGATGGAGCTGATGTCTACTGGTCATGTGGACCGTCTTTTGAGTAAGCTTCCCAAATACTCACGAGACTCATTTGTGGAGCACCTCAATAACCTGAGAGACCTCTCACACTGGCTCAAGGGCAAGGCAGAAGTTCAGCGTCTGTCCGCTAAGGTGGCACAGCGCTACCAGTCTGAAAATCCTTCAGGCTCAAGGATGGAGAAACCTTCGGCCACAAAGCCGAAGAACCGACCCGTAGCAGTCTACTATGGCTCAGAGACCAATTATGTGTCCTCTAGTGAGACCGCTCAATTGGACAAGAAGCAGACGAGGGACAAGCGTATCTGTCTCTTCTGCAAGAGTGTTGAACACTACCTTTTGCAGTGCCCCAAGATTACCACCTACACAGCCGAACAGGTGGAAAAGTGGATCACCGAAGGTAAACGTTGTCGACGGTGTGGTCGCACCAATCATATGCCAGATGCATGCACCCTGAAGAAGGCCTGCAGTGAATGTCAACAGATACACCTTAAAGTCTTGCATGGCATATCAGAGACGAGCTCTGATGTCTACCTTACTACCCCGATGGTAGCCAAGCAGGGAGGAAAGGTATATCTAAAGGTTGTGCCAGTAATCATTAGCCATGGTAGTAAATCCTTGCACACACATGCTATCCTTGATGATGGAGCCGAACGCACTATCATCCTCCCTGCAGCAGTGCACTACCTTGGTCTCCTGGGTGAGCCTGAGTCTATGGCTTTGAGAACTGTGCGTCATGATGTTGCACACCTCACCGGTTCCTGTGTGAACTTCCACGTGTCCTCTGTCACACAACCTGATCAGACACATCTTGTTCAAGGTGCCTTTACCGCAAATCGTATGGCCCTGACTGAACAGTCTTATCCGGTAGCAGCCCTGCAGAAGCGCTACCATCATCTGAGGGGGATACCTATCCAGTCATTTGATAAAGCACATCCACTTCTCCTTATTGGTGCCGATAACACACGCATCATTACCGCTAAGGAGCCCATCCGTCTTGGCCCAAGTGGAGGACCCATTGCAGTTCATACTGAGCTTGGTTGGGCCTTACAAGGTCCAGATGGTCTCACACCACACAGGGTTCAGACCCAAGCTCTTTACTTCACCACAGTCCAACCGACACCTGATGACCTCTATCGGCAGGTGGAGCGCCTGTGGCAGGTCGACGTCTTGCCATTTCGAAGCGAGAAGCTGGCGATACGTTCTCGTCAGGACCAAGAAGCTATCGACACCTTGGAGTCTTGCACAGTTAGAGTGAAAGTCGATGACACTCTCCGATACGCAACGCCATTGCCTCGTAAGAAAGATGCACCGCCACTTCGGGCCCCGATGGAAGCAGTGATGGCAACATTACGAAGCAATGAACGCCGACTGGTGAAGAACCCAGACAAGGCTCAGATCTATGAAGCGGAAATACAGAAGCTTATTGATGGAGGATGTGTGGCAAAGCTCCGCCCGGATGAAGTATGCCAATCAACCGAGTCATGGTTCATCCCCCATCACCTCGTCGAACATAACGGGAAGCACCGCCTCGTTTTCAACTGTTCGTTTTCCTACCACAGGTTTTCTCTCAATGAGCAACTGCTCGCAGGCCCATCCCTCGGGGCGTCTCTTTTGGGAGTCCTGCTGAGATTCAGGCAATATCCTGTCGCTGTGAGCGCCGACATTCGAGCGATGTTTCATCAAGTTCGTCTGTTACCAGAGGACCAGCCCCTGGTGAGATTCGTCTGGCGGAACCTGCGGAGAGAGGAGCCACCTGACGTATACCAGTGGCAGGTCTTACCATTTGGTACCACCAGCAGCCCGTGCTGTGCAACCTTTGCGTTGCAGAAGCACGTCAAGGACCATAAGAAGGGGAACGAAGATGTGCTTCAGTGTCTGGAACAGTCGTTCTACGTGGATAATTGTCTCCAGAGTCTCCCGACTGCTGAATCTGCCAAGCACTTAGTTGACAAGATCCGGCAGGTTCTCGCTGATGGAGGGTTCGAGATCCGGCAGTGGGCGAGTAACGATCCATCGACTGTCACTCATCTACCAGCCACTGCCAAGTCCGAGACCACCGAGTTGTGGATCATGGAGAAACATACTGACCCCCAGGAGCCTGCCTTAGGTCTGAGTTGGCACTGCAGTACCGACAGATTGAGTTACAAGTGCAGACCTGTGGAGAGACAACTGCCCACCATGCGGAACATATACCGGGTGATGTCAAGTCAGTATGACCCGTTAGGTGTAATCCTCCCATTCATTACACGGGCCAAAGTCCTCATCCAGAAGCTGTGGGCGAAGGGAAGAACCTGGGATGACCCGAACCTTCCGCCAGACGACCTGGAGGCTTGGACCCGCTGGGAACAAGAACTACCAGAGCTGTCGAAGATATCGCTGCCACAAACCTATGCCCCTCCGGAGATGTACACTGAAGCCAAAGCCTACAACCTGCATGTCTTCTGCGATGCCTCTGAGCAGGCATATGGTTTAGTCGCATATCTGACCACGGAGAATGACAACGACATCCATGTTGCCTTTGTGATGGCCCGGTCCCGGGTAGCCCCAAAGCGGCAGCTGTCAATGCCACGTTTAGAGCTGTGTGCAGCATTGACAGGAGCGGAGCTATCCGCCTTGATTCACAGAGAGCTCACTCTGCACATCACCGAGACTTACCTTTGGACGGACTCAACGACAGTTCTCCATTGGCTGAAACCTGAGTGCTGGATTGAAGGCCCAGCGTTTCTCCGTCATTCCCCGGACCATTGGCCTTCATCGCCCGTCTACATTGAGCAGGAGGATGCAGATGAGATCAAACGAAGTACGTTCTGTGGGCTCACTCAGACGACTCAAGCCATTCTCATTCCAGATGCAACCCAGTTTAACACCTGGACCGACCTGGTCAATGCTACTCAAAAGTCCTTGCACGGGGCGGCCATGGCTGACCCTGCTGCATCCCCATCAGATCTCAGAGATGCTGAGCTCCACCCGTTCAGAGCTTGTCAAGCAGACAGCTTTCCTGACCCCGTGACACCAAATATGTTGCTGATGGGGCGGCGGGGCGCTTCACTGCCACAGGTGTCATATGCTCCTGATGTTCTCACCAAGAGGAGATGGCGACACAGCCAGATGATAGTGGATCACTTCTGGTTGCAATTCATCCGTGGATACTTACCTACCCTTCAGGTTAGACAGAAGTGGCGCCGACCTGACAATCTGGCAATGGACGATGTTGACCCGCAGCTACAACGTGCTCACTGGCCCATCGGAAGAGTGGTAAAGCTGAACGTCAGTACAGATGGATGCGTCCGATCAGCAGAGGTGAAGGTCAAGGACCACATCTATCTACGTCCTGTTGCACGGCTGGTCCGACTGCCAGCCATACCAGACGACAGCCAAGGGACTACTCCTGGAACATAGAATTCTGGAATATTACATAATAGCCCTGCTATTCTGGGGGCGGCTGTGCAGAATTCCCCCCTTCCACCAGTAGATGGTGCTGTGTGATTTGATAGGATGACATGTTTACATTGTTCCAGTTTTAGTTCAGGCAGTGTTTAGGACAGCTAAGGGTCCTTGTATCTGTATAAATGTGCTTAGCAGCCATGTTGTCTCTCTCTTTGCATCAGACTGTCAGAGGAGTCAGATGAGTGAATGCTCATGTGAGTTGTGATTGTTTGAACATGTATGCAACCTTTATCTGTAGACACACTGTTGTCATTTATGTTATTTTACGGCCCACTTGTATTTGTACATTATACTGAAGCATTGTATGTTATTTGTGCTTGTATTGCATAAACTATAATACATTCTGACTTCTGTGAACAATATAAAGAAATCCCCAACTGTGACCATGCTTCCATGTAACTCTTTGACCGGAGCTCATCAGTAGATGAAGAACTGGCCAGTCTACTTAGCTGAGATAGCTATATTCTCTAATACCCTGAGTCGTTCACTGGGCTCATCCTCCTCCTCCTCCTCCTCCTCTTCTGCTGCTGCTGCTGCATTGACGTCCTCTAAAAGAGCTAGGTATGCCATTGTTGAGATCAGATGACTGGCAAGGCTCATTTATATAGGTGCGTGAATCTACATTCATGTTTGTAATTGGTCGTTTCTAATGCTTGTGATTATTGTCACCTGGCTGATGCGGGGGTGCATGGCTTTAGGCCTACAACACGCTAGATATGTCTTTTTTATTTTCTATTTCGATTATTATTATTTCGATTATTATTATTATTATTATTATAATTATTTTGATTATTATTATTATTATTACGATTATTATTATTATTTCAATTATTATTATTGTAATCCATGATTAATCTATTCTATACTGATTCAAACGTGGAAATGAGACACTGAGACAGGAATTCCATTCAACTTTTTTTAAATATTTCTTATCCTTATTATTTCTACATTTGTCTATGTTTATAAGCGTGTCAGCAGTTCAGACAAGGCTGCTCCGCTTGTGTAAGACAGAAAAACAGCCAAGGACAAAGCGTACGCCAGGTCCCGAGCAGACGTGTGTTTTGAACGTTGTCACGTTCAATTTCAAGCTTTGCCGGAAATGTTAAATGTCGGTAATTTCGGCGTGCGCCCATATTTTGGCGTACGCACGGTTGATAAATGAGGGCCTTAGTCCTACTTGAAACATTCTCAGCTTTTTGCCTTTGAAAAGAGCTCTAGAGGAGGAGGAAAGGTTCATTTACAAATGTACATGAACATACAAATGTATCGCTTATGTACATGAACGTACAAATGTATCGCTTATCAAAAATCAGTTATAGGGCAAGCAACGTCATGACTGTATGATGAAGTATGAATTAAGCATCAATGTCTTTGTGAAGCAAGATCACATAGAGGCAACAAGAGTAAAGCCCTTTCTCAGAAATTTCCCCCACTGTAGAGTGGTAGACATGCTTAACAAATCACAAGTGTGTGTGTGTGTGTGTGTGTGTGTGTGTGTGTGTGTGTGTGTGTGTGTGTGTGGTAACATAACAGGCTGATAGGTGGCTGTTTGTTTGCAAGTCTTTTTCTTTTTTCTCCCTGAGGTTTTAGTGTGTTGCAGACAGTCAGAACATTGGTGGGGTTATTACTTATTATCAATGAGAATGTATGTGTATATATTTTGTAGAGAGAACTCATGGACAGTAGAGATGGACGGTGAACACACACACACAGAATACTGTATACATTAATTTCATAGAGTAGGCTATACTTAAAAACAAAAAAACACATAAATTAGAAAGATACACGTTGCACACAGCGCACACACACACACACACACACCTACAGTATAAGATTTAGTCATTGGCTACGTTTACATGAGCAGTTAAATCCCCTTTTCATTCCGAATAGAAGTTCAATCCTATTAAACGTTGTTATGTAACACCTACAAAAACGTACATCCGAATGAAAACACTCAATGCGATTTCAAAACCATTCGGATGTCACTGGCTGGATTACTCCGATGTTCAATGCGATTGGCCGAAAGTTGGAGGCATGTACACGCTCAATCGGATATAAAGTCATTCTGGTCCTTCTGAGCATGCTCAGTAACTTCCGCAACAATTTGAGAATAACAACAACAACAATAAACACGATGGCGGGGAAGAGCAAGCGGTGGTCGAGAGGAGAGACACTTTATTTAATCCAAACATTGCAAGACCTAGGCATCATTGAAAGGACTGACGGGCGCAAGAACAAGAACACAGAACTTTATAAAACAGTTGCTGAAAAAATGAAATTGGATGGGTATGCTGGCAGAGACGCCACCCAAGTCCACACCAAATGGAAACTCCTGAAACAGGAATATAATAAGGCTAAAGCCAAAAACAAAACGAGCGGGTCGGATCCGTCAACGTTTGCTTTTTTTGATGACATGGACAGGCTACTAGGGGGACGAGTCGGACGACGCTGGCTTTGAAGAAGAGTCAGAGCCACCAACGCCAGCCAACGATAACGTGTTGGGTAAGTGACAAAATCACTGCAACAACGTTACGCGGGGCACGTTCGGAAATAGCGCACTGAGCGCACTGTGCAATGCAAACTAATAGGCCAGTGTGCTCCTGTGCGGTATTTCCGAACGCGCCCTATATATATATAGCCAGCTAGCAACCGAATGTTACTACAAAGTTTACTGCTAACGTTAGCGACTGCTTCTGTGTGTCTGTCTGTGTGTGTGTGTGTGTGTGTGTGTGTGTGTGTGTGTGTGTGTGTGTGTGTGTGTGTGTGCGCGCGTGCGCGTCTGTCTGTCTGTCTGTCTGTGTGTGCGCGTGTGTGCGCGCGTGTGTGTGTGTGTGTGTGTGTGTGTGTGTGTGTGTGTGTGTGTGTGGTGTGCTCGCGCGCTCGCCGTTAACCAATGTAACTACCCGTACTGTTTGGTGTTTTGGGGACTAGATAGGCCCCAATTCAAAATTGTCCATTTAATTTGTTTTTCAGATGAAGAAGCTTCTGGCTATGCAACTCTGGAACCTCAGTCTGCTAGTTCAGCCTCCTCTCTCACTGGCCAGGTTGGTGGTGGTGATGGAACAGTCCATAGATGTGTAAATATTCACACATGACACCCAGCTAACTAACATCTTAAATTGTTTATTTTGTATACTATTTGAATAGTCTTGAAACAAAATGCTGCTATTTGTTTCAAAAAAGCTATGTACCCTGTATAACATGTGTATAATGATGCAATGTGTCATAGCTCTGTTTACAAAATGCTGTACCCCTCCAACTACATATACGTTCCCCATTTCCAACTGTTTTTATTATATGTTGACATTTGCTTTGGCAATTATGTGTGACCCATGATGGACATGGTTTATCCTCTGGCCAGGATGATGTTGAGAGACCTGGTCCGTCCACTGACCAGGGAGAGGGTGACAGACCAGGTTCAGACCTGGCTGATGGTGCACTGGCTGATGGTGGTCAGCCCAAAGGAACAAAGAGTAAGTTTAATATTACTTACACATTTGACTTTCTAAGATGGGGTGTGTGTGTGTGTGTGTGTGTGTGTGTGTGTGTGTGTGTGTGTGTGTGTGTGTGTGTGTGTGTGTGTGTGTGTGTGTGTGTGTGTGTGTGTGTGTGTGTGTGTGTGTGTGTGTGTGTGTGTACGCGCGCACGCGCTGACAGGGAGGTGCTCTTACTTTGCTACCACTTTTAACTTAATAATTGTAGCTCGGTTAATTTAATAATAAACTAAGGTCTATCATTTGACTCTGTGTAGAATAGGAGTGTGCTGCCAAATGATTAATGAAATTGATATGGAAGGTATCCAAACCCAAATCCGGGTATGAGAGGACCATGCAATCCTGGGTCGAACAACAGAGGAAGATGGCAGAGGAGATGCAAGACACAGCTGGATCGAGCAGCAAGAAGCAAGAAGGGAACAGAGAGAACGGATGCTGCAAGAACAGAGAAATCTACAAGAAGAGAACCTTATTACAAGAGTAATAGAGCATAATGCACGGTCTACAGAAAGACTGGTTGGTATGATGTTCGAAGGCCTCAGGTCGATCCTACCTCCGGCACACACAGGTCCACCTCCGGCACACACAGGTCCACCTCAACCCCAGTATCACACATATCCCCAGTACAATACCCATCCAATCCCACACCAGCAACATCAGGGCCAACAGCACTTTCATCACCAAAACCTTCCCACACAGCAGACATACCAGTACATAAATACCGTGCCCAGTGTGCCCACACAAAACGAAAACCCAGTTGTTGATGACTACACTTTACAAACACTAGACTAGATACACACACACACTACATAGTTAGGTAAAGTTAGCTTAAGTTGTGGCAAATCTGCAAAAAAATGCTTACCACTAGCTTTCTTCAAAGATGTGTTCATAAAGGTGTCTACTATCACAGATTTCACAAATTTGTTCCAACCCAACTCCCTTGGGAAACTTTGTGACAGCTGCTGTTGGGCTACCATTATCAACCAATATAGGGCAAAACATTCCCACATTTCATTATACTTTAAGTAGCATGTGACGTGTCAAACTAGGGGGTTTTCATGATTCTGAATCCATTGCAAGCATTAGTTTTGCACGAAAAACACTCCTTTGCCTAAAATTGCCCATAGCCGTCATCACAAATGTGACGGTCAGCACATTTGGGTATTTTCATGCAAAACTCATGCTTGGAATGTATTCAGCATCACGAAAAAACCCTAGTTTGACATGTCACATGCTACTTAAAGTATAATGAAATGTGGGAATGTTTTGCCCTATATTGGTTGATAATGGTAGCCCAACAGCAGCTGTCACAAAGTTTCCCAAGGGAGTTGGGTTGGAACAAATTTGTGAAATCTGTGATAGTAGACACCTTTATGAACACATCTTTGAAGAAAGCTAATTTTGAATGTTTTGCCCTATATTGGTTGATAATGGGACCCCAACTTTCAGTAGTTGGGGTTTCCCAAGGGAGTTGGGTTGGAACATTTTTTTCTGGGATAGTAGACACCTTTATGAACACATCTGTTTTTGCAGATTTGCCACAATTTAAGCTAACTTTACCTAACTAACAAGAGGTATTTGAGGCTGCATGCAATGTTGTCTCCCATCTCATCTCAGGTCCCTTTCTGGGTCATTTGTTTATTTTATTCTGACATACTTGAAGTGTTTAATATACTGACAGCTTGGACTGTTGTTTACTTAATTTACTTTATACCTTGCACTAATTTGTACTTGAGCAGCACTAGCTAGTTGGCTCATTAATTTTTGTTACTCTTGTGTTTTTGCTACAAGAGACTTGTACTTTGAAGTTGTCTGTTTAAAGCCACAGTAGTTGGCTCCAAGTGCCACATTTTGAATGTAGTAGAAACTACAGACATTAAATATTTTTGTTGGAAAACATGAGAATTGTGTAAGAATCATGATCTTAATTCTTGTGGAGGAAAATCAAGATTCACATTTGAGAAAGAATCGTGCAGCACTAACAGATTTACACTTTGTTGAACATTTATTAAACAGAATCAGAGAGCGAGGAAAGACCACTGGTAGAAATAAATACAGCAACGCAGAACTACTCCGTTATAAGTAAGCGTTCGGATTTCCAAAACAAAATCCCAAATTTGGGCAAGTGGCTATGGCCGAATTTAGCCCAAGGAGTATTTTCCTGCAAAACTCATGCCTGAATTTTTTTTTTTTAAGTACACAAATATGAAAAACTGAGGAACAAGGTCCATAAATAAACCTCTAAGGCTCTGCCACTCATCTCAAAGCTATTATATAAATATCATGTACGAAGGGGGAAGTGTCTCGCCAGATGTGTTGTCAGTGCCCGCCTTGCGCTGGTGTTGTGGTCTACATAATTCCTGAGGCGAGCAGGCTGAGGATACTGCAGATCGTCCATCTCCTCCAGCCAGTTGGCAACCCCGAGGTCTCTCTCCTGTCTGCAGAAATTGTGCAGGACACAGCAGGTCGCAATCATCTTTGGGGCGAAGGTGTAATGGAATTCGCTTCTCTTTTGTAGAACCCTAAATCGTGACTTGAGAAGACCAAAAGTCTGCTCAATTCCAACACGAACAGAGCTAAGATACACGTTAAATGACTCTTGTTCTGGAGTCAGGTTAGGAGATGACCGGTATCCCTTGAGCAGCCAGTCGAGGAGTGGGTAGACAGGGTCCCCCACTATTTGGAGCTGGATGTCTTCCCCCTCAATATTCCTGACACTCTGTGAAGGGAGAAATATGAAACATTTTAAATCATTTTTGGTCATCCCACAAAAATAGTTTGAAGGGGAAATAGGAATGAGTTATATATTTTGAACATGGCCTGAAAATGTGATAATAGTATGCATGTAGGCTCTATCCAGTGTCTGACTGCCTACCTGTGGCAGCAGGTGAGCCCTTCGAAAGAGGTCGGAGTTATGGAAGACCAATGCATCATGTGCACCGCCAGGCATCTTGCAGCTGATGCTCCTGAAACTATACAGGATACATAATTTCAGTAATACCACACAAAAATGATTATGTGCATAAAAAAGCATGTTAACTTTGAGTCCAGACTCCAGTGACAACATCGTGCTTGTAGCATACCATTTTTATTCTGGGTTTATAACAGTGCTATCCATTATTTGTCTGTGTATTAGTCTCATGGTGTAGGACCTACACCATGAGACTAATACACAGAGAAATAATGGAAATAATGGAGCCACCTTGTGGCTTTATTGTGCATTGCACCTACACTGTAGGTGCATTGCACAATAAACCACAAGGTGGCTCTGTGGGCCTGAAAATATGTTATTGTATTTGTGCACAACTTAAAGGCTAATAATAATAAAGAAGAGCCTTTGTAAATAAATACTTGCCTGAATCTGTCATCCACAACTGCCTGAAGGATGAAGGAAGGCCAGCCTTTACGATTTGAAAAATCTCTGTAGCCATCAGACGGGGGGAGGATCGGTATGTGAGTACCTAAGAAAGCAACAATACTTTTATTGCAAACTCAGGACACCTACACATGTAGACTTTGGCTATTTGGCAGTAATATTAAATGGATAGTCGGGGGGGGGGGGGGGGGTGCCTACCATCTATCAGGCCAACAATCTGAGGAATGTGATGTGATGCCTCGAATCGTCTGGCAATCTCAAGTGCCTCTTCTTCTTTTGGCATCTGGATAATACGGTGGAGGTTCGTGTACGATTCCCTTACAGAACAGGTAAACGAATTTCTTCACCGTTGCCTTGTGGACCCCGAACTGATTTGCTACCAGGCGGTATTCACAACAACTACCCAGTCTGTAGAGAACGATGGCCACGCGCATGTTGAGAGGAATGGGTGCACGAACTGTAACATCCTCGGGAGACATGAAGCCCTGCACCAGTCCACACAACTTCATGAACGACGTGCGGGACATGCAAAAGTTCTCCTTCCACTCACCATCTGTGAATTCAGACAACACGATCCTTTCCCACCAGTCTTTGCTCCGCACTTTCATCCATTGTTGTCTTGCCTTACGTTTGGGATAGGGTAACGGGCTGAGGTACAGCTTTTGCAGCACTAACCGGTTGCCATTTATGTAGTCGACCTGCTCAACCACCCTTCTCCTCCTCCACAACAGACGAAGTAGTAGTAGCAGATTGTTGCTGCTTCACAAATACCAGCAAAATCAAAGCAAATAACGCACTGATAATTCCGTCTTCCATGTTGGTTTTTTCTTCGGGCTCTTAGACGGTAGGCCTATTGCTTGTCTATAATACAGTTGAGACCGATTCTGACAACTTTGGCTGAAAACAAGCGCAATTGGCATTACCGTGTTACTACAACAAACAAATTCACATGACCCAACAACAACACCAGTGCGCGAGGAGGGTACACGTGAAGACGTAAGCGCATATATACAACCCCTATCCAATCAGAAGCCTTCCCTGCCCCGAAGCTAATGCGGAATGAAATGATGGGATCTAAAAGTTTCGTCCATATAAACACTCATTCGGAATGACCATTTCCCATGTAAACTTGCGGCAAAAAACATTACATCGGATGTATTTTATTCGGAAGTATTCATTCGGAATGATCACCCTTAATAATAATAATAATAATAATAGCTCAGATTTATATAGCGCTTTTCTAAATACCCAAAGCGCTTTACATGAGAACACCAGGAACAGACTTTATTAAGAAAAAAAGATCAAAGCTAAAAAATAACAGATACAGGGTTAAAAAGATAAAAGGTAAACGAGGCCTCAACTGGGGAAGGCTATTCTGAAGAGGTGGGTTTTAAGTGAGGTTTTGAAAGAGAGGAGAGAGGGAACAGCTCTGAGTTGGTTGGGGAGTTCATTCCAGAGTTTGGGGGCAGAAACATAAAAGGCCCTGTCCCCCCAGGTACGGTACTTGGCCTTGCGGACCTTCAGGAGGTTAGCTTCACTGGACCTGAGGGAGCGGGGGGGGACATATGGTTCAAGAAGATCGGAGAGGTAGGGGGGAGCCAGGTTATTGAGAGCTTTGTAGGTGGTGAGCAGGATTTTGTAGTGAATTCTTTGTTTGACGGGAAGCCAGTGTAGGTCGTGGAGGACGGGTGTGATGTGGTCTCTGGAGCGTGTACTGGTGAGCAGGCGGGCAGCGGAGTTTTGAACGTGTTGTAGTTTGTTGAGGACTTTGGAGGTGGTGCCATTGAGTATGCTGTTGCAGTAGTCAATCCGGGATGTGATGAATGCGTGGATGAGGGTTTCGGCGGCAGTGAAAGACAGAGAGGGCCGGAGGCGGGCGATATTCCTGAGGTGGAAGAAGGCGGTTCTGGTGATCAGGTTTATGTGGGGGAGGAATGAGAGGGTGGAGTCAAATGTGACACCAAGGTTACGGATGTGGGGGGAGGTAGTAACAGTGGAGCCATCGATGTTGAGGGTGAAGTTCTGGGTGGGGCTAGTGAGAGAGTTAGGGCCGATGAGGAGGATTTCTGATTTGTTGCAGTTTAGTTTTAAAAAGTTCTTTTGCATCCATATTTTGACATCTGTGAGGCAGGTGGTGAGGGTGGAGTGGGTGGCAGCAGTGATGGTCTTGGTGGAGAGGTAGAGTTGTGTGTCGTCGGCATAGCAGTGGAACTGGAGGTTGTGGTGACGGAGGATTTGCCCAAGAGGTAGGATGTAGATGATGAAGAGGAGAGGACCAAGTACAGAGCCCTGGGGGACGCCGTGGGTGACTGGGGCGGTGGAGGAGTGACAGTTGTTGATGGAGATGAACTGGTGGCGGTCAGAGAGATATGATTTCAGCCATGTAAACGTAGCCAATGACTTGGTTCTGAACCAAAACTCATACATGATCCTTGAACAATGCTTTCTCGAGTCACTACTTGAACCTCTGAACTACATGGCTACATGGCTATCATATTTTGACTTACTTGGTTGTATATGTGGTCATTAGTGGATATACCATAACTATTGTGAAGAATATGCTGCGGCAATAGGGTAGCGCGGGACTCTGAATTCTGCACAAGACAAGATGACCATTTTACCGACAGTCTGTGCACAGTAAAATCCCAAGTGCTCTTTTGAATTCAACATTCAGGATTTTGCAGTCTTATTTATTGCTGCTATATGGATGGTGTTACCAAGTCCCCCTCCCTACATACAGTACAGAATGAGGTGACATTTCATAGTTATACCGTTTCCATTGCTTCTTGTAGTTTTAGTTGTAGTTTATTTTTCTTTGTGCACTTTATTTACCATACTAGCGCTTTTGAAGGTATATTAGTCTCCACACAACACTACACTGAAAACAAATGACAAGAAAATCACAGTACTTTATTGAAGTTTAGATCTCTTTTAGGGGTTTGTCAGAAACAAAATGTTGTGTGGACCCCGATATATTTTCACCCATTGTTTGCTCCATGCACTCCATGTGCCAAAAGGCGACACAGGTGTGCATTTAATGTTTGGAATAACTGACATGTTTTCCTCTTGTACAATATATTCATATCTAAACTGTCTTTAAATAGTTTTAATGGTGAATGCTTTTTGGTGTGTGCCAATAAAAATAAATGGAAATGTGAAGAAAAAAAAAGTATACAACACTGTCAGTAGTTTTGAAATTAATCATGTTTTTAGTTTTGTTTTTAAAGTCTGTGCTCTCATTCTAGGATACATGAGTATGGGCCATGTGATAAAGTTTTATAAGGAAAATAAAGCTGAGTGGGACCACATATTTCTGTGAGTGGTAGTATTTTCAACAAACGTAATGATGATTGTGGGCTGGAAGGAGAGACACAGGGAAACTTGTTGTGGGTTTAAATTAAAAGTTAATTTTTATTTTTTATTTGTTTGTTTTTCTTCTTTGTTTCAAATAATAGTTTCAACGGATAACAGAAATGTGGGCCCAAAATGAGATCAACTTAAACATAACTAAAAAAAAAAACGAACTGAACAACACAACTGATCTCACCAGAATGGTGAGTGGTGACATGAGGGGAACATATATAGGGATGGGTCAAACCATTAGAAACACAGGGGGGGTTAATACAAAGACTGCAACTTAAACACACTATCAACAACCCCTGTCCCACCCCATGGTGCAGAGAGAATGTGGTGCAGTCCGATTGTCCCCAGCAGCTGCCAATATGGAGCAGCTGGCTCCCCCTTGCTCTGGCCAGCCAATCAGTGAACTGAAAACTCAAAGAAAACCTTTACAAAATGTAAATAAACAGACAAAACTAAATAATGAATTGTCATTTCAGCTGAGTGTCTTGTGTGTAGTTATTTCAATGTGTTTGTGTGTTGTGTGTATGTAGAACATCATGAGAATGTATATAAACTAAGCGAATAGACAAAAAGGAAAAGTCACCATACAGTATATTCACCTTTTTTTTCAATAATATCCAATTAAATCAACAGGAATTGGAGCACACACAGCCCAGGAAAAAGCTGAATAGGCTGTCTCAATGTGGGGCTGCTGAGGCAGCGCTCACATTCACATAAACACTAATTAGAACAAAATAGTAGATAACTATTTTGGGCAATTTATTTTTATTTTGATGGGTAAAAAGGAGGGAGCCACGGGTAGACTACTGAGAGGTCTGACTTAACCACTTGAAATCAGTTGTGAGGTTTTTATTTCCTGCGAAAGCTTTCCCCACAATAACAGAAAATACCCTAGTATAGAGCCCTGAGGGACTCAATATAGGGTTTAATTGTGGTTAAACAGTCGTTCTATTCTAGGTTGAATCCATTATGTGGGAGTCTGATTTAATCTTTCCTCTCGTATCCCCTTGGAGACGAGAACTTGTGGGATCAGTTAACGTTGGTAATGAAAAATACAGCAGCCCAGAATCATTTAAAATTGACAATTTTGTTTTTATTGTTAAGAGACTGGCCTGATAAAGAAAGTGGTGTTGAGCATAATTCAGGCCGAGATCTGCACAGATAGCTTGGAGGAAATTTATTCAAATCTGGCCAATTATCATTTTTGGAATAGTTTTAGTTTAGATAACGATGGTTTAATTTAATTCAGATTGGTTTTCTGAAGGTGAAGTGGAAGTGTAATTATCCTGTCCATGGCCCCACGGAAACATAATGGAGCTTGTGGAACGAACATTATACATAATTCAACTGACTTCAGCGTGTGTGTGTGTGTGTGTGTGTGCGTGTGTGTGTGTGTGTGTGTGTGTGTGTGTGTGTGTGTGTGTGTGTGTGTGTGCGTGCGTGACTGCGTGCGTGACTGCATGCGTGCGTGTTGTTACATTTCAGGATTAATTTCTTCCCAACAACAGCATTTATGCCTGCCTGCCTGCATATTTTCTGAAGAATAAAGTCACTGCAGATATGATTGCATGAGTGTTCAATATTCTGACCTCCCATGATTCTGAATTAACATTAACAATTCCAAACGCTAACCTTAACCTCAGTCTTAACCGGCCACGCCTCAGTCTTAACCAGCCACTTAGGTCACTAACCAAAAACTCAGTCTTAACCAGCCACGTAGGTCGCTAACCATAAACTCAGTCTTAACCAGCCACGTAGGTCGGACTAGGGAGGTTGGACTTTTGGGCAGTCCCCACAATAATGACCCACTTTACCATTGTCACATCACACTTCTAAAGTCATGCAATTTAGTGGGTTAGGAATATTTGTCATAGTAAACAACCAGTTTGACTCACACATAATTATGTGAGAGATTGTCATTGCAGGCAGGCTATAGTACTAGGGTTCACATATAGTTAAACAGAAACCCGGAACAAAATTAATGTGGAATGCAGATCTGTAAAGGCCAGGGCAATTACAATATGGAACACGTTTAGTTTCAATGTAAGTCAATGAGGAGACTATTTTGGAATATCAATATCCGATTAACAGAGCAACTATCATGTGTGCAATTTGTGTAATGTTGTGTCTTCCTCTGTAATGTATTTTAGTTGTCATTGATGTTTTATGTGTGGCTGTAGCTGGGGTGAATTTCCCTTGTGGACAATAAAGTTTACCTTGAACCTTGACTTGACTATAGTGATTATGTCACTAATATTTAGTGTTTCATTATGACAAGATAGCTACGCAACCCAAACCAAAGTCTAGCTGCATGGGTAGGTATAACTTATGATAATTTTGATAATGTCACGGGTTGCTCCCATGGCTCGCTAAATAACAGATATATAGGAGCTACCCTGACCTAAAAGACGTGGCTGGACGTGTGTGCGTGTGAGAGTGCGTGTGTCGTGATGTTGTATGCATGTGTCAAACTAAATCAAAAGCGGCACCGTCCCCCGTATCAACAACAATCCACAGTTCCGCTACGGCCAGCTCTATCGTTGGCCCACAGCCGAAGTGAGGTTCTGGATCTGTCGTCGTTCAGGTGTGGGGGTATTCTCCTTTTTATGTATTAGTCTTTGCACCTCGCCGACACAGGGTGTCAACCAGGTACCGTCAGTAAACTTTCCCAATACGCGAAGCTCCACGACTCTCAACCCACCCGGGAACTATAAGCCTCCGTAGGACAGCGCTATCCATCCGTTGCTTATCTTCTGGTCCAGTGCAGTTGAGCTGTGGCCTCAGTATGTATGGGTCGGTACTACTATAAGTCGATTCCTCACAACACCTGCTTCACTCACTAAACACCATGCTGTCCAAACATTTCCACCGTCTCCCGTCCCGTTGTGATGACGTCCATTTATTACGTCGTACCTTCAGTGGCCGGCCTCCAATGTTGTGACGTAGAGGCGGTGCCAACAAAATAAACCAAATAAACAAACCATGTGTGCAGGAGGTGGAATGATATATGTACAGTATATGTGAAACCCTATGCTGCCCCAGAGCACATACCATAACATACCACCTTAATTTATATAGCACATTTAAAAACTACAACGTTGTACCAAAGTGCTTTACAGCTATAACTAATAACTATAGTTAATTGATGGATTGAGGGGTAGACACGACAAGCGGCCAACGAGGTATTCTATATTTAGTATTTGTTGTGTTTGTTTGATGGACACGTTCACCTGCGCATCGCGCATTCATTTGTATTTTCATTTGGTCAATACTGTGATGCACTTCGTAGATTGTTTTATGTGTTTATTATTTTTGTGTGAACATATAGTTCTCACGGCATGGATGGAACAACTGAGGGATGAGAAGAATGCCCGAAATAAATGCTCGTTTATAAAGAACCGACCTGTGTCGTCAATGTTGTGAGAAGAGCTACACTGGCACAGTACCCTTTGTCACCACTTTGTCACAATAAACCACACAAATTGGACAAAATAACATTTTATTCACAAAAACAGAATACAGCTTTAATTGAAAAAGTTACATGGTATGACTTTAACCCTTAATTTATATAGTGAACTATAAGGTGAAGGTTTCATTTCTCATGCCCCTTTCATCATAATTATTTTCATCACATTTTCTAAACTTTGATCACATTGTATTATAGGTTAGAGCCAAGTTTTTGTGGAATTTAGTCAAAGTCTAAGCAAAACTTTATCTTTGCAGGGCACGTTGGTAGCTGACTGGATAGTGCATGGGCATGGTCACAGGGTTGCTGCAGGGTCAACGGCTTACATATATTACTTGATATCTTATTTTTCTTGGCTAATTTATAAGTATATAAATTAGGCTTCTGCCCTTGCTCAGTGTCCTACGTAAATAAAATAAATTTTACTAAATAAAATGAAAAATCTACAAAAACAAAACAAAAATACCTTCCAAATGTTGGAAGGCAAGTTTGTTTTTTACAATATATTCAAATTCGATGCTATAGTCATGTCGCACACACAGAAGAAAAAAATTATCCTCAATGTAAATGTAACTCTGTGACCCCCTTTCCACCGGTTGGTTCCCAATGGGAACTGGATCAGTTATTTGGTTTATAGTCCATGAGCCAGAGCTGTTTATACGATCAATACAAGTAAATGACATGATAACCCTTCCACAGTAGCTTTTTCATATTTTCGATTATTTTGCATATTTTCCTACATTATGCCTCATTTGCATATAAAAAATAAATAAATTTGAAATACAATAAATCATTGTCTTCGTGTAAGTACTCAATTTTGGAAGTTTAATGGTAATAACAATCTAATATAGGTATGGTTTTGCACATTCAATTCATAATTAACCTTCCAATTTTGGAGCTCTGGCTCATGGACTAAGAACCAAAAAGAACTGAACCGGTTCCGGTGGAAAAGGGGCCTGTGTGTGTACAAGTGGAACCAAATGGTCCCTTAACCGTTCGGTTCCATTTGTATACTTATCAGCGTTAAATTAACCCTGAGGATTTCACAGTGCAGCTTAATCCTGGATTACTGTGTGAATAAACGAACTGTCTTGAGGCTTAAAGCATCTCAACGCTCCATTTGAACAAAGAGGACTTACACCAGTCTGCCTGTGCTACTGATGTGCTTATTGCTATCAAATAATTCTGAAGAGAAACGCACTGCTTTTCCCCACTTACAATACCAACTTCTAAAATAATAGTGAAAAAAATAAAAAATAAATAAGTGTGCCCAAAACCCGTCTTCTTACAAACCCAAAGTATATCTACATTTCTGTTGTCATACTTAAAAGTGATCATATTAGTTATTGCTACTTTGTTTGAGGGACGATTATTTGTCCCATATGATTTGTAAACGTTGCTTAGATTAGTTTAATGAGCCAGATGCTACAGTTGTCCATTAAACCTGTTTAGCCCTGTTTTTTTATTTTCTAGCTGTCCAACACATGTAGAGCTGTCATATTAACTTTCACATGACTTTGTGTCTCATATTTAAGATGTTAACATACCATTTCTTTTTTTTTTGTAATTTATATTTCTTGTCCCACGATTTTGTAACCCATTTTTCACCCCTGTGTCAATCATCCTGTGATGTGATCCTGGGCTCTACACACCCTCCGCCAACCTAGGGAGAGCAACGGACTTAACTCATGCTTCCTTCATGCTTGAGTGTCCAAGTTGCTCCTTTACACCTGACAGGGGGGAGTTTCCCTGGTTGGACGTAGCGCGTGGAAGGAACACGTTATTCCAACCAGTTCCTTTCCCCTCCATCAGGCGTCCCGGCTGGCCAGGGGGAGGCAGTTTAGAGACCAGGATTACTGCATGTTTTTGTGAGGGTACCTACCCTAGGGGACACGGGGAGAACATGCAAACTCCACACAGAAAGGCCCTTTCGCCAACCCCGCCTTCGGGTATGGGCACTGATGACGCGGAGGAGGAAACACGCCGCCAGCACCCACAGCGCCCCGAGCGGGAATCAAACCCAGGACCTTCTAGCTGTGAGGCGACAGCACTACCAACATACTATTTCTAGTATTGTGCAAATTATTTTCTGCCAAGCAGATCTCACTGTTTCTCAACACTGCATATCTTTCCATTATACAGGTGCTTAATAGTCATTTTGTATTTTGTCATTTGTTTCACGACCCATTAAATAAACGTAATCATTGTTGTTGTTCTTTTACACACACCCATGGCATATACATTCTGCATGCATTGCAATAACCGGTAATGACTATCTCTTTCATATAAACATCCTTCCTTTAGCGTAAACTTAAACATTTATTGCTTTTGGCAACCTATATAAATAGCTGACATTTAAACCCTCTGTATTTTGGCCCTTACAGCACCTAAAGCTGTTTATATAAAATACAAAATAAAAACTATTTCAATACTATAACCATATCCATATACTGTACATAATCTGTAGGTATAACTTGTCTCTGTCGGGTGGAAACATTCATAATGTCCAATACTGTTACTTTCCAGGATTATTCAAAAACATCGAAAGTATGATCGACAAGCTCAAAACACGCTGCGTTTACATCTTGGCATGCTTTGATACTTTTGCTTGACGCTGTAGTATGATCAAGTAGGACGTTATTTTAAGAAGAGAAAAAACCAACACAAAATGTTAGAATATGAAGATAAGAGGTTTCAGGCCCGACAGAGACAATATCATAGATTGTCTACAAATGACCATTGTAGTCTTGGTGGCATTTCCATGTATGGTGCACTTTCCATGAAGAGAGTACCATGAGGAGTCCATAGTTGGGCCCCCCTCCTCGGTCACTGCTGGTCCGTGGACAGACGCTATCGGCCCCTGGACAGTTGCTATACTGGCCTCTGGACAAGTCAGTGTGCTGGTCAGTTAGCGCCGCTGGCCCCCTGAGAAGCTGTTCATCTGGATGTCGTCTGCTTGCATCGCTCGGTTGTAGTACGCAGAACCGCCAAAGTTTAAGTCCAAAGGCTCGCTGTTGTCTAGTCGGAGAACTATAGGAGTGGAACGATAACAGTTATTATCATATTATAAACATTATCATCATTATTATTACAAAACTGCTATTTACACTCATGGATCTGACAGGGAACACATCCGACCCGGGACAACACTCCACACGTCCCAGACTCCTCTCCGTACCATACCATGTTATGTAGACAGATGCCAGGTTAATTTCTTGACTTGGCATCCTAGAGTTTGTATAGCTACATATTATTATTATTATTATTATTATTATTATTATTATTATTATTGGTGTGTGAATGTGGGAAGTGAGAACGCTGGCGTCTACTGTTCGCCGCTTCACCTCCCAATGTATGAATGAATGAACCATTGTAAAGCGCATTGAGCACTTGGAAAAGTGCTATAAAGATGCAATTAATTATTATTATTATTGTTATTATTATTGTTTACCTATATGATCATAGATTATAGGGGGGGGGGGGGGCAGATATAAATGGCATTAAATGGGGGTCAGTAGCCTGTGCATGTCAAACTGGGCATCCTTTTAAAATGGGGTCTTGCTCTGAAAATGAATTTTCACGGCAAGACCTCGACTTTGCGCGTGCCTGGTACCCCAGTCAAAATATGGCCCTTGAGGAAAATTAATTGGGGAACCCTACACTACACTGTCTCCATGCATGTGATCTACAGTATTACCTTGTGTTTACCTTGCTTGCTGCGAATCGCTCTGAATTAAGAGCGTCTGCTGAATGCTTAAATTGAAGTACATACATTTGTGGTGATGTGAGTCCCATCGCATACCCGGCCGGTCAGAGGGGAATAGCGTACCCGAGTCAGAGGGGAATTGCGTACCCGGGTCAGAGGGGAATAGCGTACCCGGGTCAGAGGGGAATTCTTCCACCAGCTTCCTGTGGCTGAAGTCCCTCTGCTTCCTCTTCCTCACGATCACGTACACCACCATGCCCACAAACGCCACCGCCACTCCCGTCCCCAAGACGGCACTCCACGCCTCACTTTTTCTGCTCCTCTTATTGGTTTCTGATGCCAGACCTTTTGCAGGGAAGAAAACAACACAGAACATGTAGTTTGTTTGATTGATTGATTGATGTTGTTATGGATTCTATTGGTGCTATGCAATTTATTGGACTATTTATTTTTTTATTGTGCGTTGCATGACCACATTGGAATGTGTTTTATTACACTTTTATGTGTATATCCTGGGTCTGAGAAATATTACGCTTTACTCGTATATTTCATTTGACAAAATCAAATCAAAACAAGTCTCACAAGTCTCTGTAAAAGTTAAATCTGTGGGAATAAATAACATTGTTTCATCCTCCATTACCAGAAAACTTGTAACATTGATAACTTATATTACATGTTGATAACAGGGCTCCTCAACCTCATACAAATACTTGGGCAGCAGGATTGACAACTCACTAACTTGGAACACACATGTAGACAGTCTGCACTCTCCGATGTCTCAGGGTGCATGGTGTTGACCAAAATTAATTTACTGACTACTGCTCATATCTGCATTTACTACTGTACTGTTTGCACTTTAAAGAGATGCGAAAATACTTTTGTACTGTACTGTACTGTACTGTACTGTACTGTACTGTACTGTACTGTACTGTACTGTACTGTACTGTACTGTACTGTACTGTACTGTACTGTACTGTACTGTACTGTACTGTACTGTACTTTGACAATAAATTGAATCTCATATCATCTCATATCATATCATCTCATCAACAATGTATGTTAGTGTTCTATCGAGCAGTCTTGGAAAGCCTGGTCAGGTTTGGTATCACAGTTTGGTTCGGTAATCTCTAATTGTTCTCAAATTGTTCAGATTGGTGCAAACTGCAGGGAAGATCATAGGGGTAAGACAACCCCCCTCTCTGCAGTCTATTTATGAGCAGGCTACAAAACAGGCTCAAAACATTGTCAGTTATGTTACCCATGTTTTAAATGGAGAGTTTGTAAATTTCTGCCCTCTGGGAGAAGGTACAAAGAACCAAAATGGAAGTGCATCAGGTTTAAAAATCACACCCGTGTGAAGTGAGTGGTGCAACTCCGTGTGGGGGTCTCCGGAAGTTCCAGACCCACAGGACCACAGCCAGGGTGCCGGCCCGGTTCCGGCGAGCCGCCCCACGAAGATCTGAAGATGTATCTATTTTTAAAGTAAACATTTTAAACTTACTTTTTCAAATTAAAATGTTTGAGAAGCAATGCATTAGAGTCTAATGCATTGTGTCTAATGATTAGACTCAGTTCACTGTCCATCTCTCTGCCTGTGTGCTGCATAATGCCATGACAATGTTTTGAGGTCAATTCTGGGGTCAGGTATGTTTCTACAGTGGGCCAAGACTGGAAACACATGTAGATCAGCCCAGGAATCTGGCCCGGCCTGTATGTATTTTTGCTTTGTTTGTTTTGTGTGTGTGTGTGTGTGTGTGTGTGTGTGTGTGTGTGTGTGTGCGTGCGTGCGTGCGTGCGTGCGTGCGTGCGTTTCTTTTTTTACAGCAGACAGCCAAAGCACATCGAACAGCTGATCAGTCATTTTATGGTAAGTAAAGGGACCAGTCCTCCATGTGTTTTGTATTCCATACAGTACCGCACACCACTTATGAATAAATATCAAATGTTGACAGTTTTGCCCTCCCAAGGCAGGAACATTGGACAAAAACATAGTGTAATAATAATAATCACCCTAATAGTGCAACAGCCTTCATTAAATGTAGGCTATGTAACTATAAAGTGCACAATGCCCTGAAGTACTGCAAAATGACCATTCACACTCAGTGTTGCTTGTGCAGAATGATTGAAAACTAGAAAAAGTGCCCTTCTGGGCACAGGTCTCCACCAGGTTATCCACAGATCCGTGCAGTTAGAGGTAAAAACACTTTTCGGCCAGTTATAGCGCCACCTTGAGGCTGAGTTGAAATTGTTCATGTGGCATTTTGTCCTGGGCCTAGTGGGAATGTGGGTGCACAATTTCATGGAAATCACAATGTGTTCATGATTTGCAGCATTTTGTTTGAAACTGAGCACTCCTGTGAACTTTGGAAGCCAATCTTAACCAATCAGGATGGAGTCTGAGAAATCTGAAAGACCGGTTTGGTTGAATGGCTCTAGAGAGACTGTGTACCAATTTGCGTGATGTTTGGACAAAATCTGTAGGTGTACTGTGCAAAAACTTGTTTTGCACAGTACACCTACAGAGGCCTCCTGGTGGCGCTATAACAGGCCGTTCTGGAAAGTTTGGGGCAGAGGTTCATGGTTGGCATCCAGGGAGTGTGTGTGCAAAATTTGGCATCGACCGGGTTAACGGTGGCCGAGATTAGCTGTTCACGGACACACGGACGGACACACAAACGGACACACAAACGGACGGACGGAGTGCAAAACATACTCTCCCCACATGCCTTCGGCCTGGTGGAGACAACAAAGCATCATGAGACTTAATAGCTCAAGTGTTTTGTTGTTTGTCTTGTTTGTTTCATATAATGAACCAAGCTCATCTTGCACAGTCAACAATGCAGACTGCTGCACAGAGAGTGCCAATAATGTTACACCATAATTGGTGACCTATCATCAGTGCCTGTAAAATGTAACTGAGCCTGTTCTTCACCTGTTTATAATGGGGTGTCTGTCTGTCTCAAGAGATGGGAGAGATGCTCCCAGGGCAGAACAATTATGTTCTGTCATCACACCATGTAATGCTGAAGGCATGCTGTGAGAAATCCATTACGCTGCATGGATTTATGCAACAACCTGTGATCACAATGGAATGGCCTTTAGAGGCTATTTCTGGGGTCGGCCGCACCCTTAAACCGCAAGGTGTGGTTGAAGAACTACTCTGATTATTTACTTTTTTTAAAATCCAAAATTAGTTAATAGCACAGGCAGACTCTTCACATACTAGAGCATGTCTGAAATAAGTGTCAGAGTTAATCCAAATATGAAATAAATGCTTAAACATGTAGCTAGGTGTAATGTTAGAGACCACAGAAGTGAACCTTTCAAGCCCGTTTTCTCAATTTGCTGTTTCTCTGCAAGACATAGACATATAAGCCATATCTCCAAAACTGGTGGGTCAAACTGAACAACCAATATGTCTTTGGGGTCATTTTATCGTCTACAAATGACAGTATTTCAGTTTTAGATATTTCATATGAATTTGATCATATGAATTTGACACTCCCCCTTCCTATATAAAGCCATTGTAACTTCAAACTCCATTGTAACCATTATACTCAATTACTGTAAAACACCCATCCTTGCTTCTGGTGACCGATATTGTCCTAATGGGTGAGGGGGCCGTGTCTTTTCAATTCCTTTTTTTATTCACAAAAAAAGAAAAATGTAACAAAACACAACCCCCTCACATATTAGAATATTCATATATATATATACAGTATATATACTGTATATATATATATATATGAGAGAGAGAAAGAGAGAGAAAGAGAGAGAGAGAGAGGTGTTTTCGATGAATCCGGCAGGGTTAAAATGGAGTTTCAGGTTGCAATGGGTTTATAAAGGAAGGAGGGGGGGGGGGGGGGGGCGTGTCTGATAAAATGTACTATATATAAAATATCTAAATACTGAATTAAACAACTTAAAAACTGTCTGGGGGTGAAACACAAAAGCCTGAGTAGACTTTAAAATGACCCCCAAACAATGTACTTTGTTACTTTCCTTTACGTAACAACCTACGATCACAAAGAAATAGCCCGAGGTGTGGCACCGAAAGAGGTGGCGACCTAAATGTCAAACGTTAAGTAACACGTCGTATTTAAATGACACATGATATCATAAGATTACATGATACCACACATGTATATCAAGTCGTTTATACTTTATAGGTCAACCAGAAAGCATACAAATCATAATATAAAATGTTGCTGTATGTGTGTGTGATGGATTATTATATTTTTTCTTATTATCATTATAATTATGTATTGTTTTACGTCATTGTAAATATCGGGTTTCAACATCTCTGTAGCCTGCAAACCAAACAACAAGTGAGAAATGACTGAGCATTGTTGTACATGACACAGTCAAACAAACGCTGCTGGGTCCATTGTTGCTGTTCTCAAATTGTCCTTTGTTATGCTGTCATATTTCATAAGGTGCTGTAAGGGATATTTGTTGTGTTCAAATAAAGTGTTGAATAGCTCTATACAGGCCCGCTAGCAATCATTGCTATAGTATAGTGTTTGTTTAGTAACGAGCCAAACAATTTACAATGTGAATGCTTCTAATACTGCTTGCTCACATGTTCACTTCTAACTGTGACACAGGTTGTTTTCTCCATTATTTCCATATGTAAATGAGTCAGGGGTGGGGGAAGGGGAGCAAGCTAACTGTACCTGTATGTGTATGTCTTGTGTACTTGTACTGTATGTCATGTTGCACCTATGTGCCTTAGTACTGTGTACTTGCACTGCTGTAATGTTGTTGTATGTATAGGACCCCCTCTAAAGCGAGATGCTGCATCTCAAGGGGCCATCCTCTCAATACAATTCTGACAAATTCTGACAAATTGTCTCTCCAGCTATTTAGCAAACAGAAAATACATTTTCCAGTGGGACACCAATCACGAGAGAGAACTCAGGATACAGGATAGCTCTGATCCATAGCCTTCTACTGCTTCTACGATTCTGCCCTGCACAGTAAGGCTATGGGACTTTCCGTTTTAAATCTCAAATCGAAATCAGACCAGCCTCTCCTCTTTGGCGTAAATAAAAATAACATTTTTGTTACTCACCAAAACAAAGGCGGGTTGTGTCATTAGAAAGCCTACTTTCCTTAGTGGACGCACTCTGAGCCCCCCACCACACGTATAAACGGTACTTTTTGGCCAGAAAGGGATTTGTTTTCGCCGGAGGAAAAATATTCTCTATGAGGCAGTTCTCTGGGCAATATCAGTAGAGGGCGCAGCGAAGTAATAACATTGAAGCTGATGAATGGCTTTTCTTTCTTTCTTTCTTGATTGCATGAAGTTGGTGAACCAGCTGAAAATGTGTTTTCTTTTTCCTAAAGAACTGCGCACGGACGGACACACACTCCCTTTTTGTGTTTTTCGTAACAAATGTTTGTATAATATACAATACTTATATTATAAGTATAACTTTGTCAGACTGCTGTATTATGCCAGTGTGCAGACATATTCCATCATTATTGATGTGCACTTGTTTGCCTATACGCACCTGCTCGTAAACCTTTTATTTTAGGTATGCAGAAGAAAAAGTCTTCTAAGAAGTGCATTTGCAATCCTGAAACAGTTTTGGAGTTTTAGACTTTTTCCCTAAATGTTAAAACAGACGGAATATCACAGCAGACAAAGTACATCCACCAGTTACTTCTAAATGTCAACAGTCATTTAGCATGTTAGCTATTATCACAAATAGTCTCCGTCAAGTCGTGTTATATAGCCTATCTCAAAAGCCTTGAAACGACAGACTTTGTCTCACGCTGTGTGTACAAAGGTAGCACAGTAGCCATGCCCTGACCTCCGCCACTGACCCCCTCTTTCCTGTTGTTCTGATCCAACACAGGCTTCCATTGTCCCTTTGGGTAGGGTGTTTGTAATGGAGCTCCTTCGCTCACTGCTGGCGCAGCGTGGATATGCACCTGAAATCCAAGCCACCCTAAGTCTAGTGAAAGAAAGGGCATCTGTGCTCTTGTCAATGGACTAGGAGGGAGGGGGCGAATGCAGGTAAATGTGGGTCAGGGGGAAAGAGTAGAGAAAAGAGCACTGGCTGATTTATTTCACACAAGTGCCTTTTGAGTGGAGGGTGGTGATATTTCCTTCCAACCATGCAGGTAAAACACATGTGTTTGACTCATGATGTCCTGGAAACCCTGCAACTGTTTTTACGCTATACTGCTGTGCTGACTCCCTCAAGCTTCAAAGTTGTTTTTAATTTGAAAGACCCCCCCAGGGGGTACTACGTATACCTCGCATCGCCAGGCTGGGGTTATTCATCCCCAACTAAAATAAGTAGGCCTATCTGGTTGGACGCCGCATTTTTGTTAATTGCCCCAACATCAATGCCTAATCAAGTAGCAGTTGTCCCCCATCAATTAACTTACCAGATGATTCACAAGTTTAAAGATGGAGTTTTTCATTAGACACCCCGGAGTCGTTTTTATGTGCAATGGTGTATTAACTTTGTATTTAGGGTTTCTTCCTGGAGGCTGAACCCTTGACAGTCAAACGGGCCTCCCCCTTTATCATACAACTACAGCTGTGGGTGCGGCTTCAGTTCAGGTGGATCACCACCCATCACCACCCACCAGGCAAACCAGGCATACTTAATTAACTGGTGGGCGTGTCCACATAAAAGCATGATTTTAACAAATACTGTACACTTTTTTGAAAAAGTTATTCCTCCTTATATTATAATAATACCTGATGATCATGTTTTAGGGTGGAAAGAAATCGTGACACTCCATCTTTAAGAGCAGGCCCTATACACACTATGATGCTTGTGGTTTCCGTGGTTATTTTTGGAGCACATATTTGTGTACACAGAAGTCACAGATTGTCATTATAGACGAGTCTACACTGCTGCACCTGTTTGCTCATGCCAGTCCTCCCTGGAAGGCGGTCCTCTCTCTGCTTTGATCCTTCCCCAAAGGTTCCTTCCTTTTCTGTTCCTGTCAAGGGTTTGTTTCTTCTCGGGAGTATTAACTTTTCGTTGTGGGCCTGCGACGCCCTTTGAGACTGTAACAGTGATTAAGGGCTATACTATTTAAAAGATGAAATTACTCTATTGATTTGATTTGATTTGATTTGATTTGATTTGATTTGATTTGGTTCAGAGAATCACATTGAATACAAACATGCTACTCAGAAACCAGAACGACAAAGAATTAAATGCACCATGTCTCTGTCTGTCTGTCTGTCTGTCTGTCTGTCTGTCTGTCTGTCTGTCTGTCTGTCTGTCTGTCTGTCTGTCTGTCTGTCTGTCTGTCTGTCTGTCTGTCTGTCTGCCTGCCTGCCTGCCTGCCTGCCTGCCTGCCTGTACTGTTGTAATCCAGGTAACACGGGAACCGTTCGCCCCACCGACTTCAAATTCGACACACACGTTCCACACCCCCACAGGGAGTGCAGTGCCCGGTGTCGAGTCGGTCGGACCCTGTCCAGAACCGTCACAAAATGACATGGTGGCAGGGCCCTGGCCCTGCCCAGGGTTCCTATATGGAGCTGGCCTATGTTCTGACATCAGAATTCACAACACTCCATATTTGGGTATGCCTGGACAGAACTCCATAAGCTGGCCTGTTCTGACATCACAGCACTCCATATTTGGGCATGCCAGAGCCCACATACATACAGAAATATATGGGCATAAAAGGGACACAGACAGATGGGTGGAACGGGTAATCTGCATTTCACGCTGTCCAGAGCCAGCACAAAAGCCTCATTTGGCATGCTTGACAATATGGACATAAAAGGGACACATACATAATAACTGGGTGGGACATGCATTTCCGGTTGTCCGGAACCAACACAAAAGCCTCTGTCCCGCGGGTTCTGGACCTGACCACCCCTATATATCTCCATAATATGGATCTGGCCTGTTCTGACATCACAACACGGGCACCGCTGTATACAGTAATAATAAAATAAAGAAGAAGAAGTGTTAGACTTGTTTCCATTGTGGTCCTTTGTCTCAGACTAACACAACCAAACAACCGAGAACAGGCTCATAATGATATAGAACACTGGAACGCTCTCCCCGCCCACCTGAGAGAGTCTTTCAAGAGAGGACCAAAGACTTTCCTTTTCACCAAAGCATTTATATAACCCTGTATATGCCCTTATCTTTTAAAAATGTCCGACCGTTCTTTTTTTTAAATTATTATTTATTTTTATCCCACGATTTTGTTACCCAGTTTTCTTTTCACCCAGTGCCAATTATCTAATGTAATCCTGGGCGCTACACTTCCTCTGCCAACCTGGGGGGGCAGCGGACTGACCTCATGCCTCCTTCTATGCATGAGGAGTCCAAGCTGCTTCTTTTCACCTGACAGAGGGGAATTTCCCCGGCCGGACGTAGCGCGTGGAAGGGACACGTTATTCCGACCAGTTCCTTTCCCCTCCATCAGGCGCCCGGGTGGCCAGGGGGAGGTAGTTTTAGAGACCAGGATTACGGCATGTTTTTGTGAGGGGACACGGGGAGAACATGCAAACTCCACACAGAAAGGCCCTATCGCCAACCCCCGCCTCAGGTATGGGCACTGATGTCCGACCGTTCTATTAGATTAGTGTGTTGTTTCTTCTGTTTTTTATTCTTTTGCTGTAGCACTTTGAGATTCTAACGAATATAAAGTGCGTTATAATTCAAATCCATTATTATTATTATTATTATTAACACTGGAAAACTATTTTGCCCAAAAACAAATAAAGAAAATAAGAAGCATCTGTGTTATTTTAGATTTTAGCATTGGATATTCAATGAAAGGAATGAAAATACACCCATGAGTTTTTTCTTTTAATAATGCAACGTTTCGGTGCCTCCGGACCTTCTTCGGGCATACTTTAATTCCTTTCATCGATGTCCACTGGCCTACGCACCTGTGCATATACGCCTGATTTCTAGGTGTGCCAAAGGTTTTTCTTACAGCATTGCAGCTATTAAAAAATAGCAGATATACAAGCTCGTTTGAGTTCACTCATTTAGAAGGCATTTGTAGAATTGGCCTTAGGTCTTAATGGTTTTTTTTTAAAGAAACTCGGGTGTTTTTACAGCGTAACAACGTGGAAAGCAGGTCGTCTCTGGAGACAAAAGGTGCTCCACTTTGTGTGACATGTGACACTAGAAGACAGAGGACATGTGACACTAAAGGACAGAGGTAATGACTCACCTGAGCTCCCTCTTTCAGAGTTGGTCCCTGAGGCCTGGTCCTCGTCCGTCATGTTCGCCGCTCCGGGCGTGTCTGGAGCCACCGTTGTGCTGTTCGAGGCGCCATCCGTGGTAGTCTCAGGAGGTGGAAGGTCTGTTGTGGTCAAATTTGTAGATTCCACGTAAATCAGAGGCCCCTCTGTTGTCGGAACACCAGTAGTGTGTTCCGTAGAGTTGCTTTCAGAACTGGGTCCCTGTGTGACGTCAGTTTCTGGTGTCAAGGCGGCAGTGTCATTTAAATCGGTGCCGTTGGAGAGATCTGGAAAACCGCTGGTCGGGGGATGAGCTGTGGTCGAGCCCTGCAGGAATCCCCCCTCCTCCTCCTCGGCTCCCGTTCTGTTGACCTGCTCGGCGGGGCCTGTCGTCGGTGCCGCGGTGGTTGTTTCCGCCGACACAGACTCCTCGGCCGCTGTGTAGTTTTGAAACACCGAAAGCACAGTGGAGATAACGGTGACGTTGTCCTGATCTTGACCGGCGTCAGTGTCCGAGCCTTCTCCGCTGGAGATGGACATGGTGGTCTCACCGCTGGACACCATGGTCTCCTGATCCTCGATCCTTCCGTTGACGGGTTGACGGAGCCAATCTTTGCTAATTGGCCTCCCCGTAGAGTCGGTATGGTCGCCGCCGCCGCCGCCGTCAGGGTACCAGTCGGTGGCGTATCCGGGAGGCTCGGTCACCGCAGGGTTTTGAGAACCCGTTTGAGAAGAATGAAGGAGGAGGAGGATTACGGTTGAGGTTTTATAATACAGTTCCATTTTCTGCTCCTTGCTTGCTTCCCTGTGAAAGAACGAAAGAAACAATTACATTTCAAAACATGTGAAAAGCTGAATATTGAGGCATTGCTACATTTCAAAATGGCAATGTTTGTGGGTGTTTGTACTGGTATATGCTGTACAATTTTCAATTGAGACATTTAGCAGACACTCTTATCCAGAGTTACTTTATACGAAGTTCAGGAACCCGCCTATAGTCACCAAAGTAAGTAGGTCGGAGGGGCTTATTGTCAGTATGAGCCAGAGCGCGGGAGTCTATCCCTGTTACAATGTGCTAGAGACCCCTGGGAGATGGATGGCTGATTTGAAGTGCCTGCACCTGTTAGTCCGACATACGTGGCTGGTTAAAACTAACCCGTGACCCGTGGCTTCCACCTTTAGGGTCAGGGATGTACAGAGAGTGTTAGAGAGGGAGGGGCTGAAAACCTGTAAGAGGGCACTTTTGGACAAAAATAGCAGACCTACAAGCTCACAACGTGTCACGCTGCGACGCGTTGAGAGCTTGTAGATCAGCTTATTTTCGGGGCGCAAACCAGCACTCTTTAGCTAGTGGAGATGAGGTGTAATGATATGGGGGGGGGGGGGGGGGGGGGGGGGGGGGGGCATTTGGCTCCTGTGAGGGCATGGAGAGAGGACTGGTCTACTATAGCACACCAGTCTGTTCTGTGTTGATCATGATTTTCTTTCAATGAAACTTCAGTCCTTCATCTTTGGAAGATAATGTTTTTCCATTACACCGTACAAATAAATGGACCTGATAACAGTGCCAGTCTGAACCATAGCCTGTAAAAAAAAATATGGACGTAAGATGATCATAGACTGTAAAGGTAGCCATGCCCCTCAGAACATACTCGACTTTATGGTATTTTTTTTAAATAAATGGGACCATAATTTTCCAAAAAGAATATTATGACATGAGAAATGAGACTTTAAACTAGTGACTGGAAGCAGAAAGTATTGATGACCATATTTATTAAGGTATTAAATACAGTCTAGGTGAAGTTGGGCCCAAATACAGCGCCACAACAGGCCATTATATGAACTTTCAGGAAGTCAGGATTTCCTACTGGCTTGGCTACTGGATGGGAGGGGAATTCCGGTGCCGTCTCTATTATTTATATATCTATGCTCAAACCAAGGGGAAGTGTGTAGGACGAGTGGCGAGGAGCTAGTTTCAAAAAGGGGGCTGGTGTGAACTTGGGTGTGTTTTTACCAGTCATCCAACGACACTTTGAAATGGAACAATAACCATCTCCACCCATGTCCTCCATCACAGTGTTCGTCGACTAAAACTTAGACGAAAAATGTTCGTCGACTATACCTTTTTTCACAGGCGAAAAATGGAAACTAAATGAAAACTAAGCTATGATGATTAAAACTAAGACTAAATATACTGACATTTTCGTTAACAAATTTAAAAACTAGACTAAAATGTTAAGAAGGGACTAGTGGACAAGAGATCCAGTATAAGTCATTTTACCCTTGGTTGCATGCTGAAAATAGCAGATCTACAAGCTCACAACGCGTTGCAGCGCAACACATTGTGAGCTTGTAGATCCGCTATTTTCAGCAAGTGTAAAAACAGTCATTACGACGGCATCAAGGCCCACCCAAATACATTTTAGTTGACTAAATTAACTGTAGATTTAGTCGACAAAAATCTTATATTTAGATGACTAAAACTAGACTAACACCAAGACATTCCAGGTGACTAAAACTAAATTTAAACTATTCAAGAGAAATCAAAATGTCCTGCCAAAAACAACACTGTTCCATCAGCCCTATATGTCTCCTGCAGTAACTATATGATTGATAAGTCATTATGTCAGGCAGAAACACGATATCAAAACCACTCCCTATTGTCAGACAGACAATAGTATACAGTATACATAAAAAGCATGCTGCATAAGATACAAAACAATTAGATGACCCATAAGGAGTCACTTCACCTACTTTCCGGAAGGAGGGCCCGATGATGAGACTTATTGCTATGGGTATCATCCTACCCCGTAACCCAAAAGCATCTCTGTATCGCCCCCCTGGGGATTGATATTATCCTCTCTTCTGTGTGAATGACACGTACAAAGCACAGTGTCGCTAGGAATGGAAATCCATTCTGTGCATTTATTTCTATGGCGGACGATGCTCTGTCACCAATCATGTGGCACAGCTCTGCATGCCTCCCAGTTTCAAATACACATCAGGGCCTCATCTGGACCTGCTGAGCTGTTAATAGCTGTACCCAGCAGAGGGCTGAATTAAGGGGAACGAGAAACAAAGCAATGAAGATGACCTCATGCTCCTCAGAAAACCTGCTAAACGGTTCTTTCAAAGGCCCAGTTTTGTCAATTTTGTATGTCATCATGTCTTGATGAATTGAACACACAGGACCATAATGGAAACGAGTGTTTCCAAGTGTTTGTGAACTTTGTGTTATCCTTTTAGCATTATTGTATAAATGTACAACTTTCTTTTTACATTGTTCATTTGAGTGCAATGTGAGAGTAACTGAGTGCCACGTGTTGGTTGGTGAACAAATGCATACAATCAAACAACTAAATTATTCAAAACAACTTGGTTATATGGAAACGGTTAACTCAATCAACCTTTAAACTTATATTATTTATTAGCAAAGACCCTGTGTGCATACATACACAGTCAAATCGTCAGTGTTTGTATTCATTAGTACCTCCATAAGTAAATCCTTACGGTTCCATTTGGTTACATTTTACAGTCTCAGAGTTACATTGTAATATTTACACTGACCAAACAACATCTCAAGATTCCTTAAATGGTCTATAAATAAATGCATCCTGATTGCCTATAGCACTTGCCCTAGCCTCGACATACTTACATGCAGTCAAGTTATGCAAAAGGGTCATTTAGATAGCATGTTACTTTAGACAGACAGATGGAAGGTCCATTTGTGGACCTGGCATCCTATAGTTATAGCTTCAATACAGATAATTTATTTATTCATATTATACTGTTTAGACTGATTCAAGGTTATTGGTTTACCCATAATCCTACATTACGGTGGCACTACACTGTCGCTACATGATAAATCTGATGTATTGCCTTTGTGTTTACCTTGCTTACTGTAAATCACTCTGCATTAAGAACGTCTTCTAAATGCCTAAATTGTAAATTTATTTTAAAATATGTATGGATGATCCTGTTTTCACAGAAACTGGATTGATTGATTGATTGATTGATTGATTGATCAGCACATGCTACAGTAAGACATTCTAAAGCGATAACACAAAATATGCCTAGTGGGAGCGTGTCATTGCTGTCGGGCAGAACAATCTCCTTTTAAATTAATTCCCTACTTGATCGTACTACACAGCGTCACACAAAAGCATCAAAAGTAGTAGATCGACAAGCTTGAAACGTGGCGCAAAGCTAGTTTTGAGCATGAACTTTTTTGCCATTTTAGAATTTTAAATCCTGAAAAATAACAGTGATGGACATAAGAACGTTTCCCCCCACCCCTCCGGCCCTCCCGACAGTACGGATACCGGTAATCCTATATATAGCAAAGGGAAAGCAATGGCTTACCTTTGGTGTGTTGGAATCAGGTGAGAACAGGTGTACACAGGCTTATGTGAAATCAGTGTGTGGCAGAGCAGCCAGCGTGTGACAGTGAGTCAACAATAGCTCTGCTCCATGCATGCAGGATGGAGGAGAGGGGAGGGGAGGGGGGGAGGGCCATGTGGCGTGGCATTCACTCTATCTGGGAAACCTGCTCAACCTGCTGCCTCATACCTGCTGCTGCTGCTGGAGGCCTCCGCCCTGTTCCAATCAGCACTTTTTACATAACAAAGGGCCATGCAGCCCTGGACACAGATAAGAGAAGGAAATGATCAAATGTATTTGTTTTTTTGGGAGGGAGGTCTGGGATTATAGGGATGAAGAGAGAGAGCGTTTTGGGGTATGGTTTCAGTTTAGTTAACAACCTGTATGGAAATGACTTTGGCCTTGATGATATTTTGGGTTGCCCGGTGTGTCTGTGGTTGCCAGGCGTCTGGGTTGCCAGGTTGCAGAAAGTGAATTCCTCGCAGTGGGTTGGAGGGAGGGAGCGAGCTTCAGCCTCTGGAGAATATTTTTTTAGTAAGACCACTGTCTGGGCGCACCCCAAACAGTAGCATCAAGAGGTGGCATGATGCCACCTAGAGCAGGCATCTCTTCCAGGATTTTAAACAGCATGGTGGATGGAAATAACACTCGCGCGCGGCTGCAAGTTGACACATTGGCAAAGTGTTCTCAGGTCTACTGATGTGTTGAAACCCCATTTTCATCCACCAGCTGTTTAAAAACCAGGAAGAGACTCATGCCGCCCCTTATCGCGTATATCTGCTTGTACCCTGACTTTGCACCACTGCTCGGTTGCCATGCTGCAGGCCCAGGTTGTTTTTTTAAATATACTTTTTATCCCACGATTTTGTAACCCATTTTTCACCCCTGTGTCAATCATCTAATGTGATCCTGGGCTCTACACACCCTCCTCCAACCTAGTCCCCATATATGGGGGACAAGGGGAGAGCAACGGACTTGAACTCATGCTTCCTTCATGCCTGAGTGTCCAAGTTGCTCCTTTACACCTGACAGGGGGGATCTTTCCCTGTTTGGACGTAGCGCGTGGAAGGAACACGTTATTCCAACTAGTTCCTTTCCCCTCCATCAGGCGCCCCGGCTGGCCAGGGGGAGGCAGTTTAGTGACCAGGATTACTGCATGTTTTTTGTGAGGGTACCTACCCTAGGGGACACAGGGAGAACATGCAAACTCCACAGAGGCCCAGGTTGTATGTGTGCTTTCTTTCCCCCAGTGGGCAGGTGGAGGTAGGGAGCTTCTCTCTCTCAGCCCTCAGGGCCTCAGAATCCTCCACTGTGTCACTGGAGCGACTGGCTGCCGTCTCCATGACGACAGGAAGGAGGTTAGGTGGCTCAGGTTCCATTCACACCTTTTGTCTGGGTTTATATCAGGCAACCAGTGGCTGTGATGATGTCACCCGCACCCGCATTGTGTGCGTCACCGGCTTTGTCACACACTGTTGTGGTACTTTTCCACCACTTGCTTACCGTCGACAAGACACATGATGATGTGGCACAGACACACACACTCTCTCTAGACTTATTTATTTGAGCCATGTGACCTGGCTGTGAAGGACACATGCAGTATTCAAAATATAGATCAGTTACTGTCGTTCAGAAACCTCTTATCTCCATATCCAAACTTTTTGTATTTTCTTCGTAAAATGAATGCATCAAGCATCAAGCTTGTCGATCTGCTGCATCTGTACTTTAGATTTTTTATTTGACATTTTGACATATGAGCTTGCCACCCCAACAGACGAAAAGGTCTACGGTATCTTTCTGTCCCTCTCGAGGTCGAGAAATGACAGAGTTACCGTGTGGGGGTCCCCGGGGTCCCTCTACTGTACTGTACTGTCACACCCGAAATCATCATATATACAGTTTGTGTGTGTGTGTGTGTGTGTGTGTGTGTGTGTGTGTGTGTGTGTGTGTGTGTGTGTGTGTGTGTGTGTGTGTGTGTGTGTGTGAGTGTGAGTGTGTGTGGCTGTGCAACAGTGACTTGGTTGTGGAAACCAACCAAATGCTATTTTTGTGCTCAGACGTACAGTCGACCCAGCCAGCCAGGGACAGACCCAGCCAGAGACACACAAAGCTCCGTAATGAAGTGGTTGCACCACTTAAAATGTTCTTATTCTGGGTCTCTGGCACAAAAGAACATTTCAGTTCAAATGGGGGCCGGCCACTCTACTCTGCAGCCAAATACATCACTTTGAGAGTCCTTGACATGAACATGTTTAGAAGCAGTGTTGTGGATCAAGTGACAGAGCAGTGGACAGAGAGAAGAGGCTCTCTTGTCTGTCTGTCATCTGTCACATGGTGGTGAGGTAATCGAGGACGGGGTGAGAGAGCAACAAAAGAAAACGTTCACAGCTAAAACAGTGGTTCTCAAACTAGAGAGAGATGGATACAGAGATGGCTGCTTTTGGGTAAAGGTTTTCAATGTTCAACGCTTGATTACTTCACATCTAGTCGTTTGAGAATATTTACATTACCGTGTAATATTGCCAGGCAGAAACTTTGTATCTCCATAGTTTAACTAAACTTATTTTCAATAATTAACACCCTGATCATACTACTACAGCTGTTAAGCATGCAAGTCTATGTGGACCCAAATGCAGACTCAAACACAGAGGCAACAAAATCAAAGTTTATTATGAGCCCAGAGCACAAAAAAAGAAAAGTAAAATGCAAAAGCAGGCAAAAAGTCAAAACATGCCAAAGTTATTTATAGCCAAACTTGAGGCGTAGGCCGGTAGAAGCGATGACGCAAAGTCCAGGACAAGGCACAGATTCTGGAGCAGGAGAAACACAGCATGTTACTTGAGGATCTGACAAAAAAAAAGTGCCGAGCAGAGCTAGGACTCCACCCGATTGCTAAAGGGCTGCAGCTGTGAGGAACCGCACTCCTGTCTATACAATCTCCCAATCACAACAGACAGGGAGGTTAGGAAGATGTAGATGGCAGACATGTGAGCTGATGTAACAACAGTGTCAGCGCCACACAGTAGTTGCGAACGCAGTGAGCCACTTACTATGAGACCCTGCTGCTCATGTCTGTGTGTCTGTCCCGCTGTGACACCACCCGCCCGCCACCAGAGGGCGCAGCTGTAGCACACACACACACACACAGGGCGCAGCTGTAGCACACACAAACACACACACACACACACACACACACACACACACACACACACACACACACACACACACACACACACAACCACACACACACGAGCTGCGTTCGCTTCCCGCGTTTGCGCGTCTTACTTGTAGTAGTATCAGAAGCAGCTCGAAGCGCTGTGCGAAACGCTGTGCAAATTAAACGACGTGCGGAATGCTGTGCGAAGCGACGCGTTTTGAGCTTGTCTATCTGGTTTTAGGACACTTGGAGGAGCCTGGAGGGGGGGGGGGGTGTTGTCTACCGAATATGGAAGCAATATTCCAATATGTGCTGCGATGTCCCGTGATTCCGACAATCAGAAATCAATGTCGGACTGGTGGGATGTCGAAATGTAAGGCTGATCCCGTTGAGGTGCTACTTTTGCTATTTTCTTTATTTGATTCCTGAAAAGTAACCGTTTACAGATATTGTAGAGATATTGTAGGAATAGAAAAATAATATTCTTAGGTTTGACATTTGTAGAATTGTAATGAATACAACATTGTCAGTGACATTCATTAGCCATGCAGCCAGCTGGTCTACAGCAGAATAAATTAAGGCTGAAGTACAAGGTGAGTAGTGTTTCATCTGGAAAGGAATGTTCAACAGTCACTTACTGTTCAGTGGATTAGAATTACAAACAGCTTGCTGAATACCACCGTATTAAACCAATGAGATAGTGGGGATTATTGTGGACATTCAACCTTTAATAGTCAACAACAAAGAATCCAAAGAATGTAGGCTACCGTAGTTGTTTTCCTCTTAGCCTCCAATGTCTTAAATATAGACACAGGACAGGTGCATCTATGCAAACTGCAAAGCAACATACACGACTTAATGTGGCTCAGGAGGTAGAGCAGGTTGTCCAATGATCCATGGGTCGGCGGTTCGAATCCCGGCTCCTCCTGTCTACATGTCGAAGTGTCCTTGGGCAAGACACTGAACCCCAAATTGCTCCTGATGTGCTGGTTGGTACCTTGAATGGCTTCCGCTGCAATCGGTGTATGAATGGGTGAATGGTTGAACGTAATGCACAATCTATGTAAAGCGCCTTGGATAAAGGCTCTATATAAATGCACCATTTACCATTTAATCCAGTCCCCAACCTTTTTTTCCGAGCAGTTTTTTCCCTCCCCTTTCGTAGTCCACTTCTAACAACACTACAGTGTTTAGGGCGGTGGTGCTGAGAGAGATTAAAGTTAAGTTTGATCAACCCCCTGTAATCTATGGCGCCCCCTCTAGGTGAACCCGGACTCCATCGCACAGTAATATCTTATATTTACTGAGACGTGACTATGCCAATAGAATCTGGATGTTTGCCTGCCCATCATTTTAAGGTGTCTTAAGCCCGCCCCTAACCACACCAAAGGGTCACCATGCAACTCCTTAATTGGGTCCAAACGGTTGCAATTAAGGAGTTAACGCTAAAACTGTCTTGACCCTTTGGTGTGGTTTGGGCCATTGAATTCCATACGTTGAATCACTAGGGTCAACGTGAAACGTTTGGATGGCACTTAAACACCCGCCTTCTAATGAGAGCGCAAAATCTGTCTTCGAAGAGCCACCCATCGACTGATCTAATATACGGAAACCTTCCCCGTGTTTCTTCACTAGTCCAATTCAGAAGAACACAGTTTGCCGGCCACTGCTACAGAGCTGACAATGAGGTTATATCTTCCCTTCTTCTCTGGAGTCCTGTCTCAAAGCAGACCAGAGGTAGAAAACACGCGCTACGTCCGGCCGGGGAAGCACTCCCCTGTCAGGTGAAAAGAAGCAGCTTGGACTCCTCATGCATAGAAGAAAGCATGAGGTCAGTCCGCCGCCCCCCCAGGTTGGCAGAGGAAGTGTTGCGCCCAGGATTACATTAGATAATTGACACTGGGTGAAAAAATGGGTTTTAAAATTGTGGGATAAAACATTCAAAAAGAAAGAAAAAGAAACCGCCCTCCAGTGACATCATCGATGGGGAATACAAGCTAATAGAAACTGCAGGCTTTCTAGTCATGAGAAGTTGCAATGCGAAAATGGAAGCCATCCATTGACTTACATGTAGAATCTGATTTAGAGTAATTTAGAATCAGCTTTATTGTCACATCAGTTTCACAGGTGCAATTTGTTGTGCATTTGTTATCGCGTTATCGTGCTTTTCTTTTTCAAGAAAAACTAAGAAAAGGAAGAAGATAAGGGGGGTAAGGACACCAAGGAAGGAAAATAAAGAAAATTTGAGCGGTTTTACCACCAAAGGTACAGGCGAACCATTTTCTCATGGGTCTAGAGATGTACAAGCTTTTGCCACAAACAGTAGGCTACAACCAAAAGGTCTCCATTGGGAAAAAAACATATTTGCACGTGAGCATAGCAGCCGCTGTGTACTGTGCATTAATTATATATACATTATTCAAGGTGCTAGTATATTAATTTAGGAGCAAGGAGTCAGTGCGTGTCAAGCCAAAGACACACCGTCTGTGAAGCGGGTGCGCAGCGACGCGGCACAGTATTGCCGCGCGTCATAGCCGCACAGAAACACCCACAGGACGCGGCGCGCTACCACGTGGCTGGCCAGCCACGCCCACGGATCCCGGATGGAGGCCTGGAAAATAGAACAGCGGCGTATCGGAGCGACCGGCGAGGCGTGAACGCGCGGCAGCGCACGTCCGACGAAGCCGGTGTGGGATAGGTTCATTGAAAATAACGGAGGCGGCTGTTTTGACGCACAGCGTTCACAGACAGTGTGTGTTGGGTTTAGGCCGCATAGAGGCAAAGAGTCAAATGTACATTACCGTTACATGCTTTTTTTTCTATCTTTTCATATTAGTTTTGACTTGAGATGATAAAGATGTAAGCAAATAAAAGGCAATTATTTCAGCTTGAAGCATGAGCCTTGAAACTAATCAAAACAAGTCACTGACCCGCTGACATGGTGAATAAATGAAAGAACCAAAACAAGAAAAAAAGAAAAAGCCAATCTAACAACAAAGAGCACACCTTGGAGCAGTGAATTGTATTATTTCAGCCAGAGACCTACTGTATAGCAGTTGATCTCAGAGGCATGCTGTTATGTTTGGCTTTGTATTCATGTTATTTTCAAGTTGTGGAGGGTAACAGGTAGGCTACATTTACTCAAATACTGCAAGTACAACTCGGAAGAGCCCGTAAACAGGAAATGACCTGTTTAGGGCATTTGTAGGTAACGGGGAATAAAGGGATCTAGCTAGGCCTCGCGACCCATAAATATAACTTTAACTTAACGTTAAACATAACTTTACCAAGCCAAATTCCAGAATGTTATTTTGTATTTTATAATATAATGGTTGTTGAATCAAACAAAGCCAGCTAGTCAAATTGAGCCGTAAAAATAGAAATGCTTCTGGAAGAACAGAGAGGCTATTTGAGGTTTAGGAGATTATGGTTGAGTGGATCTCATGCCAGTTGGAAGCTATTTACTTTCATGGAAATTGATTTTATTAGTATATTTCTGCTTCCACTGGGTGCTCTTTGTGAGAGAGGAAACTGTGTGTGGGTTCAAGGAAGGAAGGAAGGAAGGAAGGAAGGAAGGAAGGAAGGAAGGGAGAGAGAGAGAGTTCAGGGAGATGTGGTTCTGTGAATTCTCCATGAAATATTCTTTCAGTGATTTTTGCAGTCTGTCTTCGTCGCAAATTGTTTTCAATTAGCCAAAGTATGTAGGGTTGAAGTGGTTTATGTATGTCAAGTAGAAAAAAGAGAGACTCAAACTTGCACTTATAAGTACAGTACTTGAGTACATGTGCTACAGTGCTTAGTTACTTTGCACCACTGCACACCGCTTTACACACACACACACACACACACACACACACACGTGTCTGTCCTTGCACATACAGCCATTTTTGTCATTTGTCAAGTTGACTAGTTGCTTAAAGCCCTGTACCCGTCCCTGAGCTGGAGTCGAACTCTCCAACTCAGTAGACCATTGATTGATTGATTGATTGATTGATTGAAGTATTTATTAACAGTTGGCAGAAATACAGTAGCCTACATTTCAAGCACAACTCAATACAAAAACTGTGAGTGGACAACCCAATAAAGCACTACACTTGTTTACAAGAGGGTCCACCTTGTTCAATTCATCATAACATTTAGAGACATACAAATATACAATTCTACAGTATATAGCCAAAAAACAGGAAATCATTGTACATGAGGTAAAAAAGGTAAAAGAAAACATACAGTGAGGGGGGAAAGGGGGTGGGTGGGGGTTTCAGATTTTACGGGGGCCAGTTTCAAATTGCAGCCGTCCGTAGGTGCCCTTTGAGGGCGGTTTTGAAGGAGCCAAGGCATTGCATGTCTTAGGTCACATTCACACCAGAGAGCTTTGCTGCGATTAAAACGAATCCTGCTGCGCATTTTCAGAAAGTGCACTTCGTTTGGCAGGTGTGAAGGCTCATTCGAGTCCTAATGCGTATCAAATAACCACATTTTACTCCGAGCAAAAACGGGGGTTTCGCTTCGCTTCCAATCGCACTTGATTACGATTCGGTGCAGGTGTGAATGCAATCCGCAGTAAATAAAGGAAATGAAGCAAACAATGTGGCGGGTGAGGAGCTGAACACAGTTGGAGACGGAGAAGGCATATTTTACGCAGCGCAAAGATGTCCCGTTACCGTGGATAGACGTGGTAGAATGAGGAGACTGAAGCCCTGATCGAAATGAGGACGTGTACATCAATTGCTTAAAAAAACACATAAAAACACTGCAGTGTAGCCTATTATAGCCTACAGAATATTCTGTCTGTCTGTCTGTGCGTGCCGTAAACATGGAGTGCTGTCACTGTGTGGGGACTGGGGAGTTATATCAGTGCACTCAGCGCTGTGCCTCCATGCCCAAAAGAACAGTGTGTGGTGGCTGCGTGCGTAGAGAGAGAGAGAGAGAGGGGGGGGGGGGGGGGCCGGGGTCCCAAATGGCACGACACATGCACGTTATGAGTGTAATTTTATCACCATAGATTTCACTGTGTAGGCTAGTTTATGAATGGAACAAAATTGATAAAGGTCCCCCCTGCTGCGTTTCCAATTGCTGCGAATGACAGTGTGAAGGCAAACCGCAGCAAATTAAATATGCAAGAATCCCAAATTCTCCGCCCATACGCATGAGTCTACCGAAGTATTAGGTGAGAATGTGACCTTAATGACTATTGGTAAGGCGTTCCACATTTTGGTGGGAATCACCTTGAAGAATAGAAATAGGGCATTAGTTGCCGGGGTCTAATTTGCTCCCTTTTTTGTGCAGGGGGGTTACTTTGGCCAGGTGGAAATCTTGGGGGACCTGTCCCTGTTTGATGGAGAGGTTTATTATGTGGGTGATGATTGGAGCTGTAGAGATGGCAGAGTGAGTCTCTGAGAAGTTTGGAGGGAATATTGTCATGGCCAGTGGCCTTGTGGGGTTGAAGGGCACTCTTTTAAGTACCTCCTCAGTTGTTACCATTGTTGCCAAGACAGCTCCCTTGGAGGAGCAGGTTACGGCCGGGTCTTTTGCAGGGTCGTTACACTATGTGCATTATGTAATGTAAATGCATTGTATCACCCTGGACTCATCCTGAAATCCTCTGTATGAACTCGAGAACATCATTGCCACTAGCTGCCTCGATCTGTGTAACCTCGCACCATTTTCTCTCTTTGAATTGAATGAACCATTATAATTATTACTAGACCTGTACGACGTGCCCTGAAAGAAATATTTCAATTAACATTCTGTAGAATTTAATAAATAAAAGTTCAAGGCACTCTTTTGAAAAACATGTTTTGGAAAAGAGGAAAGAAAAAAGGGGGGCTTTATATTATTGGCTCAATAAGAACACAATTTACTGCTCCAAGGTACCTTGGATGTTTGGTTCTTTAATGTATTCACCATGTCAAAGAGTCTAGTGGCTTAATTGTTTTGATTAGTTTCAACCATTCGACCATTTTCACCATTTCGGTAGCCCTCTACTTTTCTTTTTTATTGCATAATCGACTGCCTTTAATTAGTTTATCTTTATCAAAATGGATATGAAAAGATCGATTGAAAGTCCTCGACAGTAATTGTTAAGACACCTTGAAATGATGGACAGACAAGCATCCAGATTCTACCTCAGAAATTGAAATTGTACTTTAAGGTTCAACCCAGATTTGTTTTCTGTCGCAATCCTGATCCAATAATATGATGACCGCTTTATCAAGTTTATAAAGTTTAAGTTTTCATTATATAGATATTCCACTGTTACATTCTTAGCTTATATGCATGTTTCATGATAACAACTTTTTATGCATGTGATGTATTGCCATGCTTTTTTGATCTTGTAAATCGCTCTGGATTAAGAACGTCTGCTAAATGCCTAAATTTTAAATTATCAAAATATTGGTTTAGGAAAAATCTCAAGGCTTCATGGGGTGTATACTAAGTAATCTGTGGCAAATACAATACAAATATACCCAAGTAAAGGTACAACAGCCCATGCAACGGCCCAGGTTCCGACCATTTTGCGAAATAACCGCCTCCATCAAATAACCACCCTCCTCCATATAAGCGCCCATGGGCCGTTATTTGCAAACTTAATCAGCCTCAGCCCTCATTTATATTATTATATGCGTGTTCACCGTGTTGAGTTTGCAAATCTCCGCACGCCACTCGATCATTTCACAACAGCGCAACACCAGTCCTGACTCCTCCACATCCATAAAATAAATCTAGGCTATAGTTTCACAAGTGCCTCCTATGCACAACCAATTGTTTTAATGCAAAGTGGTGTATATTCGGTGTAATGTTTGTCATCCGTGTATCACTATCTACAAGCTCCAAGTGTTGCATGACAGCGCTTTGTGAGCTTGCAGATGAACCCTTTTCGGTGCGCGGCGTGCGCCAGCCAGGTCCTCACAAGTATAGTACTATAAAACACCTCAGCAAAGTCCTCAGCAACAAAAATGTTGATATTTAAATCGTACTGTAGGCTACTCGGGCATTCTTCAACCGATTGTTCTAATTCCAAGTGGCCTATAATCCGTGAAGTGTACATTTTCATTGGGTGAAACTCTACCGGTACGTAGGCCTACAGTTTATAATGAAATCATATATTTGTCCGCTGCTTCCCCATGCTCAATCAGAACATGTAGTGGTTACACCTGTGCTGTGTGTTGATCTCCCTCTTACAATTAAATCAAAATGCATTGCCTGCAATGTTTATTGTGTGGAACTGTAGGCTATGTGTTGAGTTTCACAGCTGTCTTAGCGTGTTGTACCAGAAATATAGACGGAGGAATAACACTGCTGAAGTAAATGAATAAACACACCAGGAGGCATCAGCTATGTGTTGCTGGATCAGTACGTCACTCGTCCTGACAGATTTATTTACACCGGTTATATACAGACAGATAATAGGCACTTCCGGTCTGTGGTTTGTACTTCACAATAAGAGCTGTCAATAATTAAAAAAAAATATATACAATAAAGATCATATTCCAACACTATGTAACCAAATGATGGCCAGGTGCAGACCGGTGCAAAAAGCCGTGGCCGGTGTGCAAAGAAATAGCAGATCTACAAGCTCACAATGCGTCGAACCTCGGCGCGTTGTGAGCTTGTAGGTCTTGTACAAGTACAATATTGTTGCACTAAATTGGAGGAGGATGATGAGTATTGGTAGCATTGAGATTGCTACAGTCCCACAAGTTTAGTTCCCACAATATTTTAACAATTCATATTCTACAACATTTCCAGGCCTATGCATTAATGAGGATATTGTATGCTATCAATCCCCCCAAGCAAGACAACATGGAAAAAAGAACAGTTGTAAAAAAGTAACTTACACTATGTTGTTAGGTTGTTATTTATGAAATGATATCCAAACATTTTAATTCCAAATTAGCTTTTCTAGGCCTGTATTTTGACAAAAAATAAAGGGAAGCTCCACACACTCAGATCTGCTGCACAATCAATGTATTTATTTAGCAAGCTTTCGGTCTACTGACCTTCTTCAGGCCTGTATTTTAAAATGAAAAATAACTGAATTTCATGGCGGTAGGAACCCTGTATTATTATATTTGTACAGTATACTTGTAAACGCTTTACTGTATGTACTGTAGCTTTGTTTTTTTAAATTAATATTACGGTAATACCAGTTCCAGACAATATTTGCACTACATGTTACTGTATGTTTATACTGAAACCAAATAATGGCCTTGTGCAGGCCGGTGCAAAAATAAATGACAGCCTATGGCAAATAACGGCCTAGGTCCTTATAAACGCCCAGGTTCCAAATCGATTTTGCATATTAACAGCCCGGGCTACTATTTGGTACTCAAAATTATACTTAAGTACAGTACCTAACGTGAGTAAATGTACTTACTTGTTAATTTTTCCACTGACTGATGATAAAATGCAAGTTAAGTGTGGTAATACCTCATTTGCCCTGCAGCAACATTAATGCTGATGAGAAACAGACAGACACACGCTGACACACAGACACACGCTAATTAACACACAACATAGACTTAGCACATTTTCATAATGCAAACTCACCATCCGAATCAAGGGAGGGTCAGCCAAAAAGCGTATGGAAAACTGGTCTAACCATTTAAAAAACGTCTTGGTAAGGAGGCCAAACTTCGGAGTGTACAGGTTTCAGATACGCTGAACATCAATACATCCCCATTTACCATGAATGAAGTTATAGCAGCCACCAAACAATTTAAGTCATCTAAAGCTTTTGGTCCGGATAATATTCCAGCATTGATCTGGAAAAGTAAACAATTCCAATATCTATTGCTCAATCTCTGCAATCATACCTTCAACACACTACAAGGCACTGACTATATGGCATAAAAAACGGTTACTATACTTTGATCCGACGGAGCATTGATCCGATCGACAACCTACCTCAAACCCTCACCCTAACCCTAACCTCCCCTGGGGGAGACACCTATAGACCTAACCCCAACCCTCTCCCGACCCCCAGCGCACCTCAGACCTTGGAGCAATGCTCCGTCGGATCATAGTATGCCTCCCATAAAAACCAGATCATCCCAATACCTAAGAAAGGAGACCTCTCATTAGCCAATAATTATAGAGGAATCTCCTTAATGCCAATTGCTGCAAAACTTTACAACAAACTAATCCTTAATCGTCTTATCCCCTTCGTTGAGCCTCTACTCCGAAACAATCAAAGCGGATTTAGACGTGGTAGATCCACTTTGAGTCAAATCCTATGCTATTGATTTCCCGGGGAGGGGAGATTGGTGGTTATAAGGCTGCTTGGGGACGTTTTAATTTAATCCCTGCTTCTAGTCCAACTAAATTGGGAAATAAATGCACACTCATAAAGGCTAAAGCACTATATTCTGTGTTGTTTGAAATTAGATGTTTGCCTTGGGACCCAAACTAAAGAAAATAGCAGATCTACAAGTGCATCACAACGCATTGCTTTGCTTGTTGATTAATTACTCTCCACTAAATATGTGTTGTTTGTCATATAAAAAACGAAAAAGGGGGAAATTTACTCATACAAATTGGTCCGTAACGCAAACATGGGCCCCCTGCTCCAGCTCCCAGGCACCCCCGTAGTTAAATTGTGTTGGTGTCAACAGCGTCAACTGCTGCATAGAGACAGCTGAGTTTTTCAACTTTGTACAAAAGCTGTTCAGAACTTCTGTTCCAAGTCAACAGCTAGGCAGTCGTAACTGCAGGATTGCAGGCCAATTAAAACCAACGCATTGAAACACTGGAATCTCTTTCCACAACCAGATGGGCTGCACACGCACAAGCGACATGCATGCAGGCTCTGTGCAGAAATTATGCAAATATTCAAGACTCACTTTTCCAGTCCATGAGGAAACGAAAGTCGTCTTCCGTCTTTCCAAATGTGGACATTGCTCTAAGGCCTTACTTGACATTACCTGTGACCAATGTGAGTGGCATGGGTGCAGTTTTTCTAAAGTGGCACTAATAAAGAATAGACTGAGGTCCACAATGGGACAGCAGAGGCTAACTCTGCTCCCCGTGTCCCCTAGGGTAGGTACCCTCACAAAAAACATGCAGTAATCCTGGTCTCTAAACTGCCTCCCCTGGCCAGCCGGGGCGCCTGATGGAGGAAAACAAGGAGCTATAGACATGGGAGACATTGTGGCCCGGCCAGCCTTTCATGCATCTCTCCATAACCTATCTCATGATTTACTCCCTGTTCTCACACAGAGATTTCCTTTTCTATGAGAAGGCTGCTATACAGCTTGCATGGTCAAGCATGGGATGGATGTACAGTACAGTGCAAAGCCACAGAGTTTCTGAATCCTGAACAGATCCCAGTAATGGCTGTGGATGTGCCACTACTGTACGCACTGGCCAAACTTGTTCAGTGGAACTGGCCACAAACACATGGCGAGGAGGACAAGTGTGTCATCATGTTTGGCAGTCTCCATATTGAAAATGGCAATGTGGAAGACATGTGGAGACTACTCGGAGGCCTCTGGGTGGACCACTGAACTGACTGAGGCTGGTATTGCATCCTCTGGCACAGCCAGACCTCACTAGAACAAGACATGCCCACCCAGCTCAAGAACTTGTTTACAGCCAGGCCCTGCTCATAGAACATTTCATGGTAGGGGTTCAATGCCTTGTCCAAGGGCACTTCAACGGTGGTAATTTTAATGTGCCGGTCCGGAGATACGAACTAGCGATCTTCCGATATCAAGACCGCTCCGCAAACAGTTCGGCCACCGCTGCCACAAAGCGCTTTGGCATTGACAAGGCTTCAGCAAGATGCCTTCTTGGACATGACTGAGGGACCACATGATGAGAAGACCAAAGCAGCTTGGAGACAAGACATGATTACCAAGAGTCCAAGAATCCAGAATCCAGCCTTCCGGAACTGCAGGGACACCATCCTCAGCATAGAAATTCTGGGTCTGATTTGTGTAGGCCCACAGAGAACAGGATTTTCCCCTCTTATGTGGAGTCACTGAAGGCTCTCGTCCCATGGTTCTTCGCCCCTTGATCACCACAACTATGCCTGATGGATTCCTGTCCACATCCACGACATGGAAAGCTTGCCAATGTCCGTTCGTGAGGAATTTGCATTACATGGTCATTGGGTTGTTCCCAAGACCACAAACACATTTTCAAGCATACCAATAGATCATGCTCATGAGCAGAATAATGAATGAATGTTCTGGAGGTGCAGTCGGACTCACAGAGAATCCCTCAGCATTCAAGAATAATCGCAGGGCCTGGACAGAGTAAAGAGTTTGAGCAGGAGTATGTATTCGAACAAGGCAATAAACAACACCATGACGAAGGAATGGCTACACAAAAGGCACATTCCAAAGAGCAAACACTAGCACTTGTGCACACCATCAGTGGGATGGGCAATCCATTCCTAGATGATAGCCACAAGCTTCGACAAATGCACACAAAATGTTTTCAACGATTCAGTGGTTAACACAGTCCGCACTGTGGAATCAGTGGGCAGAGAACAATACAGCAAGTACCAGAAGACTGTGATCATGGATCGCACACACTTCATTCATGCAGCCCAGATGCCCAACAGTCAAGAGCAAGCAGGCAGGGCAGATGTCAATGTTGAAAGATGATGTGGCACTATTCTCCCGGGTAGTAGAACTCGACCGCCACTCCATCCAGGTGACCAGTTGGTGGCCACTCGTCCAGGTGACCAGTTGTCCAGGTGGGCACGTGTCCAGGGTGGCCACTTGTTCAGTCAGACTATGTGGGTGCGGTACCGTACTGTACCGTACCATAGCATACTGCACTGTACTGTACCAGACTGTACTGTACCTGTACCATACTGTACTGTACCACTTTATGGTACAGTACTGTAGGCTACCATACTGTCCTGTGCCGTACTGTACCACTGTATGGTACCGTACTGTAGGCTACCATACTGTACTGTGCCATACTGTACTGTACTATACCGTACTGTACTGTACCGTACTGTACTGTACCGTAATGTGCTGTACTGGACTGTAGTGTGTAGTGTAATGTACTGCGGCGTGTGTGTGTGTGTGTGTGTGTGTATGTGCAGTGAAAAGGGGAGGGGTCGGTGAATGTGGAAAGTGTGATTGCGCAATAACAGTATGTCAAACGCAATAGTTGTACAGTAAATATGACAGTTGCATGGATGCAATGTAGTGCGTTAGAATTTCTGTGGCATGCGGAATTGTGTGTGCATGGAGAGATGTGTGCTAGCGGAGTGGTTTGGTAGGAGAAGGAGGACGTAGAAACGGGCACACGGCTTTCAGTTATAGTGCAGCAAGATAGCCATGCAGCACAGAGAGGGGGACATGAGCACCTTCTTGCTCATGAAAACCATGATAATCAAGCAGGAACTATTTACCTTTCTCTCTGGGAAGATTGCATCCACTGCCTGGCCAGAGGGCAAGCAGGTCTTCATTACATCTGGGCTGGCATCACAGTGGTCGGCATAGACACCAGCCACTCTGGCCATGCTGGCATGTAACCATGAAGAGGCCAACACCAGGATAGTGATTCACCTGCTTGATGCCCTGGAACAGGGCTGTTCTACCTGCTTGATACGCACTAACGCACTGTGGATACAGATGTTGTCGTTATCCTCATCTGCAAGTTCCATGCCCTGCTCACAAAGTGTCCAGCTGCAGAGTACAGACATCTGGGTCGCTTTGAATTTATGCTAATTCCTACCCTGAGGTCACCCAGGCCGTCACCTACATGGGAGAAAATCCATACACTTCTGTGACCATAGAAATAGATGCTCAACACTTTCAGCTTCTTGAGCATTTCACAGTCAATAAGACAAGTGATTTGGAATCTGTCAATGAAGTATATGCGAGAGTTGTTCTGCCAGAAGAACAAAATGGCACTGCTGTGGCACATGAAGTGAGTTGCCTACCAGGCAGTCTGGGATCTGGGCCACGTCTGAATATAGCCCAGCAGCCAACACCCAGTTCAGAAGAATGGGGATGAGCATTGGATGTCGACAACCAGGTCTGGCTTCCTGTGTGTGGAGCATTCTACCTATGGTGTCAAAAGACTGGGCAAGTGCTGTTGTGAAAGTGATTGTGCATGGTGCAAGCTGCTCATGCAAGAAGGCACACTTGAATTGTACAGATCTTTGCAATTCAGATAATTTTAATGTTGTTATCCTTGAAAGTGAAGCTAATAATCTTCAATTAATTTAACATGGTGGCCATTTTTGAAATCCAAGATAGCAAAACGTATGGTTATGGAGAGCATGTGGAAAAAAATGTGTCCAAATTTTTTTTGCTAAGAGACCTGACCATTAGTATCTGTAAATGTGTTTTGTTGTACAGTTGTAGGAAAACCCTTTACCTGTACTTTTTGTGGTAAAAGCGCTCAAACTTTATTTTCCTGCCTTGATCTCCCCCCTGATGTAAAAACACAAGTCTTGGTGACCTTTCTGGTTTCATCCTCGTAGCAGATTTTGTATTAACATGAAAGTGAAGTGTCACACACCAAACATACTTCACATTTGATTGGAATGAATCACAGCACACAGGTACCATAAGGGGAAAAATTGCCTCTTTTTGCTCCTGTTGAAATGGTTTATGCAGTGCTCATGATTTCCTTTTTTGCTTAAGTATCATATTGTTGCTGTCGAGCAACAATATGTCTTATTTTCGTGTGTGTGTGTGTGTGTGTGTGTGTGTGTGTGTGTGTGTGTGTGTGTGTGTGTGTGTGTGTGTGTGTGTGTGTGTGTGTGTGTGTGTGTGTGTGCAAATTAGCATATATGCCACACTGCAAGCTTTAGATCTTTGTTGCGTTTGAGTCTGAGCTTCCAATCTTGATTGGAAGAAATTGTTGTCCAACCTAAAATATATATTTCTTGTTATCTATGTTTACTAAAGAGCTGCAGAGAAGGGGAGACCCTTATTACTCAACAAAAGCTCCATATCTATGAATACCATTGAGAGCTTTTGTTTTAATCAAAATATGTAATATCACTTGTACCATTTTTAAGTCACTGCTGCAGGTAAAACAGTCTCTATAACGTGGTGCCATTTTATATCTCCTATAGGCTATATAATGCAATATTTGGATGAAGCACGCAGCTATTAAATAAAGGTTTCATGCGTTTTATGAAGTAATGTGACCCTGTAAAGTGTAAGCAAAAGTCACACAGAGGCAGTGGTGGAAAGTTACTCAAGTGCTGTGTTTAAGTAACATTTTGAGGTACCTTTACTTAACTTGACTTCTACGCTTTATATTTCTATTCCGTTACACCTCAGAGGCAAATATTGTACGTTTTACTCCACTACTTAAACTATTATTACAAAACATGAATTAACCTTTTTTTAAATAGCTGATCTATAAGCTGTTGCGATGTGATGCACTGTGAGCTATAGTATAGAGCTCTCAATGCTTGTATTGTCTGCTATTTTCAAAAGCTTTATACTTCATTGGTACTTTAAACCTGCACAATGTAACTTTCCTATTCTACCCTGGATTTGAACCTGGTTTCCTGCGCATTATTTCTTTTACAAATTGAGCGAATAGAGTCTGCCTCAGGGGAAAACGTAATCAGGTCAAGATGTGTGTCAGATCGTGCATGTATACGGTGAGACATGACCTTTTACACAATCTAAATAGAAGAGATGGGAGACAATACAACCACCCCTAGTTATATAACAAGTTATATTGAATTAATATACATTTTATTCATTCAAAAACGTTACATTATAATATATTTTTATTGCAATTCTACTTTTACTCAAGCAAAATTTTGAATACAGGCCTTTTATTAAATCTATCTAAAAGTCACCACTGACCGGTGCAATATTTGAAGAAAGCACACAGTTAAAGGTTAATGAATTTCCTTGAATAAGTGTGACCCTTTAGCGAGTCCGTAAGTCACCCAGAGGTGGCGTAATGTGACATTTTTGGAACATAACTCAAGGATAAACTAATAAACTGTACGTTGGATGAATTTCATGAAGATGTGACCCTGTATGAGGTGATTTTCAATGGCTTGCAGCAGGTGTGAAAATGCAAAGCAAGACCTACTACAGTATATGAGCTTGAGACGCAGACTGGAGGGGACTGCATATGAGCAGGTTCACTGTGCCCCTAAAACTCTAAAGAAAGGACATTGCCAATGTCACTCAGAGCGTCTTACATTAGGCAAGAACAAAAAAGCATGGCAATACATCACATAGGCCTACATAAAAAGTAGTATTCAACATGTGTGAGCTAAGAACGTAACAGTGGAATCTCTATATAATGAAACTATATAAACTATACATATACTATACTATACATATATACTAAAGTGCTATGACTACATACAATGCAATTCTAGTGCATCACACATGCTATGGCCCTCATTTATCAACCGTGCGTACGCCAAAATATGGGTGCACGCCGGAATTACCGCATTTACCATTTCCGCAAAACCTTGAACTTGAACGTGCGCCAGGACAAAAATCACGTCAGGTCGGGAGGAGCTTTGTCCTCAGCTGTTTTTCTGTCGTAGAAAAGCGGAGCAGCATTGTCTGAACTGCTGACAGGCTGTCACAGGCATCTAAACATACCGGTATATGTTTTCACTCCTAAAATGGATAAAACTAATAATACATGTGAACAAAAAAATATTTTGTAAAGGCATGTCATATGAAATTGGTAGGATTATTTCCAAGTGTGCTAGCAATTTAAAATCTTGCAATTAAAAACAATGTTGCAAGTTAGATGCGTATAGCCATTTAAACACGTGTTTTGCATGAGCGCATACTGTATGTAGGCTATAGGCCTATACATGGGAGGATTTGCGCTGCCTGTGCTGGACTTTCATGACTTCGATCGAGAGGCATGCTGCATTATTCAAGTCTCCGAGTCCCAACGGGTAGGCTACTGCCATCTGCACTAGGCCCATGTCTTTCTCCAGTTGTGTCTCGTCCTTTTAAGATAAACCTGACACGTCGCTCGAATGCCAAATGTGCCGAGCCAGCGCGAGTGGGGACCGCATCCGCATCTATAGGTAGGCAATCTAATATAGACTGTCATAAATGTGCATGGCCACGGTTTCACGGACCACAGACAGACAGACAGAACAGGGGATATACAGCTATTTGCAAAACAGCATTTGTCACGGCTGCGCGCGTCCGAACTTATTCCAATGACGTGAGCTATTTGTTATTTAATTCATGTTTCACAGAATCACAGGTTCAGGTTTTCGTTCACTAATCTTGTTGTGTATATTACATGAAACTTTAACTTCAACACACAGTGACAGTTGCTACATGACTGCTTTTGTGCACTGCGCACAAATGGGTAAAATTAATATAGTAGGCCTAGCCTACAAACGTATACCAGAAAAAGCACTAAGACTTGTTTACATACATCAGGTATAATAATGGGACATGGCTTTATCTGCCATAGACCATATTCACACGGCGTCCCATTACATTATACCTGATGTAAACAAGTCTTAGGGGTGCAGTACGTAGTTCAGACTAGTCATTGGTCCGACAAACGACAACCCACCTCAAACCCTAACCTAACCATAACCGCAAGCATGGGAGCAGCGCATGTCGCATGTCGGACTAATGCTCCGTCGGAATTACATGCGGTCCCTGTCATGTACCGGTATTCCCTGTACGTGGCTCCTTCACACCTGTTGAAATGGTTTATGCTCATGATTTCCTTTTTTGCTTAAGTTTCATATCGTTGCTGTCAAGCATAAATCTCTTATTTTCATTGTGTGTGTGTGTGTGTGTGTGTGTGTGTGTGTGTGTGTGTGTGTGTGTGTGTGTGTTTTCTTTTTTATACTTGATCAAACTACAGCGTCAGGCAAAAGCATCACACTTAGCAGATCTGCAAGCTTGAAGGCGTGAAGGAGCCAATGACAATGGTGTATATATATCGTGAGTGTCCGAACATAAATCATTGTGGTTTGTTTATTAGCAGAGTTCAACCCATAGCGGTATTTAGATTCACACATTTCAGCAGGTCACCAATTTCAGCTCAACACCGTCACGCTGGAGTGACCGAGTGTGAGTGAGCGAACGGCCAAGAATTTGGGTATTGGAATTCGGCTCTATAGGGCTCTGTCGTATGCCATGCCTTACCCGCAAGTATTAAACACCTTCCGTGAATTACGCATTTAGGAGCTTCCACTATGGGTAAACGTTATCTTGCGGCCACACAACCCACTATTAATTTAGCCGACTCCTATATTTGCGGATGCAGGTGTGTCTGTATAGGCGCGTTGATGCGCTTTCCATATATTTCATATCTTATACACACAGGTTTAGGACAACGGAAAGTGCCTCAAACCACTCGCAATGCGAATTGACAAGACGGACCTGAGTTGGAGGTGCCTCAGCTTGACGCATGTTGCAGAACATTCACAGCTCTCGTTCTGTCTTAATTCTCCACAGATATCTGTGATTGTACTACTGTGATTACTATAATCAGCAGAGTTTGTGCTCATTGTGTTTAATTGTCTAGTCAAAGAAGTTATTAGATTTGTGCCAAGGCTCATTGTGCCCCTATTCACCCCGTTGCGCAGAAAGTATTTTATTAAAGCAATATAATCAAATTGGTTAGTGTACAGCTTTGGTGCTGTATAGGGGTGGGTGGCCCCTAATTTTGTTATCAGTTGGTTCTCTGTTTTGGTTCGGTTAGATTAGTTATACCTGTACTTTTCTTTTCTGTTTGGTAGAAGTATAGGAATAGGGGTTTCTTTTGTTTATGTTCAGGGGGCCCCACCCTGAGGTAATTTTCCCATGTTTTGTCAAATAAATCACTGTCAGTAGGATTTTGAACTGGTGTTGACTGGCTGTATTTGGGTACTGGAAAGGAGGGACTGCATATTTTATATATAATATATTATATTATAATATATTGTAGCAAGGGTCATGAAAAGCAAACAGATATTTGCTTTTCAAGTTCCTGAGACACATATAACCGTCAACACACTCATGTGACGTTGATTCCTGCTCCCATATTCGCACGTGTGATCTGATTGATTGATTGATTGATTGATTGATTGATTTTGTTGAACAGTTTGCAGAATTACAGTACATTTCAAGCACAAACTCAATACAGAGACTGTTAACTGTGAGTGGATGACCCAATTAAGCATTACACTTGTTTACAAGAGGGTCCAGTGACGAGCACACATAGACATCAAAGGGGGCTTCAGCCCCTGCCCTTTTACCCGTCTGTAAAACAACTGCCCTCTCCAGAGTCCAGACCACGAATGCAGCATTTACTACATGGTGAAAGAAATGCAAAATGCCCTCCTCTCCTTTCCATGCCATGCCGGAAGGCAGCATTCAGGATAATTCATTTTTTTCCCTCCGAAGTCTCCTGAACTTGAACGCAGCATTTTGCATTGAACCGATTTGTTTTCGATATCAAGGTCGTACAACCGCATCTCCAGTAGATAAAGAGTGCAGGGTTGAGCCCCGAAAATAGCTGATCTACAAGCTCACAACGCGTCGCAGCGCGACGCGTTGTGAGCTTGTAAATCTGCTATTTTCGCTATTTTTGGGCCAAAAGTGCCCTCTTATGGGATTTCAGCCCCTGCCTCTCTAAAACTCTCTGCACGTGCCTGACTGATGTCTATAGCTAAAATAATTGGCCACCACAGGTAGTGAGGTGCTGCTTGAGCCCTCAGGGAGCCCTCCAGGGGTCTAATTGGAAAGACGATTTTTCTATCTTTTTTTTGTTGTTGTTTTGTTGACACTACAGTGTCACAAAAAGCATCAAAAGTAGCATCCACAAGCTCAAGCTTGTAGATCTGCTAAGTTTTTTTAATTTAAAATCGAACAGTTTGGGACATGTGAGGTTTCCACCCGACAGAGACGTTATATATAATATTAAAAAATAACAGGTAAAAAGGTGAGTGAAATGCATTTTTGTGCATAGTTCCCATCGTGTAACCTTTTCCAAGAAAAACAAAGAAAGCGAAGGGGGTGGATGGAGAGGGGGGGGGGGGGGGGGGTGTTGTTTAAAGACATCAAGCAGGAAAAATGAAGAAAGTTTGAGCACTTTTGCCACAAAAACAGGTACAGGTAAAGGGTTTTCTTGGTTTAGATATTTACACGCTTTTGCCACAACCGGTACAACCAAGCCTATTAGCATATTTACAAGCTTTGCTACAAACTGTACAACTGTGTACTGTGCATTAAATATATTTGAGGACATTATTCAATCTGCTAGGACATGGACATGTTCCAGGGGGGTCCCCAGCTAAATTAGTTAATATAGCGTCACAATCATTTGAACCACTTTAACCATTATTAAGCTTTGGCTATTCAGAAATGGCAGATTATATAACTTCACAGCCCATCACTATGTGCAGCACTGCAAGTTTGTACATCTGCTATTTTTGAAAATGTTTTTAAATATCTTGGAAGTATTGGAAAACAAATCTTCTCTTCTGGGGGTCCCTATAGCACAAAACCTTTTCAGATAGGGGTCCCTGGCCAGACACATATCATTTTGGGGGTTCTTGACATGACAAGGTTTGAGCAGCAGTGAGGTAATAATAAGGTTTGTGAAGTCCTGCTAGGCTACTGTACTTAACAGTTACTACACCACTAGATGTCACCATAAGATAATAGTGTTAATCTAACTATCTCAAACCTTTTAAAGTCAAGGAAGTATTTGGCTGCAGACCCATACCTGAAAATGTTTTGTGCCATGGGGACCCCGAGAAGAGAAGATTTGTGCTAATTTTTATTTTATTTCTATTTTTCAAAACAAAGAACTAAATCTAAAGAATAGCAGCGTGGCATGAAGAGACGTGCTATGAGCTTGTATCTGCTTTTTTTTAATGGCCAACATATAAATCAATAAAGTGGTTAAAATGATTGTGCTGGAACCGCCCCGCAAGGACCCCTGGTTCCCTGGACCCAGGGGTCCAAAGAGGTTTCTGATGTGATCATTATCTGCACACTGATATCAAAGATAAGTTATTGATTTTGGACTTTTTCTTTTGCTGATTCTTAGTTAGAAATAGTTACCATAGATACAGAATCCTCTGTGTAAACATCCAGTTTGTATTTATGATTGATTGAACAGTCTCCCCATATTCACAGGTTCAAGGAGAACATTAAAAGCAATTCTTCGCCACATGCCTGAAATGGACCGGTAGTAATTCTAGTCTGACTGCTGCAGCAGCCATGAGGGAGACATCTATCTTTCCCGGCTTTTGTTGGTGTTATTATTATTTTTTTGGGGCACGGTCTCCAGGGAGGTTGTTAATATAATAATGCACATGTGAGTGGCTGGTGGTCCCCTGTGGTGGATGTGAGAGAAAGCCAGAGCAGAGAGAGAGAGAGCCTGTCATCGTCGTCTCAGACTCCATCCTTCCAACACCATCAACATATGAGAACGTCCCACTGTGTTGCCGCGCAGCAACAACATTGTGCAGCTGAGCTCATCTGCCAACATGAGGAATGTTCACAAATAAAAGCTCTCCTGGGAGGCGAAGCCATGGCTCTCTCTCTGCGTGACACTCATTAAAATATCCCCTCATATATGCACCAAAGGAGGATTTGAAAGGTACTGCAAGTCTATAGAGAGAGAGAGAGAAGTCGCTGGTTCTCAACATATTTTATGCAAGCTACTCGCACAATTAAATTATGTTTTGGTGCCAGACACCACCAGAAGGGAAGATTTGTGTTCAAAAATGTAATAAATGAATAGAATATCTTGAAACATTTTGAATAGCAGATGCACAAGCTTGTGAGCTAGCTTGTTCAACTGATATTTTTGAATAGCCAATGCATTTTGGATAAAGTGATTGAAATGATTGTGACGCTATATTAACATGTGAAAATGTATTTCCTGAAATGCATGTGTGCATGGCTCTAAAAGTAAACTGTAATTCAATGTTTGCACGCGTCTCTAAAGTCTAAACTGCATGTATCCAGTGTTCTATGTGTAAGGTTGAATACTTATGACATGAGTGTTCCCGAATCCTGAATTAAAAAATCACACCCGTGTGAACTGAGTGGTGCAACTCCCAATCAATCAATCAATCAATCTTTATTTGTCACGTACATATTAAAAAAGTAGTATCTTTAAAATGCAGTGAAATGTGATGTGCTGAGTGCACGGGCTGCTGCAACATGGGTCGCGCTGCCACAAACTTCTCTTTACATCATAGAAAAAAAGAAAATGAAGAAAGATATAGGTGGGGGGGGGGGGGGGGCATAGTATGGGTGAGGGGTATTGACAGAGAGGAAGGGGGGGGGGAGACATCATATCACATTACAATTATAATTGTATCGTGTAGGCACAAAATGAACTTGGGTGTGGGCGGGGCAGGGTGGGTTTTAGGTCTGGGCAACAATAAAAAACACTGAGAGACTCCCCTCTCTCCCCCCCCCCCCCCCCCCCCTCCCCCTCCTCCTCCTCTCTCTCTCTCTCTCTCTCTCTCTCTCTCTCTCATTAGCAGGCAACAGTGCAGCACTGTCTCTCTCTCTCTCTGTTTATGGCAAACAGCGACCCCTACTGGTACTCATTATACTGGTGCTCATTAATGAACACATAGGTGAACACGGACATTGCTGTTCCTTGGAGTGGTCGCACCACTCAAAAAGCATATAGAGGCCCATATAAGTTGTAGCCTATAACAGAACCTTGGCTGTCTGCCAGAACAATGTGCCTATTATCATTGTATGGGTGAAAGGCAGCATGAGCATTTCACAGAGATTACACTATAAAGAAAACACTCCTTGGGGGGAGGAAAACAGCCATAGCCATCATCACAAATGTGATGAGGTCAGCACATTTGGGCTATGTGGCCGAATTTAGCCCAAGGAGTGTTTTTTGTTGTTGCGCAAAATGAATGCTTGGAATGGATTCAGGATCATGACAACCCCCTAGTTTCATACACGCTACTTAAAGAATTACCTTTTTTTTGTTGCCTAATGGTATGGTCACATATTATGCTATAATAACTCAAATTGCTCAATGTGCAACTTTTAGCAACCAAGCTGAATTTCATCCATTAGGCCTATATATAGATAACATTTCTATAAAGGTTTACATGAATCACCATTGCTGGGTTCATGGACTTTCCAGTAGTAGACTAAAGGAGTATTACTGCTGCTGACATGTAGGCATGAATGGTAGCAGCAGTGATGATGTCACCTACAGTAACCACCGCCTGCGACCATTGATGGATTTTGATCTTCCACTGCATTAGAACATCAAGTAGGCCTACTGTACATTTATTTATTAAGTCATGAGATCATTTTCTATGAAATGTTTCTGCCTCAGCTCTATTCTTTCAGATCTAAGAGCAGATATGTTGTAAAGGTATAGAGGAGAGCAGTGGTCTTTACTCTTTACTGACTTTGGAACCAGAGGGTACAGTGAGATGATGCAAGAATTGGTGGAAAATGCAATTTAAATTCAAATTAAATTCATAAAATTGTTGTCCCAGTATATAATCTTAATTTCAGACAATAGTCCATATCACATAAGATCAACGTACAAAAACCAAAAAGACAAACAACCTGGTGCAAACCGATGTGCTTTGATATTGTGGATTTGCTACTTCTGTGTGATGCTGTAGTATGATCAAGTACAGCATTTATTTGGCTCTGGTCCATATAGCTGTTCTCTTCCTACGCTCGCATAAATGCAGACCAGCCTCTCGTCTGTACGTAAATAAAATAACGTTTTACCTATACTCACCAATACAAAGGCGGCTTGGAAGTAAAAATCTTGCCTATGAGATTTTCTCTTGGCAATATCGTTAGAGGGTGCAGTGAAGTAACAAAGTTTTTTTTCCCCGGTGGAAAAACAATCCCTTTCTGGCCAAAAACTGCATTTTATACGTGTGGTGGGGGGCTCAGAGTGCATCCACTAAGGCCTTCTAATTACACAAGCCGCCTTTGTATTTGTGAGTAGGTGAAACGTTTTTTATATTTCTGCTACAGAGGAGATGCTAGTCTGCATTTCATGCAAGGGCATGAAGCCAAGAATGATGCAACGGCAGCAAAGGGCATTAGGGCTATGGACCAGAGCTAGCATTTATTTACGAAGAAATACAAAAAGTTATTATATTGGAGATAAGAGATTTCTGCCTGACCGCAATAAAATTGTTATTTGGGGGTCATTGGCATGGGAAACCGATCTGCCACTAGGCTAGCTAGAGAAGTAATAGTGAATCAGTATGGAATGAATCACACTGCCACTGGTGCCATCATATAACATTTGCATCATCCACTGAAAATCAACTGCCTGATTGAAGTAGGCCTAGCTATGGCATAGAGATGAACGATCTTGTCCCTCACGTGAGATACAAAACTCTTAACAAATGTACAATAGATCCTAAACCATCATTCAGAGAATCAGAGGGGTGTTTTATTCCAAAAGGGATAAATCAACAACAGGCTCTCACACCATGCTATAGTAGAGGAGGAGAATTGGTTAAGCTGATAAATGACTCACTCAACCGCATGTGAATCACTGTGACAATGTGTAGCAGTGAAAGGACACGAACCGGTTGAAAAGAGAACAGGAATGACTCACATCCTATGCGAGCATTTATCTCATACGGTTAGGCTATACAGTAGAGCCCCTGTCTTTACCCCATATAAATTGGGCTAAATGTAAATTTACGTTTTTGAGTGGTGCAACCACTCCAAGGGACAGCCATGTCCGTGTCCGCCTATGTGTTCACCTATGTGTCCGCCTATGTATGTGTTAATGAGCACGAGTATGACTATTAGTACCAGTAGGGGCGCCGTTGTGCCAGAGAGAGAGATAGTGCTGTACTGTTGCCTGCTAATGAGAGAGAGAGAGAGAGAGAGAGAGAGAGAGAGAGAGAGAGAGAGAGAGAGAGAGGGGAGTAGCACCACTCAGTACACACGGGTGTGTTTTTTTAAATTTGAGCAACAAGTGACACTACATGTCTCTGTATGTTCTGAGTTTTTTTTTTTTTTTACATATATTTTTTATTCTTCAGAACATTTAGCGGTATAGTTTGCTAAATAGATTCTTCTCTCAGACAATCAGGCACGTGAACAATCACTGTTCTCCAGACCCATGCAGACCTGATTGACTTCAACAGGTGGTTCCAGGACCCCGGAGGTCCTCACAGTGACCACAGAAGGCCCGCCAAATAAAGCTCTGTGTGATAGGAACTTTTTTACATTAACCACAGCATCCTTATTTTGGGGGACACATTTGCCGGATATGGCAAATCTACAAACTCACAATGCGTCGCAAGGTGTTGTGGCCAGCTTGTATATAGGTCTGCTATTTCCACTAGTTTAGGTCCTGGGAAGACCTCAGATTTCTCTTTTGGGTTGCAGGCTAAAACGTTTGGGAACCACTGAGACAGGACTCAGGATGGAGCTCTACACCAGACATACACAATACGATGGCCACCTTGAACTTGAACTTGGCTGATTTGGAAGCCATGCCTCTGCTTTTGATATCCCCACTCTGGTCACGAATGTTCCATGACTGCGGTGGGAATATGTGTGAGGATTGTTTGGAGCAAATCCAACTATGTGATTGCCTGTAAATAAAATCAGTGCTATTGCTACATAACATGGTGATTGTAAAGTCATTTGATATGTTTGTGGCGTTTTCCACAATCAAGCCTCATGTTTGTAAAGACAGAGCTGAGAGTTGGGCCAAAACAATGTTCCTGCCTCCAAGCCACTTTTTTTCTGCCAGGTTGACATGCCTGCGTTTATTATTTTTTCCTACCAGGGCGAGGCTGCATTTCAGCCTCAGAGATGTTGTAATAATTCACAAAGGATTCTTATACGATCGTATGCACTGGTGTGTAACAAAATTGCCATCCTCCATCTAGTCGTCTCTAAGGCATTAAACTCTAACTACATTACCTCACCGTGCACTGCCATTAAACCCTGAAGACTGCTGAGATCATTGTCCATAAATGTCTCTCTGATATGCCAATTATATCCTATTGAGTCCATTTATGTGACCGTCTGTTTCATCAAACGTGAGAATCATCAGGATTCATTCAGTGTTTTAGTGTCAAAATGGAAAGACTTGTGTCTGTCATCACCTCCTCTATGGTTGATATGGATGTGTTTCCTCATGCTTTTGGTTAAAGCCGAGTTCAAACCACAATAGGACACATGCCTTTTCTGTTTTAACGTTCAGGTTTTCGAGTACAGCCTTTTCACAGAACTATGACATAAGTCTGTGACATAAGTTATAGTTCTGCATGTTTGAACCCCTCTCCAGGGATTACAACAAATTAAATTTAGCTTTGTGATTCTCAGATATTGAACTGTGTATTGTATCAGTTTATAATGAACAAATAAATAAGTTAAAAATAAAGGTTTGACATGATGGCATTCTATTATTTTAACCTATAACATCAAATTCAACTTTTTAAATTTATTTTGTGTTTTTGGGGCTCCCATATGTGTTTTCTATACCCACAAATAACCAATTTTGAACAATCAGGCTTTCATATCATATGGGTGCTTTAATGGAAATTGCTCTCAGGAACATCTCAACTGATATTGTCCTCATCGTGATGTCATCAATGTCACCCTACTTTGTATAATTCCTCCTCTTCTTCAGTCTTCAGTTCCAAATTTGCATTTCCACTTTGTTTTTTCAATGTCCGCCATTGTTGATTTTCCAAGATGGCATGGAATGGAAACAAGCCTGCAGTTTTATCTAGCATCAGTATTATAATGACTCAAATATTAAATAATCTGCACCCCCACCACGTCAGGACATTGTGGTACTGCAGCTAAAGCTGTTTTCAAAGTCCAGAAAGAAATGGTTATATCTCTATATCAGAGTGGTGATTGAGGCTCAAACCATTAGAAATAATCAGGTTTATTGTCACATCACAGTTTTGCAGGTAACAAAAAGTCCCCATCGTGTCATTTTTCCAGGAATAACAAAGAAGGGGAAGAAGGGGGGCGGGGGTAAGGGGATCAATGCAGGATCATGCACTCCACAACACAACACTGACTCCCCTGTGGAAGTCCCTTCTGCAGCCCTCTGGTGATATTCTCACTCCCGTGCGAGGATTTTCAAATCCCAGCAAATAAACAAAACGACGTAACTACTCACCGAAACAAAGCCTGCTAGACCTTGGTAAAAGTCTATTCTCGGAGCTGTGAAGCGTCTCAGGTCCTTAGCTTCTCTCTAAAATGCACTATTTTAATCATTCAATGAAATTAATTAAATAGTGCATTTAATCCAACCAGATCGGCGCAGGCAAAACCCGGAAATGCCGTAGTAGAAAAAATGACTGCCCGGTAAATTCAGGGTACATGGCGTTATTGAAATGGCACAAAGTGCATTTTAGAGAGAAGCTGAGGACCTGAGATGCTTCCCAGCTTCGAGAATAGACTTTTACCAAGGTCTAGCAGGCTTTGTGTCGGTGAGTAGTTACGTCGTTTTGTTTATTTGCTGGGAATTGTAAACACTCGCACGGGATTGAGAATATCACCAGAGGGCTGCGGAAGGCACTTCCACAGGGCGTCAGAGAGAGACTCGCTGTAAACACTGGACCAGGGCTATAGGACTTACCCCAATCCAACCCTTGATGCTGAGTGCCAAGCAAGGAGGCACCGGGTCCCATTTTCCAGAGTCTTTGACTCGGACAGGGTTAGAACCCCGACCTCCCAGTATCAGGGGGGGACACTATAACCATAAGGCCACTAAGCTGGTCAATTGGTCTAAAACACAGTACTGTAGCACACTTTTTGTTTTCCCTACAAGGCATGCAGAGCAGAAAGTATAATAATGAATGGTGGCATTTAGGTCACGGTGGTATACAGAGAAGATTGAGCACATTCAACTTTGAGCCCCAATAATCAGACACAATGCGGGCATTAGTAATGTATCAGTAGACTAAATCCGGGAATCATCTGTGTCATTTTAGCTTAGTAATCTTTAGAACGCTTAGATTTAGAACAGTTGTGAGTGCATGGTTTAGAGCAGTGCTTCTCAAACATAGCAGATATACAAGCTGGGGGGGGGGGGGGGGGCTCAGCGGCCAAATACATCCTTGGCACGAAAACGTTTGAGAACAAGTGATATAAACAACATATATAGGCTACAACAAAAAGAAAACTGCACAATCTAAGCGGCGCAAATCCCAATGAAAGGTGACCTTTTATAGGTGGTATATATACAAAGAATATTGAAACACATTCACACTTTGTGCCGTATAATCATCATCAGACACAATGCGGGCCATTATTAATGGTACCAGACATGTGCTGACGGTGTAAGTTGATGGCTTCATTCCTGTGGGCTGGCACCTCAGCAGACAGGAAGGATATTCACATCACAGGCCCACCCTCTCCTCCCCTCAGCCAAGCTGCGTCTAGCAGCTAGGCAGCACAGATCCAACCATGACCACACAGCCAAGGGCTGTCCTGCCAGCTCACCACCACACCGAATGCTTACAGCATATGGAAAGCATGTGCACACGTCCAACTGCTGTGAGCAGTGCGCCATGTGGCAGCGCATCAAGAAGCACTCAACAACCCCATTGTGTGTATGAATGGACGGCTTTAAAAAGCTATGATTAGAAGTTTAAGTGTTCTTATTGTTGTATGTGTTGTACTGTGTTTTTATTGCTGTGAATAAATACATTATTGTATACTAGTATCGTCGCTTTCGGGTGGAAACCGTGCATGTCCAAAACCGTTAATTTCCAGGAAACTGAAAAAATAACCTGTGTTCCTATGTGGTTAATATTTCGGATAGATATTTATAAAAACCCACAGACAGAGTTAAGCACTATTCCACTTTAAGATCTGCAAGCGCACAACATTACGTGTCGCAATGCAAAGTGTTGTGACTCGTGAGCTTGGGATGCACCCATAACCAGTACCCTGACAGTGACTGTACAACATGTATTGCATAATCGTGGGAAAACTTGCATCATTCCAGCCTTGCCTAGTTCCGAGGCCGATTAACAATGTCTTCAGGACCTGCAGAATTATATGTATTAGGCCGCCGACCCCTATCTCAACATATTTTGTTCCAGGGAAGATTTGAGTTAAAAAAATAATAATAATAACACAGATGCTTTCCCAGTTTGAATGGGTTAAATTGTTTTTTTGTTTAGAATTTCTGAGAAATGAGCAGGACGATTTGGTGTGGGATTTAACTGCATGGACAACACTCACACATGGCGTTTACAACAACATGCTCTCTCATCATCTGGACATGAGAGAGAGAGAGAGAGAGAGAGAGAGAGAGAGAGAGTGCGAACGAGTTTCCTCTATTGTATCTGATGTCGTCAGAGACATATTAAAGGCCTTGTGTGATTGGTAGATAAAGGAGTTCATGATCTGCCCACAACCAGGGCAGACAGTTTGACTTCACAACAATGTGAAGTTGTGCACCCACTTCACCCCATGGAATGGATCTTCCCAAAGAACTAGCCGCCACAGTCTGTGACCTTTCTGAGTGCTCTGGTGTAATTATACATTGTGGACCTCTGTTGCCGCACCAATAAAAGTGCAGACTTCATTAAAAGGAAGTCGTGGGTTCTTTCTTTTTCGGGGACTTTCGACACTGCTATGGCCTCGTTCCAGGTTTTCGTTCCTCTTGCTGCAATGCCACACACGGTCCCATTCAACACGTATTAATGCTTAAGTGTCCATTACCACTGACTCAGCTCACTTGCATTCATGGCTATAAGCTCTATTTCGCCTGACTTTTCTACCAAGAAATGTTACTCATTCTTTAGGTTCATGAATGTGTGTGTGTGTGTGTGGGGGGGGGGGGGGTCTTAATTCTTTGTATGAAAAACAGCAACAAATAGCCTTTTTTACCTTACAATTTTGACAATGTTTTTATGACATTTTGTCACGAGTTGTCCCACTCCCACATTTTCAATTATTATGATAATGTTTTAATTCAAATATAGCGAAAGCCCAATGTGTTTCCCCGCCATGTTATAGCACAGATTTTATCATTTGATTTAGAGTAAATGCTAAGGTTGAGATGATCTCCACTGAATGGAACTGCACAGTAAAAATCCTCAGTGATCATTTAACTCTAGAGGAAGTGAGAGCATTTGCATGCTTCCAGAGTAACATTTATACCGACTCGAGGATTTTTACCGCCTACAATCATTATGGCCGTAGAATCCAGATGGGTTTGTTTGTTTTCACTGACAAAAGCGAATATGCTTTGGCAGACTACTGCCTCCCAGACATCTTTAAGCTGTCCGTCAACGGCCGCCGCCGTTTGAATTTCATTATTATGATAAAAACACATGTTAGCCATTCATATTTGTGTGTGTGTGTGTGTGTGTGTTTCGATTAGCTTCTCCTCTTGCCACTACAATCCAGAATATTTCTTGCTTATGAAGCTCTTGAATTCTTATCAAATTGTTCCAGATGCTGCTTCTATTTGTCCATTTCTTTGTTTCAGGGGATTTGGAGACGTGGTAATGAAGTTGTGCGCGCTAGCATAGTGGACTTTCACCATACTGTTCCCGCTATTCTGTCGACACCAGGGGGGCAGTCAGACAGATATTTTGTGAAGCCACTAAGGAAATCGGGAAATATGAAATATGAACTTGCAGGAGCAAGTTCATATAATGGCCTGTTGTGGCGCTGTCATTGGGCCCAAAAAAACCCATAGCTCCATAGAGGCCCATGTATTTGGGCCAAATTTCACCTAGACTGTATTACCTTAATAAACATGGTCATGAATACTTTCTGCTTCCAGTCACTAGTTTAAAGTCTCATTTCTCATGTCATAATATTCTTTTTGGAAAATTATGGTCCCATTTATTTAAAAAATGACCATAAAGTCGCGTATGTTCTGAGGGGCGTGGCTACCGTTACAGTCTATGAACGGGAGCCACCCCCCGTTCAGTCAAAATAAAAACCAACGAAGAGTAAGGGGGGTCCCGCCTCGTTGTCTGGGCCAGCCAATGGCCAGCTGGGCCCAAACGGAGCCAGCCAATGGCCAGCTGGGCCCAAACGGAGCCAGCCAATGGCCAGCTGGGCCCAAACGGATCTAGAAATATGGCGACTTATAGTGCAAGGAATTACAGGCTTCATTTTACGCCCATGTTAGACCCGGGGAACGCTTTGTCCATATTTTTTACAGTCTATGGTCGACACCCAGGGACTTTAGGAATAGCACGCAATTGGTCCTGTCTTGTCAAACAAAACCAGAGTGTCAGTCTAGAGGGTTTCGTCTATTTTCTTTTTATCGGTGGTTCTCTGTTTACTGTGATTTTAGATTATTTTGGCGTATTCTGGCATTACTGTTCTGTTAAATAATTCAGAAATAATCCAAAATAGCAGATCTACAAGCCCACAATGTGTCACAATGTGACTTGTTGTGAGCAGTTGGAGAACTGTGGACACAGGACCACAAAGAAAGTAAAATAAAATGACCCAACAGCACACAATGTGTAAACAATGACCTTGACCTTTGCAAAATGTTGGTACTGAACCTCGGTCTGTGTGTAGTTTCATTTCAGACACAACTTCAACATGAAGTGAGCTTGTATATCTGCTATTTTCACTACGTGACACTTAATGCGGGCATTAAAATTAAGATACAAGGCTTCTGCCCAACAGCAATGAATAACAATACAAATATGAATGGGCGTCATAATACCACCCCTCAGAGATATGAGAGTGCTACAGACGAATAACAGTTTAAGTCCACACTAATTATCCATAATGTATAAATGATGGAGACAAGACAACGAGGCCTTTTCGTGAAGGGGTCAGAATAAAATTTGGACTTAAACTGTTATTCGTCTATAGTTGCGAACGCAGTGAGCCACTTACTATGAGACCCTGCTGCTCATGTCTGTCTGTGTGTCTGTGTGTGTGTGTGTCTGTCTGTCCCGCTGTGACACCACCCGCCCGCCACCAGAGGGCGCAGCTGTAGCACACACACACACACACACACACACACACAGGGCGCAGCTGTAGCACACACACACACACACACACACACACACACACACACACACACACACACACAACCACACACACACGAGCTGCGTTCGCTTCCCGCGTTTGCGCGTCTTACTTGTACTCTATTAAACAAATAGATAGCCTCATATCATGGAGTTGAAACAGGAGGCTTTTCCTTTCACTCCAGGCATCGCCACTGAGAACCGTCCACTAATAGTGTGTTGTCGTATTCCAATAAGGCACTCCTACTTAATTGTCTCCACACCGTTTGAGAACAACTATTACACATGTAGACTCCTACAGAACCATTCTTGTATAAAACGGTAAGTTACGACATCTGTTCTGATCTGTAGCCTATGCCGTTTTATTGATTACTAAAAGACAAGTGACAGGACGCCGTCAACATGACAATGACTATTATACGAGAGAACCAGACGTTGAATATTTCAAACATGAAACCTGGCAAAGATGAGCATGTTATTACAGAGTTCTTTGTCAGACACTGGAAATATTTCAGCAGCGTTTTTCTTCTTTTTTATCTATGGTGACACAAGGCAGATGTCTGCTTCTGTTCATCTGAAGACACAATCAAGCATGTTTTTGAATGACAAGTCTTCCAAGAATCTGCCATGCAATTCAAGCGCAACAAAGGATATGGAACAGATTATCTAGGAAGTCATTTCTATGGAGGGGTTTCTTGTTTACAAACATTACTGGGTGTGCACGCATTCAGGAGCCAAAACCACTTTGACTGAAACACGCACACCAGCAGCTAATTGCGCATGATTAAAGTCAACCCACAGATATATAAACGTAGATACCTCATTGGCCGCTGCTCATTGGCCTCCATGTCTTGCGGGGAGAGCCGCGCCTAAATGCATTTACGCCTATATGTCTGTGGAAACGGCTGGTCTATCCACTATTCAAACAATCATAACCAACTTTCCAAATTTCAGTCGACTAAATCTACATTAGATTTTGGTTGATACTGAAAATAGCCGATCTACAAGTTGTGTAAGCGTGTCGATGACCTCCTATAGAGCGTCGCAGTCCCGCCCCCCCTCGAGAGACCCGGAAAATAAATCCCCGTTCATTTTCCTCGTAGACTTTTCAGAAAGTACTGACGTTTACGCCGCGTGACAAATCATGACAACGAACTTTTGTTGTTTTTCTTCTTTGTAATTATTTGTTTGGTCCAAAATATTGTGTTTGTTGTCATGATTTGTCACGACAAGAGTTGGCTTTGTACGTATAAATACGTTTTGAATGGGAAAAATGCATTGGGAACTATTTCCTGGGCCTGGTGTCGTCATGAAAGGGGGCTGCGACGCTCTATAACCAGCTTTGTGTGTTTCTGTGAATCATAGCGATGATTTGATTGACTGATCACCCCATAGCGTTGATTTTATTGGCTGAGCAAAATTGAGGATAAAAAGTGAGGGCAGAAAAGTGAAAATTGCGATTGGCCGGAATGTGAATGTCATGATGCATGATGATGTATGATGACAATAAGTGCGCTCCTCACTTCACACGTGGGTGTTTTTTTTCCTTTATTGACGTAATTGTCAATATATTTACTCTTAGTTTTATTCATTACAGCTTAGTTCTTATTTAATTTTTATTTCGTTTTTTTCAGTGAAAAAAGGTCAACTAACATCTTTCGTCATATGAGAATCAAATGGCTGCAGCAGTGAGCTGCAGGGCATGACCACACGACCTCAAGGACAAGTCTGTCTCAAACTTGGAAGATTTGTTCCATAAAGAGAAGAAACTGGAGCAGTGCGGACATTTAGAGCCTTTTATTAGGTGCTAAGTATACAAAAACGACTAACGTTTAGACCAGAGTAATAGGGTGGCAGCATTTGGGCATGTCTTAAATACAGGCTGGGCTATCAATGAGCCAATGACAAGATGCCATGATACATGTAATAACCAGTTACTACCAGCAGTCTAAACAGTTAAGAGGGTGGCTATGGAAAAAAACGCTGTTGAACAGTAAAATAAGTAAAGTAAAACAGTGATTCAACCATAGAAAAGCCATCAAAGTAAAAAAAAAAAAAAAAAAAATTTAGGAACAGTTCACATACATAATTAAGGGCCTTGTGGCCAAATATATATAGAACTAGAAAAAGTGCCCTTCCGGGCACAGGTCTCCACCAGGTTATCCACAGATCCGTGCAGTTAGAGGTAAAAACACTTTTCGGCCAGTTATAGCGCCACCTTGAGGCTGAGTTGAAATTGTTCATGTGGCATTTCGTCCTCGGCCTAGTGGGAATGTGGGTGCACAATTTCACGGAAATCACGCGATGTGTTCATGATTTGCAGCATTTTGTTTGAAACTGAGCACTCCTGTGAACTTTGGAAGCCAATCTTAACCAATCAGGATGGAGTCTGATAAATCTGAAAGACCCGTTTCGTTGAATGGCTCTAGAGAGACTGTGTACCAATTTGCGTGATGTTTGGACAAAATCTGTAGGTGTACTGTGCAAAAACGTGTTTTGCACAAAGCGGCCTCCTGGTGGCGCTATAACAGGCCGTTCTGGAAAGTTTGGGGCAGAGGTTCATGGTTGGCATCCAGGGAGTGTGTGTGCAAAATATGGCATTGAAAAACTTGTTTTGCACAAAGCGGCCTCCTGGTGGCGCTATAACAGGCCGTTCTGGAAGGTTTGGGGCAGAGGTTCATGGTTGGCATCCAGGGAGTGTGTGTGCAAAATATGGCATCGACCGGGTTAACGGTGGCCGAGATTAGCTGTTCACGGACACACGGACACACGGACGGACACGCGGACGGACGGAGTGCAAAACATACTCTCCCCACATGCCTTCGGCCTGGTGGAGACAAAAAGTAAAATACAGTGGCACATCAAAAACAAGACAATAAAACACTCTCAGAGCAAAAAATGAAGACCTCAGGGACCGTCTCGAAAGGGGCATGTCTATAAGAAACATGAAAGGCTCAGTTCTTCCTTCAGGCCATTAGGTTCTAAAGTGTCAAGTGTGTGTATCCACAGTGCTTCTCTGCGGAGCAATTTGTTGATTATATCACCTCCCCGTGGCGGGGCTGTGATTTCTTCTATTCCCCAAAATTTGAGGGAAGCTGGTGACCCATGCATGGTTAGCAGCTTTATAATGCCTGGCCATAGTATAATGGTTTTGGGTTCGAATGGCGGTTTTGTGTTCTCCAATTCTTAGTTTTAGTTGTCTTTTGGTGTGGCCTATGCTAGTCCACATGGACATTTATGTGTTGAGTTGCAGTTAATAAAAGATGATATTTTGTGTTTTTTACCTGTGCGTGGATGGGTAGAAAAATAAATAGAATTAAAGGAATTGGAGCATTGTGCGCAGTTACCGCATTTATAAAAGCCTTGTGGGGTGTTTGAGAGCCATGTCGAGGGAGGGGGGGGGGGCATTCATGTCCGAGTGGACTGGGTCAGTACATATGCTTGCAAGTTTGGGATCACTTTTCAGGATGTGCCAGTGTTTAAGGAATGCATTTTTAATTACCCCTACCCCTGGTGTGAAAGGTGTGGAGAAACAGAGTCGTGTTGTGTTCACCTATGTGGCCATGAGCACCAGTATATGACTATGAATACCAGTAAGGGCGCTGTTGTGCCAGAAACAGAGAGAGAGATAGATTAGTGCTGCACTGTTGCCTGCTAATGAGAGAGAGAGAGAGAGAGAGAGAGAGAGAGAGAGAGAGGAGAGGAGGGGGGGAGAGAGGGGAGTTGCACCACTCAGTTCACACGGGTGTGATTTTTTGAGGGATGTTCGGTCAGTGTGAAGCGCACTGTTATAGGCTGTATCCAAGTTTTCTTGGTTATAGCCTCTTTCTCTTGGAAAGATTTGTTCTTCCACGTAATGCTGTAAAGCGTGAGGCTGCTCCTGCGTTCTGCCCCCAAGCTGCACACAAACCCATCTATATGGAAAATGCTTTTGCTATATTAGATGAATAGAATGTCTGACTTGGCTTTTGTATGGCGCTTCATGGTGGCTGGGCTGAGTCAAATTAATTATTGGACAACAGATCAGCCATCCCCACACACACACACAATCAGGAACAGCCACATTATCCAGACAGACCGTTATTGCGCTCTCTCCCCCTGTAGCAGTTTGTTTCTGTGCAGCGATACAGTTTCTACTTCATCAGTTTATACAACGGCATGGCATTGGCAAGCAGCATAATGGAACTGGACAAAAAAAATTGCTTGTCAGTGCACGTATCCTGTTGTTGTCTTTGCACCACCATTGAGTCAGTCAGTTTCATGTGCCAGCCACAGGTTGGAAGGTTTTGGTTGGGAAGGATTTGGAAATCAGGTATTGGGCCAAAAAAACGCTAATAATGGATTGCATTTTTACTGGGGTTAGGTTAGGTTTAGGCATAGTTTTATTGAGGGTAAGTTTAGGAATACATTTAGGGTAAGGCATAGTTTTACTGAGGTTAAAGGGATAGTTCATATATTTTTTTAACTTAAGCTGTATGAAATACTTGCCATTAATATAGTGGTCGAGTCCCGTGGTGGAAGTTCTGCTTTGGTTTTGGTGAAATATTAAGTAGTGTTGTGGGGGGCACAGGGGGCAACTAATGTCATTTGGATTGTTGAACTATATTTCTAAAATATTAGTGCAACTTTCGTTCATTTTTTACCCCTCTATCATACGGAACTATGTTTTTTGTGTCCATATCATTACGCCCAAAAATAGTTCCATGTGATTGAGGGGTCAAAGTTGAACGAAAGTTGCGCTGATATTTTAGAAATAGGTCAACAATACAAATGCCGTTAGTTTTGTGGATTAATTTACTTTTACTGCATGCGTGGCCCCAGTGCCCCCCACAAAAACCAGGGCAGAACTCCCACCGCGGGACTCGGGCAACCAACTAATACAGTTGCTGCACTATTATTCATGGAAAATATTTCATACAGCTTAAGTTAAAAAAATCGGAACTATCCCTTTAAGTTTAGGAATATGGTTAGGCTGAGTCATAGTTTTACTGAGGTTACGTTTAGAACGGTACGTCGCAAGATATGACCCCGGGACGAGTGTATTTTGGGGCGACCGTTCTTGTATTTAAAAGAAAAAAGCCTGTCACAGACAGACACAAATTATTAAAAACATAATCTCTGTCTCATGGCCTTCCTCCAGAGATAATGGCTCACATTACGATTAGAGTGTAGAACTATAGTGGTTCCCAAACCTTTTAGCTCCAGGCCCACGATGTGAGCTTGTGGATCTGCTATTATCAGTACTTCTTAAACTTTGTATCCATTTCTTTTAACGCCATTTCATATAGCTTTAAAAAAAGGTTATAATAATTGGCGGCAACTCTCGACCCATGCTGATGTGTGTGATGTTATTCTGATCATATGACCACAAACGATTACTCATCATAACAATCCATGTTTACTAACATTTGATAATCCACTTGGTTGTGAATTACATAAAGAGCGTACCATGCCTGTGGTCTGGCTTGATCTAAATAATAATAATCATAATATATTAATACCTGATGAAAAGTGGTGATTGTTTTATTGGAAATGATTACATTTACTTATTTTATTTCTGAAATAACGTCTGAGGTTGTAGAAGGAAGAAAATAAACTTCAGATTTTTTTTATTATAGTGGTTTTCTACTATTCGTGACCCATATAATTGGTCCGCGACCCAAAGAGTTTGGGAACTAGTGCTCAAGAGGTAAATCCGCTGGATTTGGGAGTTTTTATTTCTCCATGTTCCTGGAATCAGCTCAAAAAACACATTAAACTGGAGCACTTAATCCCTTTGGATGAGTTTAGAAGTTTACCTCAGATGTTAACCCATTCTGAACGGGAACCCCTTTTGGTGTTTTTTAGCATTATGTTATGCTTTAGCTGTTGAAAAATAGCAGATCTACAAGCTCATAGCGCTCCACCGAATGGCGCGCTACGAAGCTTGTCGGTCTGCTATTTTTTGAAAAATTGTGAGAATGTGGCGCAAATTCTTCAGAGTGAACGTTTTTAACTCCAATCTTTGCTTCTGGGCGGAGGTTCCTGGAACAACATATTTTCAGATGGCGGTCCGTGGCCAAATACAGATACTTCTGGGGGTCGTTGATGTGGAAATGGTTGAGCACCACTGACACATATAGAAACAGAGGTTTTTCAGATTTAGAAGACATTTTTAGAATCGTTTTCAGGTATAAAGAGGTTAAAGAAGACTGCGGGGTCTGCAGCTGTGTTACTGAAGCTTGTGTCAATGTGTCAAATTTGTCTTTCGTGCTTTTGATTTGGATTGTACGTTGTTGTAAATCCCTGGTTGTTGCTTCTCTCTTGGCCAGGGCCCTTGTAACAGATACAAGATATCAATCTCAATGGGACTCACCTGGAGAAATAATAGAGACTTAAAAAAGAAAAGGGAAAAAATACCCTAAAAATCTCGGTGTCTCGAGCCAGAATATTGTCTCCCTGTCTCTCCAGCTCTTTTCGTGCGTGCGTGCCTACATGCGTGTGTGCGTGCATGTGAAAGAGAGAGAGAGAGAGAGATAGAGATAGAGCGAGAGAGAGTAATTTAGCATGGGAAAATATTTTATTCAATTTAAATTAAGTGCCAGAATCTCATTTTCCAAAATGTAATCACGATTTTGATCTGCAGTTCATCTGTCAAATGAGCTGCACTTGAGTCACCATTATACAAGCTCTTTGTTGTGAGTGTTCTTCTATTAAGCTGTGTTAAGACTGAAGTCACCATCGGTCGGTTTATGAGCAAGTGTTCTGCCACTGGCATTTTGCAGAAAGACTGACGCAGGACACGTTTGACTGCCGCCCAAGCTTCTAAAAAGAAAAAACGTAAAAAAGCCTAGTGAGTGTTTCTCCCATATTCTGTAAATCTGTAGCATGCAGCCATTAATATAAAGAGACCTGGCTCTGTTTTATCGCATACAGTGTCTTATTAAATTTACAGCACAGCACGCTGAACTCTACAAAAAGTAATCGCCACGCTTCCAGTTTCCACTCAGTTCCCCCAATGAAATTTAACTGGAATAATTTGCTCTCTCATTACGTTATTGGTCCTTCTGTGTGCAAACATCATAAACATATGACCTTGTTTCACCTATGGATGAAAAAAAAGAAGGAAAGGCTTCACGGGCTTTGGCATGCAGTGAAAATGCAGTAATTTGCTATGTTGTAAAAAGTTAAACGAGTAATTTGACAGGTGTAAATGATCCGGTGTACCGTAGTTTCTAATTGGATTTCTATTTCTCCAGCCTTTGACTGCAGCATTGTCGCTATGAATAAGGCAGGATATAATAAGACACAGTCTGAGGCTTTAGCGTTCTTCTTCGTTGATGCTTTTGTTGTTTAGCGACAGACCGGTATACCATCGTGTTCCTTTTCCAAGCACTGCTGTGTGAAGCTGCCAACTTGCTTCAAGAGTATTACTGAAAGAATTATAACGGTGCTAAGCAAGGCAAAGCAACTATATTTACCCAGGGTAACGGGACTAAGCTCAAGAACTTGTTTACAGCCAGGCCCTGCTCATAGAACATTTCATGGTAGGGGTTCAATGCCTTGCTCAAGGGCACTTCAGTGGTGGTACTTTTAATGTGCCGGTCCGGGGATACGAACTAGCGACCTTCCGATATCAAGAACGCTCCGCAAACCGTTCGGCCACTGCTGCCCCTCAGAGGTTTGGATTAACAATTGAACATTTTGGTGAAGAGATTGGCGTAGCGCATCGGGTATGCAACCTTAGGCACGGGTGCCAACATTGACACATGGGAGGGTGATCACTGGCACACTGGCATGAATAAAGGTCAAATTTACTAAGTATCGAGGTGTATGTAACACTGATAGTCAATGAAGGTATCTATGAAATGTAAACGTTTAATCTGCAACACAATTTTATAAAATATGTACTGGGGTCCCTGTTTAATCTCTCTCTCTTTCAGCTATAAGGGGTCCATTGCCTGAAATTGTTACCTGGTGTTTCAGTAGATTGGGCTGGACCATAATCAGGATGTCAGAGGGGGCTTGCAATGTGCTTTTTCTATTGATGATAATTTATGTTGTAGTATAGTGTGAAAAGGGATATTGTTGAGTTTTGTAATATAGACTATAATTGATTGAGTTTATGTATTTATTGTATTGTATTGTATGTTTTAGATTTGGAATACACCCCTTTAAATGGAACAGTCCAGGCTCATTAGCCTTCCTATAAAAGGCTGGCAGTGTTCTGATTGAGCTAAGTTGAACGTCACCATGTAAGGCCATGTAATGTGTGACAGAATTGATCCATGTTGTATCTGTTGGCTGGATGGGTTAAAACTCAACCGTGGCTCCCGACATGCGTGGCAGGTTAAAATCACCCGTGGCTCCTGACATGCGTGGCAGCTTACAACTAACCCGTAGCACTTAGCAGCTTAAAACAAACCTGTGGCGTCCCTGTGAGGTTAGGGTTTTGGGTAGCGTGTCGGTTTAATACCTGTCGGTCTGCTAGTACGTCGGACCAAACACACCCTCTGTACTGCTTCCAACCGCTAAAAATGGTCATTCTCACAAGACCTCTGCCGGTGTAGAGACAAAAAAGGAGGAGGCAGAGCCCCATGGGGACTCTGGATAAAAAAAGTACATATTGAACCTCCTGTTTGAACCTCTTACAGCCAGGTTATAGGACAGAAGGTTGAATGTTGGGTGCAGTGTCTGTAGGGTGGGTGATGTGTTATGTAAGCAGCCAGTCACATCTGGCCTGAGTTAAACTAATTAGACTCAGAGCTGGTGGGTGTGAAACTGTGAATACACTACTGTGCACCCACCTATGCCTGATTCTATTCTACGTCTGAGCATAGACATGGTAATGCCCCGCCTGCCTCTGATTGGCCTATACCGACACTGCTCGTCTTACCAGACTTCCCTCACACACACGCTCCAACAGTAGTGGCAACATTCCAAAAAATTAATAAAACGGAATGTCAAAATATCTACCGCGGTGGCTGAGACCAGAGCCATATAGTAATGGTTGAGACAAAGCAGTGAAAGGTCCTGAAAGATACATAATGTCAGTCTTACCCAATAATAACACAAGGCTGCTGTACTTTATACCTGATACTAAGCATTAAAGTATGATGTAGACATGGCAAACTGTAAACGCATATTTAGAAAATAAAATGTCACCTGCATGTATATTCCTAGACTACACCATAGATTTATAGGTTCATAGGTTGGGGATTTGTAGTGCATCTAGGTATTCCACTGCTGGGGTGCAGTACGGAGATATTAAGAGAAAAGAAAAAAGATCCAATTAATAGCAAAACAAAGGACAAAGAAGACTAGACTATAGTATATATATATATATATATATATATATATATATATATATATATAATAGGACAACAAGAACTCAGTCACACTGTCAGTCAGTCACAACAGGAGGGAATAGAAACTATACAAACACACATGCACACACGCACACACACACACACACACACACACACACACGGTGCACGTATGCGCGTGTGCACACACACACACACACACACACAATCCCCCCCCCCCCCCAAAGAAACAAGTGAACCTAGGAGTCCTCTAGTCTACAGCGACAAGGTGGGTCTTAAACATATATTTAGAAGTCCCAAGGGTGAGGGCAGCTGCCTTTGAACCTCAAAGGGCGAGTGTGTTCCACAACTTCTGTGCCAACACAGCAAAGGCACCCGCCCTTACTGTGCTAGACCATGGAGTCTTCAAACTGTCAGATCTGAGTGACCAGGAGCTGGCGTCAACGCCATTGACGTGCCGCAACGGGAAGCTGCTCCCAGAGAATGGAAGTGAATGGGGAAACTGATGCTTCTGACACATGAGAAACATGTGACTGTGTATCTGAGTATAGGCCTTGTGCACTCCATTTGAACGTAGGGCCTATGAACCTATGATCTGCTCGTTTTAAAGGGCCTGTGTATGAAATCCAAAGCAGTAAAAATGCTGCCTTCATGAATTTGGATAAGAGTGGAAAGATCTTGTAATCTAAGGAGCAGAGTTGCGCAAGAAATACGTTTCCAATAATCTTAAACTTTTATTTCCCCCCAAAACGATGAAAGTGCGAAAGAGCAATAGTTTTATTTGGTCTTTCATAAATAAGGATGAAAACATCACAGCAGCTTGTAAATCAGCTCAGCTGCCTGTAATAAATTGTGTCTGTTGCATGGAAACCTCACCCATGCAAGCACGGTCAGGAGCAGGACGAATTAGTGACGTCACTATTGGGGCCAGATCAAGTCAAACCAACACTAGTACTAGTCTGATCTGGCCCAGAATATCACCTGATTCCAACCAACATACATTCTGCCCACTAAGACGGATGTCCCTGGATGAATCAGAGAGAGTCTGATCGAGGCCAGATCAACTTAAGTCATATCGTACAGTACCTAGTCAGATCTGACCCAGAATAAGCTGTATTATTTTAACTGGTGAAGACGTCCTGGAAATGACGTAAAGATCATCCCCATATGGGCTGTGATCTGGCCACCGGAGGACGTTATCATAACGCCATCATGATGGAATTTGGCTTGCTGGGCATATATTTCCTAAAAACAGATTTGTCTCACACTGTATCAAGTAGGGTGTTCATTTACAAAAAACAAGAATGACACTCAAGTCATAACTTTTGTTTCTCTGTCACAATCTTCTGGCCGTTAATTGTTTCTGACGTTCTGTTGCTGGTTCAATCACTGTGTTTTGTTATGGCTTTCCTTTAGCTTCAGTTAATTCATATCATTAGCTTCTCTTGCCATTCTCGCTCTGTCCGTTCCGCGTCATACCAAAGCGTACACGGGTTGTGCAAGGACGCGCTGCCAGTCGCTGTGATTGACAGCCTAAACCTAACCCTAACCTTAACCTCAGTAAAACTATACCTAACCCTAAGCCTAACCTTATATTCACAACCCGTGTTGAATTTAGTATGTTGCGTCCATTCCTCTTGCAAACACATTGTGCCGTTCAGACGATGGGTTTTATGGGTAAGTCTCCCATTGGCTTAGAGGCAGCCAATCATGAAAAAGTGTCCACTACAGTCGTCTTCGGTCGTCTTTACTAGAGATGTCCCGATACTGTATCGGTATCGGTTCATATCGATATCGGCGAATATGCTAGTCTAACCACCGATCCGACACAAGGGTAAGGGGTTGACACTATGGCAGGTAAATAAAATGTTGGGACATTGGAGTTTGCTTTCGAGTTGCCAAAACTGCAAGTGCACATTTGAGTGAGGAGTCTGCTATAAACACAACACGAGATATATAGCTAGATAGCTATGAACACAACACGAGATATATAGCTAGATAGCTATAAACACAACACGAGATATATAGCTAGATAGCTATGAACACAACACGAGATATATAGCTAGATAGCTATAAACACAACACGAGATATATAGCTAGATAGCTATATAAACACAACACGAGATCACAACACTGGTATCGGTATTCGGTATCGGCCAACACAGAAATTGTGGTATCGGATCGGGAACAAAAAAAGTCTATCGGGGGACATCCCTAGTCTTTCCCTAGTCGGTCGTTACTATCAAATGTAGCACCTGGCCAAAAGTTGGAATATGGAGATAAGAGGTTTCTGCCCGACAGAGACGATCCTGACCAGTTCTGTTCCTGGACGTAGGAACAGTTCATGTCAGGTTCGCTGCGTCCCTGGGATCCATCAAGTCCCATACAGTACATCTGCTTGGAAGATGTGACTTTAACTAGGCTTTACAAGCATTACATAATCGCCTGATAGCAATTATTTGCGCTAATCGCAATTATTTCTGCATAATTGTTACTAAAATGGTTTCCATTCATCAAAAGCAGCTGGATGAAACTAACAGAAGTTTTATCAAATCATACTTTCCATCATTATTTCCACAACGCCCGGGCTCTTTTACCCAATTTCGACCTGGCATCCTTATTTCGGGCATTTGGGGTTAAAGAAATGTTGAAAAGATCAGATCTGCTCACAATGCGTGGCATCACAATGCTTTGTGATCTTGTGGATCCATTTCCGAGGAAGCAGATGTGGCGATATTATGTCTGAAAGCAGCGGGGGATTGCGCTCCCCCCAGGTTAAAGCTCACCAAAGGGGCGGCGGTTAGTCATATCCAACAATGCTTGGCGGTCATATACTATTAAAGAGTCAATGTTTCCAGTGACCAGTGTCAGGGACAGCAAAACACAACTGAGAGGGACAGAAAATCTACATTGAGACAAAAGTATATTTTTTGTGGGAACTGGCCAAGAGGCAGAATAAATGTACGCCTACACATCTTTGCTAAGAACCAAAGAACAATAGGACATCCATGATACACAGCAAATATCTCAATTATAACAGGAAAACAAGAAAAAGCTAATAATCAAACATGAAGTAGAAATGCACAAAATGTATGTATTGTAGACAATGTAGACCTACAAAGAGCCTATAGTAAACATCCAAGCAATTAAGTGCAAATGTTGGTGAGACATCTACGGTGATCCTTTTGAAACTTCTCAAGGGAATCGGCGAGGCCAATTTGAGTCTGGTCTGTAGGTCATTCCAAAACCATATAGGGACCATTTTTTTACATCTGCTAGAATGATTGACCCTTGGGGTCCCTCCCAAGTACCCCTGGGGGTCCCCAGGGGTACTTTAGTTTGTCAGTTTGGTACACAGCCCGCTGTCTTGTCACTGTCACATCATGTACAGTAGATGTGTTTGTGATGATCCCAGCTTAATAGATTTGCAACTGTTGAAGTACAATATTTATCCTTGTAGAACATTCAACATCAACTTGGTCACAATCACCAAGTTTATAGATAGATACAAGTGTGAGTGAAAAGGTTCCAAAGTTTCAAAAATAGCGAAACAAGTGCACAAAAAACAGATATGATGCATGGCCATAAGAGTAAATGAGGAGGAATATCAGTCTTTCAAAAATACATGTGACAAGTGACAAAGCCTATGTAAAGGTCTTTGAAATATGAACTGCCGTCTGTCACTCTCACCCTGCTGCCCTATTTTGTCCATGTCATAGCCATAACCTGCTACCTTTGACGGACGCTGAGTGTAGTATGATCAAGTAGGGTATTAATTGATGACAAAACACAAAAGGTTCCATGGAGATAAGTGGTTTCTGCCCGACAGCCACGATACTTAGTTGACCAAGGTCTCCCAGGGGTCTATTCTTGGTCCCCTACTTTTTTCCCCTCCCATCTCTTTGCCAAAAATAGATCTACAAGCTATTTTTTCTGAACCTTATAGATGGGATGTTTTCACCCAGCATAGGGATGCTAGGGTTGATGTGGTTAACAGTGAACGTATGAGAGCCGCCATTGGGCTGAAGCCCCATGAAGTGAACGGAGTTTGCATAACTCTGTCTTACTATTATATGGCTCTGCAGAGAACCAACTCAGACATGACCACATGACCTGTCATCGCAATTTAATAGAAGGAAAGTCCTTGGGTTCACTTCAGAGGATTCCTTAGTCCATCGCACGATATTTTCAACAAAAATAACGGATTTCCAACTGAGAATTCTGCCATTTTATGTTGAGCAACGAAAGTGGGCACCGATATGGTTGACTGGTCTGAATAGCTACAGTTGGAGTCATGCGCAACAGCACCGCACTGGTAAGGAAGAGAATAAAATGAAACACAAATGTTCCCAGAATAAATAGACTCACTATTTTTTGAATAGTGATGGGTATCTGGGAGAACATCCAAAATATTGTCAGTTACTATTATCGTTACTGTTGAGTAGAAAGATTAATGTCCAAAACGGTTACTTTTCGAGAAATGGGGAAAATAATTACCTGTGTTCCAATGGATTCAATGTGGTTATTATTTTAGTCACAAGCTCTTGTTAACACTTTTCATTGGTTCAGTGTTTATAAAACCCACAGACACACTTAACTTCCAAACTAGCGAAGATATTACCAAAACATTTAAAGGAAAAAGGAAAAAAGGAAAAAGAAACTCTACAAGCTCAGTGCATCATAATGTGATGTGTCATGAGCTTGCAGATCTGCTATTTTTTGCTGCTTTTGTTACTTTCAAAATTGGCCTGAAAAAACATCTATCAGGAGACCACAAGGGGAGGTAAATGTAAATTCCCATAGAAAGAAGGTGTCATCAACTATTCTGCTGTTTTCCTTCTTTCCTGTTTTGTATTTGTTGAGGACATGTTTTATTGCATACATTTTAATGCTGTTGATGAATTGAATACATAGGACCACAATGGTAAGAAGTCCACTGGGTATCTTTGTGTTATCCTTTTAGCCGTAACGTCTGAGTGCTGTTTACATTAACTACCGGTAATTTAAGTATTAAATCAAGCGCTTGTAGTTGAGTAATAATATTCAAGCAGGAGTAGCCTATCTATACTTAACCTAAAAAAATAGAGGTACTTGTTATGTCAGCCACTGACAGTCAGCATAGTTGCGTATTGGGTCCAGACTGTGATGGAATGCAGACAGAGGGCTATCTCGTCTGGATGTTCTGGAGAGCGTCGTAAAAGTTGAAAGGGTTCCTTCAGGAAGAGGCACGGCTGGTAAGTGGATCTTTAAAAGAGTCAAAGAAAAAAAAACTCTATACTGTCATAAAAGAGCTGCAGGATTTCTGTTTTCATGTTACATCACCAGCAACGACAGTGAGGTCATCACGTAGCCTCGTGCCTGGCTTTTATGAGACAGCCTGTCCTTTTACTTTACGAGTCAGGTCGCAAACTAGCGGATCTACAAGCTTATGATGCATTGCAGGCACAGCATGTCGTGAGGCAGCAGATTGTATGATGAAGTGTAAATCAGGCTTTGAGTATGGGTGGGGTTCCTCTCTACTAAATCCATCCGTGTTAAAAGTGAATGTGGCACTTAGACAGAAGCGACACACCCTCTCAACCCCATAAAATTACTTCATTTTCTTGTCTGCTTTTTCTTTTGACACACGCACCAGACAAACACGTCTTTAAAATGAATTATAATGTTAAAGAGTGGAGTCTGTTCTTATTCTGTGGACTGTTGCTGCTGCTCTCATATGGGGAGCGCAGAGCCACAGGGTTCTATAATAAAAAGGCCCAGTTTGCATGCCGGCGCATCTCATTAGGGCATTGCTTATACACATTGTGTGTGGGGGCGAGTTTTCCACTCCATTGGTAAAAAGAAAAATAAGCAGAATTTGCTCATGCAAAAAAATATGCATACCTGCACACACAGCGAAATACAGAAAGTTAAGCTCATTCTGAAAGTCGTCACTGTCGGGTGGAAACCTTGTTACGACCAGTTCGATTCAAATTCAATCGATTCACGATTCAAATCCAAAAATAGTGGATCGACATGTTCGAAACGCTTTGCTTTGTGCCATGTTTCAAGCTTGCGGATCCGTTACTTTTGATATGCTTTGGTGTGATCTGTGGTATGATCAAGTATAGGACGTTGATTCACGAAAAAACACAAATAGTTTGTATTCTGGAGATAAGAGGTTTCTGCCCGACAACAAAAACAAAAACAAACAAAAATAGACAAATAGGCTGCTACAGGTCCATATTTTACAGATTTAGCTGCGGACCGGTGTCGTTTAGTTTAGCACATAATCATAATACATGTTGCAAATTATGAATTATGAGCACCCGTTGGTGCTCGAACACGAGAATCAACTCTCGCCGTCAGTTGATTCTTCATATTAATTAATTATGAGAATTCAGAATGGGGGGAATGAGAAAAAAAAAGACCCAGCAAGGATGTGTAAATCACGTCAGACTTCGGTGCTTTATAGCGTTTAAATAGTTTTTTTTTTACCTTTATTGTGCCAGGTCGTCACTTGAAATCAAATATCTCTTTATCGAGCAAGTATGCATGGCTAAAATGACAGCATGTAAAGGACAAGCATAGAAGACACAAACTACAGGCAGGAACATAAAAGGCACCTCATGATTGGGACTGGGGGGTGGAGGAAATTAGAGGGAAGAGAAGATGACATTAATATACTGTAGGGTAGGCCTACGTATAAATATAACACCACTATACAGCAAAGCATCAACAATGTAATTCTTTAACATTAGCTTTCTCTTGAGCTTTGAAATCAGATAAGGTAATGAAAGCCTGTCGTTTCAGAGTTGTTTGATGTTCATTTTAAGGCAGAGGGAGCAGGGAAGGCCCTTTATGGGTACTGAGGCATACAGTCCTGTGATCATAGGCTGTAAGATGGGCAGTATGAACCAAGGTAAAAATGGAGCTGACCGATAATTGCTTTATAGATTAAACTGTAGTACTTAACGGGCCTGAGTTGCAACTGTACTTGATATGCTCTTTTTAACATGATTTCAGACCAAAACATATCTTTGTCGAAAATAGCCAATCTTCAAGCTCAGAGCTTTTGGATTGGCTATTTTTGCAGAATGTTCCCCTCAGAATAGAGATTTTAGGGTTCAAGTGGTTAATCACTTTCAACCTGGCATTCCTGTTCTAGGCGAACATTTGGCAAAAATAGCCGATATACAAGGTCACAACTCATTGCATTGCGTCACGCTGTGAGCTTGTATAGACCGCTATTTCATGTACAACAATGTATATAGTATAGAGGTTAAGAGGTTAAAAAGCAGAAAGAAAAAGGCTTACACTTGTACAGTGATGTAATGTCTGCATCCATCATGGAATTATGTTTATCAATGAGGTAAACAGTGAGTTGAGCTCCCATGTTTGTAATAGTTTATATACAACCGCCACAGCTTTATAAAACGTTAAATGGAGCTATCATTATCCTACCTTTGGAACATAAGAGGCCTATAATTTAAGTTTACTGCATCAAATAAATGTACAACATCATAATTAATAATGCTGTTACTTTAACCATGAATGTCATTCTAAACCACATGATACTGCATTGAAATGTTATAGTATAGCAACAAATTATACATTTCCTTTAGCTAGACTCAGAGGCTGTATTGCAATGTGCTACGCTCAAACGTTAACAATGAATGAATACACTTGTTTAACAGATGTCCAACTCTCATTACTCCAAAAGGTTGCAATAACAGTTTTTTTCTTCTTCCTGAGAAGTAGGCTTTGGGGTCACTGTTTACATGGCAACGGATGGTTCACTACAGTGTTTCCCTAACCTCTTTCCCTTGGAGCCCCCTTTCTAAGAAAGCTGAGACCCCCTCCCCCCCACGCACGCACGCACGCACGCACGCACACACACACACACACACACACACACACACACACACACACACACACACACACACACACAGGCTATATAGGCTAAAGAAGTTAAATTCAGAACTTTTCACAATCAAATACATTTCAGCATATTACAAGAGTAGTAATCTAATCATTTTCAAATTAAGAAAACAAATAAATTAGCTTAAGAAGTAGAGAAAATAACACCTCTACAAAGCTCAGGCCTATGTATATTGGCTACTAATTTCTCTTTTCCTTTGAGTCTTATAGACCTTCCACACGAGGACGGCTCAGGCTGTTCCCCGCGCAAGTTTATAAACGATATAAAACTTTCCTGCGTCTACATTGCGGTTATGTTAATTATGCGTTCCATATACACGAGACCGGTAAACTGCTCCTGATTCCAGAAAAAGCTGTAGTAGGCCTACACATGCCCGGCCTGTAGAAGGCCATGTGAATGCATAAATGTAGGAGATTATATTCGGGCGCAACACTGCTGATTGCGCTGAATCTGGAATGTCAGATAATGTTAATACATTGATTCCACCTGCTGCCTGCACAGCGCTAAACATTTTGCTTGATCTGCAGCTAGTTAACAAGAGAAATTGCACAGGCTATCGAGGAATATGGACAGTATAGGCCTAGGGCCTAAACGATGGGTTTATGGGTGTATGGGTCTCTCAATGCAAAGCCGGTTTGAAGTTATACACAAAGGCTTTGCCCGCCGATTTTGGCTGCTTGCTTGCAAAGAATATAATTAAAGCAAGTTGAAGCATCACCTTCTGAATGTTTAATTTCCAAGACGAAGCACTTTGACGAGGTGAGTACACATTGCTGGCTGTTCTGTGCACCTCGCAGAGGGACCTGCCTGGCTGTGCTGCCTATCTTAGATATAGACTATAATAGGCTAATCTATTCTACACTACACCAATATAGTAACAATAATGCTGATTATCCGTTTTTTTTCTTGTCTTCCCAGATTGGTAATCACCATGGTAACAAGACAACTCACCCCGTTTCTGTTTTCCTCCCAGAATTTTCCCCAGTGAGGGGTGGGAGAGGCTGGACAACAGACGGCTGGACTTTGAATTTCTCTAAGTATATAATCTTTCTATCTATATTAACAAGTGAGAACTTGTACCCAACACATGGCAAGAAACCCAAAGCCACAACAGCTACGTCGCTATTGCAACACCCACAACACCATCTTACACACTACACCCACACACACTCACACGGCAGTGACGTCACACACTTACCTTCGCAGTGTTCGGGACCTATCTCCTCCTATCGCGCCCAACGCCAACACTCGACACCACCCGCCAAAAAATGCTCATTCCACTGCCACCAAAGATGCCTCCCGTCCACACTCACGGCGGCAATGCATTCGTTTACTACAAACATTATCGCCCCAAGCACCCACACCCCCGGAACACTGTTGCCCTTTCACCACGCTAAATTCGCCAGGTCTATGCAAGTGAGCACAAATTACATGTGAGAAATTCATTCACAAGCCCACAAATGCCATTCAAATGCCATTCAACTCGCTTACAATTCGCGAACCTGGCAACTACTACTCCGTCTTTTAATTGGCTACTAGCTCTGCCTCTCAGCCTGTGCTGCTCTGATCTCCGAGTCTCCCTGACAGTCCTGTCCACTGTCCGGACTCCGCAGGAGAAAAAAACAAGGAAGGCGAGGAATGTTCGCCTCATGATTTAGCTTATTCCTTCTAAATCTCTGTATATAAAATATCGCTCTCTCAGCGAATCTCTTAGTTACATCAATATTGTTCTTTGACAGTTTTTGGTTTGTGACAAACTATTACAATTACACCGTTCTAATTCGCCATTTCACCTGCCAGCCATACTGCCGAGTAGTTTTGATTGCGCACACACACACGCACACGCACGCCTGGAAGCCACGATCTCTCTCTCTCTCGCCACGCCACGCACACATGCACGCACACACACACACACAGGAATAGCCGTGCAGGCTATACACGGCGGCAGCAAGACAGGACGTTATAATCTTGAGTTTCATTAAATAACTGTCTTTCTCCGCACGCGCACGTGCGCACACAACACTATTCAAGTGAAATGCGTAACGCCAATATTGGGCTAATATAGGCTACCAATATGTGGGTATAGCCTACAGGGATTTACCCACGGAATGAATATATATATATATATATATATATATATATAATCATCTATACCAGGGCTGCCCACACTTTTTTTTACTTCAGAGCTACTTTCAAAACGACGAGCTCATATACCCACCAAATAAAACTATCATCCCATTGCTGAAAATAGTTACAAAATGTAATTGAGGAGCCTTTCATAGGCTACATACAGTGGTGTTCCGTTCGTCTGTACCAGGCTGACTTCTATAGGTTTTGAAAGGTACCTTTCATTTATTTATTTTTTATTTACCCAGGGAAGTAGCTGAGCACAGGTGCTCATTTTCAGCAACGCCCTGCACATCGAAACACACACACACACACACACACACACACACACACACACACACACACACACACACACACACACACACACACACACACGCACACACACACACACACACAAAATGTCATGTCAAAGGTACCTATGGACGCCACACCTCTGATGGGTGGGGTTTAGTCTTAAGGCTCATACATAGTCTGGATTTACGGTGGTGGGGTGACCACCGAACTACAACCTGACGTCACGAGCCGCGGTGAAGAGCAAACCACCGCCACCGCTCCAGCCCTTCTCTCTGTTTTTACTCACCACCGCTCAATGTTATTTTAGCTCCGGTGGTCACCTCATCACCGAAAATCCAGACTATGAATAGGCCTTTAAGGGGTGTGTTTCTTTCACCCACTGTGTAATACAATAAATGGACGGTAGGTGGCAGTAGTACAGAGGCCAGAGAACTATAAGACAAACGCACATGGAATAGGAAATAGAGGGGGGGAAATGGAAATGGTAGGGTTTTTATTTTTGGTATTTGACTTTGCTACTGATGATTGTACGCAACAACAAGTATTGCATTGTGTGTTTGAGCTGACAGGCCCTTTTTGATGTCAATCAATCAAGTCATCTCAGGTCATCTCAAGCGGCAGATGCAAAAATCATTTTTTTATATTAAAATTATATATATTTTTAGGACCATGTCATGTGGTCTAACTGCAAAGCCTTTGTGATCTATACTGGTAGATCCTGATCTACCTTTTGGGCACCGCTTAACGTCAGATCAGCGGTTTTGTCGGCCAGCGCCAAAAATGCTCCCCGACAGCATAATCGGAGCAAATACTGGGCAGTGTGTATGAGCCATAACGTGTTGACTACACTACACTACACTAATAAGGACACATAATAATAACTAATAACCCATCCGTTACTACATGTGGAGTCAACTCCCGCAATTTCCTTCTTCCCATAGTGCGCGGCAACGTAACTCCGGGATGAGCGGCCGCAAAGCGGCCGCGAAATTCTAGTAGTACAAATATAATTTATGAAAAGCTACTGAAGTCTGTTCACAGAAGTTGTTGTAGGATATGTGGGGATTATCTGACGAGGTACCATTTGAGTGGGCAAAACCTTACATATACTAAATAATACTAAATTGTTTATAGGGTCAATAGGCCTATAAGTAAAATAATATAGCCTTTCCACAGGAGTATCTTTTATATTTTTCCAAAAAGAATACAAACAGCCAATAGTTATCCCCCTCATTGGTGAAAATTCCGGGAGGAAAAACGGGCAAGCACCGGGGTGAGTTGTCCAGTATTCATCATCATCACCATCATTTATATCTGTTCTCCAAAAATTGCTCCTCTACAAGCTCATGCACGCAGGCTGCAGATCGGCTATTTTTGGAGAAGAGATTTATAGACATTAAGTGCAAATATAAAACAGCTGTGATACTTATATGTAAGTGGTTATGGTGAAATAAACCATTAACACTAGTTAGTTTGGAGGGGGCGAGCCGGCGAGGGGACTATGACATCACCGTTTCAGCAAATTAGGTGGCATTTGCTATAGAGAAAGTTGCGTCTCCAAACTTTCCCACTCTGGAAGGTGGTTTCAAAATTAGCCGTTTAAGTCCCCCAAAACGCCGTCTCCGTGTGGCAAAAAGGGCAGATCGGCTAAATAATTTCCCAGGTAACTCAAAATACGTCCTCATCTGGATGGCCCCTTAAGCTAAAAGGTTTGGGAACCACTATAGTGAGTGAGTGGTCTATTGGTCTAACAACGTGCTTTCCAGTGCAGAGTGCAGGCTCCATGTGACGGAGGGGGGATGTAATTTGAGAGGAGAGGAGAGGAGAAGAGAAGAGAGGGGTATTATTAGCAAAAACCAAGCGCGGCACTTGAGGAATCCAGAATCCAGATGCAAGCAAGCAGGACTTTTAGGCAGAGCGACTGTGGGTGTCTTCTTCGCTAAACAAAGTATTTTCCAAACCGTTGCTGGATGGATGGATAGGCTATTGAAATCCGCAACAAATGAAATAAGAATAGCCTAAAAACAACACGTCCACCTCGTGACGTAGAAGGACTATTATCTCTTTTCTTTTTGCAGGAGGGGGATCTAAAGCCTGGGGATCTTCCTTTTAGTAACAGGAGGAACATCAGACAACAAAGCGTCCACGGATCGCAGCTCATTCCGGGGTGCTTGGAAATGTTTGTTTTTCCCACGCTGGATTGGGATTAAATAGTTGCGTTTCGTTATTATTAGGGTTATTCGTTTTTTTGTTTGTTTTTTTGTGCGAGTGTGAGAGTTTTGGGGGGACATAAAAAACACCACGATGGCTTTTGTTCACTTGAAACTAGTTCTGTGCGCCGCTGCGTTCTGCGCGCCCCTGCTGTGCTCCGCGGCGTTCTTCATGGGACCGCTGTACCCGGAGATGTCCAACGGGACCTTCCACCACTACTTCGTGCCGGACGGAGACTACGAGGAGAACGACGACCCGGAGTCGTGCCAGATGCTCTTCAAGATGACCGACGAGAGGAAGTGCGGTCTGGACGAGGACCACGACTCCGTCATACGAGACGACTTCACCATCATCAAGCGGCAGATCGAGGACTCCGCCAGGTATGGTGGGAGCAGTGGTGCAAAGTAACTAAGTACTTTTACTTAGGTACTGTACTTATAAGTTAAAAAAAATCAGGTATTTGTAGCCTACTTTACTTGAGTATTTCCAATTTCCAGTAGGCTACTTTTACTTCTACTCCACTACATCTCGGAGCTAAAAATGGGTACTTTTAAGTAAGTAGCCTAAGTAGCGGTAGCCTATAAGTAAGTAGCCTTGCCGAGCCATGGGGCCCATAGGGCAGGAGCCTATCTCCTGTTTCTGTAGCGTGAGGCAGCTTGATGTACAAGTACATCCCCTGGACATGACGCTAGTATGTCGCAGGGACTTAGTTACCCCCAATCCAACCCTGCGGAGTGTCAAGCAGGGAGGCACTCACTGGGTCCCATTTTTACAGTTTTTGGTATGACCCGGCCAGGGATTGAACCCCGACCTCCCAGTCTCAGGGCGGATACTCTAACCACAAGGCTGGCTTTTTTAATTTTGATTAGAAAACATACATTAACCACTTCAACCCTATACATTCAAGATCTGCTATTTTACATTGATTTTGTACATTGGTTTTTGTCTTGATCTAATAAGGCTGGAACGATATGAGAATGCAAAGATGACGGGGCGGTGGTGGCTCAGGGGTAGAGTGCCTGGATGGTAACCGTAAGGTTGCCAGTTCGAACCCGGGCTCCCCCAGAGTTACTGTCGAAGTGTCCTTGAGCAAGACACTGAACCCCTAATTGCTCCCGATGTGCTAGTTGGTGCCTTGCATGGTTTCCGCTGCCATCGGTGTATGAATGTGTGTGTGAATGGGTGAATGTAATGCACAATCTCTGTAAAGCGCCTTGGATAAAGGCGCTATATAAATGCACCATTTACCATTTATGGAAGAATTGCTGTCTACTCACTTTTTCCCCTTTAAGTAAAAGTATCAATAGCCAGAAGTACTCTGTTACAAGTAGCTATATAGGCCTAGCCCTATCCTACAAGTTCTTTGGTATCGAAAACTGTGGAAAAGTATACCAAAGAAGCCTATTGGCAATAATGCATCAACATAATGCTTAAAGTAGCCTACCTTAATGCAGAATGTCCCCAATTAAGGTAGCATATCATGCGGAAATAGCCAAAGTAAGGTTCATGTGGTTAATGTATGTTTTGTAATAATATTAAAAATCTTCACGTAAAGTTTTCATATCATGTAGTGGAGTAAAGGTACAATTGCCTATTTGGCTGTGAGATGTAGGCTATGTGGAGTAGAAGTAAAAGCAATGAAAATTTAAGTAAAAGTGAAGTAAAAATTACTCAAAAATGTACCGAGTAAATGTAGGCTACTTAGTTACTTTCGTCACGATGTCACGATTATTAGGTAACAGGAATGCAGTGAGTGGCACCTCGAGGTAAATTGGTTAATTGGTCCAAAAGGTTAAGAAGTAGGCTAAGTAATGTAATATAATATACATGATGATTATGGTCTAATATTTCTTTATTTTATTTTGCACATCTTGGACCAAAAAGGCATTTTACATTGAGGCGCCCACTCGTCCTTAGTGCCCACTCTTCTTGTATCTGAATATTGCGCTTAACAATATTATTATTATGATAATGAAGTTACCATATGCTTAAAACTTAAATGCCACTTTTGTTAAATCACTTGAACCCCACAGTATCCATATTCTGGGGGATAGTGGTAACTGGTAATAAGTGGTACTGAATTTGCAGCCCAGCAAAAACACGTGCAAAATAGTCAAAAGGATGAACACTCAAAGGCTTATTTCCAATGTGGATCCTTTCAAAGACGGTTCAATACACAACAAGTAATATAAATATAAAAGTGATACTATATATCTCTAACTGATGTTACAATTCGGGCATAGTTATGAATGTTTTGTGTGAAGATTTTAAATTGGCCTTTCCAGACCATGGACTTTTAGGAAGCCCCTTCCACATGACAGCTGCTGAGAATTGCCCTCAACAGCTGCTCAATTGGCATGGTATACAGTCTGTAGCGCTTCCTCCGGTATAACACCTGATAATAATAATAACGATTATCGTCCTGCCCCCTCTACCGCCAGGGTGCTGGAGGGCATCGGCAAGAGCATCTCCTACGACCTGGACGGCGAGGACAGCTACGGGAAATACCTGCGACGAGAGACCACCCAGATCGGCGAGGCCTTCACCAACTCAGAGAAGTCCCTGCTGGAGCTGGAGGTGAAGTTCAAGCAGAGCCAGGAGAACGAGCTGAAGGAGGAGCACCGCATGAACGACGACTTCCTCAACATGGTGGTGCACACGCGCGACGTGCTCAAGGGCACGCTGGACACCTCGCTGGGCCTCAAGGACAAACACGAGCTGCTGTCGCTCATCATCCGCAGCCACGGCACCAGGCTGAGTCGACTGAAGAATGAATACATGAAGTTTTAAAGAGATAAAAAGTAGCTATAATTCCAACACACTCTCACTACCCGACATGCATACTGTGAGTTCTTGGGACAAACGTGACCAAACGTTTGAATGGAAGGGGGGGGTATCCTTTGCCCGGGTGCAGTTCCCGGGCATTTCCGCACTCCCAGGAATGCAGATTTGCAGTTCTCAAACCCAAGACGTAAAAGGGTCCACCAAAAAAACTGTCATGCTGTCTAAAGCGGACTTGAGCCACACAAGAGGCACCGGAGAGCGAGTTGCGAAGTCCACTTCAGCCGACTCAGCACCGTTCAAGTTAATGTCACGATAGGGACAGTATTGTAACTCATATCCCCCTAGTCAACATATCCCCACCTTCCGTCCCAAGAAGTCACCCGTTGGACGTCTTGGGAGTGAGAATGCGTTGATAATTATAGCCTTGGATCAAGACGGTCATCATCAGTCATTAATGACAGTCTTGTATCAAGGCTATACTATAATTCCAGGCTTTGTTTGTTTGCTCCCATGAAAAACGGGGGTCTGAGAAAATAATATGCAAGTTTATAATGTTATTTTTTGGAACATTCTTTTTTTATTAGATGTGTGTGTGTCCATCGAGGGGGCAGATTGAAGCTGAAAATGGGTTTTCGTATCAGGGAAAAAGAAAATAGACTTTGCCGTAACCACTTAAACCCCAGCATCCTTATTGTGGAGAAAGCGTTGGCTGAAAATAGCTAATGGAAAAGCTCACAACGCGTCGCAACACAACACGTTGTGAGCTTGTCGATCGGCTATTTTCAGTGAAAGCTTTCCCCACAATAGCAGGGAATTAGTATAGAGCCCTGAGGGACACCAGCCAAACACATAGGGTTTAAGTGATCACGGCCTGGTAGCTGATGTTGCCACTTGCCAGGATATGGCTTTCATACCAGAAGTTTTGAAAGTTGGGGTCTGGTGTATCAAAAATATCTAAAGTAGCAAGCTTGAAATGTGGTGCAAAACGGCACGTTTTTAGCTATTTCTGCTACTTTTGATGTTTTCAAATGTGAATCCTGAAAACAGTTTTGGACATAAGGGCTCCATTTTGTTTTACTACTTTGCTAAACATTTTTGAATAGTTAAAATGGCCAGTCTACAAGCTCACAACGTGTCAATGTAGATTGACTATTTGAACTTTTAAAAAATGTTTTTCAAAATAGTAAAAAAAAGGCAAAGAAGTTCAGGGATAAGGATTTAGCAGTGACGAAAATGGAGCCCATAAGGTTTCTACCCAATAGAAGGTATCAGGGTCATATAGGACAGAATCATTTTAAATGGGAGGTCGAGGGTCAAACCGAGGGTTTGTTACATGCAAAAGTGAATTAAAACATTGGCTTAGACCGGTGATTTGGGGTCTGGAGGGGTCTACGTTACGTATCCTACTGTGTCTGCTGGAAACCAAAAAAAAGAGAACCACTGTCTTAGACTACTTCAAAATGACGGTTTATTATATCATCAGTGGTGAATTGCATGGTGCTATGTAACCAGTGGTGGTCAAATAACTCACTTGACTTAACTCACTATACTTGAGTCATTTCATAGACACTCGGATTACAATAGTACAATATTTTTTCCTATCTCATATGTCCAAAACTGTTAGTTTTCAGGATTCAATAATAAAAAGTAGCAAAAGTAGCAGATCAACAAGCTCAAAAGCGTTGCTTCGTGACACATTTTGAGCTTGTGGGTCTGTTACTTTTGATTATTTTGTGTGATGCTGTAGTACGATCAAGTAGGGCATTAATTTATGGAAAAACACAGAAACGTTACCCTGACACTCAGCCTGAATTTTCCTTTTATTTCAAATGCGAGACTAGCGATTCAGGGGCTATGGAGCCAGGCTACAACAACGTAAAATATGGAGATAAGAGGTTTGAGCAGCGATATTCTCAAGTAGAGTACACAAACTAACTAACTAAGTACAGTACTGAAGTAAGTGTACCTTTGTTACTGTCCGTCCACCACTCCATGGATCTAGTCTATTATATCATTCAAAAGGTGTTATCTAGACTATATGGGGCTACAGTCTTTTCTGGCATGGCTACCAAATAAGAATGTTTTTTAGGAACTCAAGGAATGTTTACAGAAGATTTTTTTTCCCTCAGTTTTGCAAGTGCTACGTCTAGGCCAGCTAACTTTGCACAATCCTTTGATGTTTTTATTTTCAATGTTAAAGATTGTGATGTTTAAATAAAAAGACTAATCACAGCTATCTCCAACCTGTGGGCCGGAGCCCACTGCCGGGCTGTGGGGGTGTTGTGAGTGGGTAATGTAAAAGAAAATGTCATGGTATTTTCGTATTCTTTAAAACCTTGAAGAAATTGTTCACGCTGGCAGATACAAAAGATACAAAGCTACACAGTGTTTTTGTAGCTTTGTATCTTTATAACAAGTTGAAACCAGCTGAACTTATTTGTAGCTTTGTAGCTACAAACATCAGATGTATATTATTTTTATGTCTTCATGTCGCTGGCTTGCTTCCATTGAAAACTAATGGTAGCTTGTATCTTTGTAGCTGCCAGTGTGAACGCAGCAAAATTGTGATACATATAAATACAGGAACTTACTTAACGTTTACTAACGTTACTTTCATTGATCCAAGCCAGGACAAATCGATTGATTAATCAAAAATACACATGATCTGGACCACCACTTAATGGGTGGGCTACGGACGCTTTCAAGATTTGCAAGTGGGCCCTGATGATCCAGACAAGGTTGGGAACTGCTGGGCTTAAATAAACGACTTATGGTGCTATTGTGCACACAGGCAATGTACGAAATATAGGGGGCGATGTAAAGTGTATTATTGAAATAAATACTGTGAGTGTTGATATCTTTATTACAGAACACGTTAATATGTATTCATTGTTTAAAAATCATGTTTTCAAAAATAGAGCAAACGTATCTTATTCTTGTTTATCTTTGCAAAGATACGGTTATATGGACAAGTTATACTTTGTCAGAGAAAGACTGCAGGCAGCATTACGTGGACTTAAAAAGTCAAATGCTAAACTTTTGTGACGCTCTTCAGAACAGATGGTCTCTGTCTTGTCAAATAAAAGTGTTTGTGTTTGAACTGGAGTGTTCTTGTTCAACAACGTGTTCTTTGTGGCGTGTAATTGTAAGCTGTGATGTCAGTTCAAAGCACGCAGCACCTGTCGCCATGTTTCAACATTTCAAAGTGTTTAACGACGCCCTGAACTGTCGTCGTGTGTACACAGTAAGTGATGCCTGCAATGCATGCTGATTTTTCATGAGAAACTGAGAAAAGCTGGTGTAGGCTTTGTTTGTTTAGAACAGGTTAACAATACTTCAACAACAGCTAATACATTATGTCATAAATCAGGTTTATTTACTTGTGTGGCAGTGTGTCAACGTGGTGTGTGCTTGTAGATCAGCATGGTAGTTCCTTGGAAAACAATGTTAGCATGTTGGAAAACATACCTTGGTGTTAACCGCCAAGGTACAACGTTATAGTTGAGGAGCATAGGGATATTTTGCGCTAATTCGTCTAAAAGCGCCAACATCTGCACAGATGTAGCCCAGGGCATGCTCTAATGATTTAGCTAGGGCGCCCAAGCCGGCGACCTTCGGGGTCGCCACAACGGGAAAATCCATATGGCCACCATTGACAACCTATGTATAAGGCAAAATTTTAATTAAAAATGTCATTATGCTTAAAGTAGCATGTGATGTGCCAAACTAGGGGGTTTTCTTATTCTGAATCCATTCCAAGCATTAGTTTTGGACGATCTGCTTGGGCTAAATTTGGCCATAGCCACTTGGAGCTACCACAGTGTTGCCACTGCTGCCTGTTTTGCACATTAGAGGTACACAGTTAGGTCACGTGACAGTGTACACAAATATGGACCTGGAAGGGTCGATCGAATTCTTGTTGCTATGTAGGCTACAGAATATTAGCATTGTGACAATTTTGGAATTAATATTAGAACATTTTCATGAAACTTTGTTCAGTATTTAGAAGGCGTTTTTACAATCGGCCTCAGTCCTAAATGGGTATTCTCTGTACATTATGTCTGTAATCCGCACGTAACTCGAGAACCGTTCTCCCCACTGACATTTTACACACGTGTTCCACACCACCACAGGGAGTAGAGTGCCCGGTGTCGAGTCGGTCAGAACTACCACAAAAGGCTCTGGTATAGGGCTCTGCCAGTGGACCTACAGTAATGAGCCTAAGTCCCCTCACCTGTAGAATTCCCAGCCTCTGCCTCAGCCAATTGAATGCCGTGGCAACCCCACACCTGCCATTTGATTACTTAACCAGTCCACTTTTCACAGTCAGTTTGCAGTGCACTCTTCAGACAGTCAGAGATCTCCATTATGGGCACAAAAGGGACACGGACAGACGGTTGTTATGACAACTGGTATTGCATACTAGGTTCCCAACTTGCATTGTTCCCAAGTAGACTGGTGGCCAACGGGCACAGGTCTAGTATAATATAATTCAATGACCCTTGGACTCACAAGGGTCTAAAGTGGTCCCTTCCTTTGTTCCCTCCTACACCACATCTATTTGGGTTAAAATAGCCGATCTACCAGCTCAAAATGGGTTGCTTGTAGATTGGCTATATTTTTGCCGGATTCCCGCCTATTATGACATGCCCAGCAAAGGCAAGGGATGCTAGGGTTTAAGTGGTTAATGGTGGTGATGATGCTTTAACTGGTCAATGGTGGTGTAGTACAGCAGATAACAGGCATATTTTGGGAGAATTGTTCACATGGTGATATGTGAAATTTGGTACAAATCATCTTTGAAGGTCGACTTAAGAAACCGAGCCACTTCTTTTTTTTCTTTTTTTGCCCACCAAAATTAGACTGATTTTGCATTTCAGCATATACCGGTTATACTTTTGTGAGGTTAATCACCAAGTAGCACTCCCATAGTATGTTTCTGAACATAACATAACATTTCATCTACAGTAAATGAAAACATTTCAAAAACACGCCATAAAGTGAGGCAGACAACGGACATATTTTGGGAGAGTCATACAAATGGTGATCCAAACAGGGAATTTTATACGAATCAACTCTTTTTTTTTAGATCACTCTTCAATTTAGGAAAGCGAGCCGCGTCCTTCGAAAGCCTACTGTAGGCGAGCAGTGAGCTCAGAGAACAAGATGACACTCACCAGGCAGTGTCCCCACGACATGTTCTAAAGTTTATCACCCAGATTTGTCGTCTCTGTTGGGTGGAAACCAAACTATTACTTTTCAGGATTCAAATTCAAAATGATCAAAAGAAGCAGATCTACAAGCTGTAAACGTATTGCTTCAAGTCACGTTTTGAGCTTGTAGATACTTTGGATGCTTTTCTGTGCATGATCAAGTAGGAAAAAAGTATGGAAAAAGAAAATACGTTTAAATTATGGATGTTTCTGCCCGACAGCAACAAGATACGTATACATTTTGCTTTATAGTTTGCTTCATTTGTTTATTTGGATGGGACAGCACATAGTAATGGCTAATATCCACATCTCATATGATGTAATGTAAATGCACCGGATTTATAAAAGGATGCTCATTTCCATCCGTAGTCTGTCTCTCCAACATAAGACAGGTGTTCTCAACGCGTGGGTCGCGACCCAAATTTATTTTGGGGGGTCCCCAAAAAACAAAAAACATAAACAGAATGGCTGGAAAATGGAAATGAAGAGTTTACATAATACATAACATAATACATGCATACACCTTCCCTAATCTGGTTTCAGTATTTATTTATGGTGTATTGTCTCTATTATTAAGGTTATTGTAGCAGTCAATTTATATTGGGGGTCGGGAGGGTGCAGGCGGGGGTCCCGAGACATGGCCAAAGCATTTCCGGGGGTCCCCGGCCAAAAACGTTGAGAACCCCTGACATAAGACAATGTAGACAGGCGACAACAACAAGAGGCAGAGGTAGATGCATGAGGGAAGACGTGTCATTTATGGAGATAAGCAAAGGCCAGGGCAGGAACAGGCTGTGTTCTGGACATACGAACGGGTGATAAGGCCAAAGATTAGGCCTTTGTTTGGGCCTGCAGGATATTTGATAAAGTGGAGCGCATATGGCGTCACAACTTAGCATATCTCTACACACGCTGCTTACAACAGCTACTGGAATTAATCAGATATGATTCAGCACAGCTACTGCAGGGTGGAGGTCAAGCTGTGTCTAATAATAATACTATTGAATATCGTCCATCAGATGGAAACCTCATATGTCCAAAACTTTTACTTTCCAGGATTCAAATTCAAAAACAACAAAAAGTATCTGATCTACAAGCTCAAAATGTGTCACTTGTTTGCGCCACGCTTCAAGTTTGTGGATCATCTGCTGATACGTCCATGTGACGCTGCAATCTGATCAGTAAGCATTAATTGACAAAAAAAACCCACAAAAGTTAGAATATGGAGATAAGAGATTTTATCCTGACAGCAACGATATCTAGCACCTTTGTCCAAAAGTAAAAAACAAAGCTTTCAGCGCCATCCATGAAGGTACTGGGTCGCACACAGTGGCAAGAGTGAGTTTTTTCTCTTTTATTGTACCTTTACATCATATCAATAGAGCCTTCATCAGTGCGGCATGAAGTGACGAGATGTGAGCTTACGGACACAAGCATGTAAAAGGAAAGGAAAGGTACTATGTTTACCCAGGGTAACTGGACTAAGCATCAGATACTTGTTAACAGCCAGGCCATGCTTATTTCATAGAACATTTCATGGTAGTGGTTCAATGCCTTGTCCAAGGGCACTTCAGCGGTGGTAATTTTTAACGTGTCGGACCGCTGATTCGAACTGGCTACCTTCCGGTATCAAGACCGCTCCGCAATCCGTTCGGCCACCACTGCCATGTCTGTGGCGTGGCAAGACTGTCTATGTCTATGTCTATTTGATTTATTATTTACTTCGGAAAATGGTGCAGGAAAAGATCAAAAACAGTTCTGTTGAGAAGGATTGTATTTGCTACAAAAGCAAAGGAGGGTAGAACTGGACGAGTAAAGCTTGCTGAAAAAGGTTTTCACCATTGAGAAAACCTTTCATACATTCAAAGTGTATCAATATATAATTCACCCATTCTTGAGATAAGGGACAAAACTTTTTTCAAACTAGATTTTTTTTTTTTTAAAGGTGCAGTGAAATGAAAAAGACGTTTTTCACACTTTTAGACCATATCCGTGGTCATTATAGCCTATGGGCATACCTAACAATGGATGCCAAAAAAATGTGAAAATTCTCATTTCTGTGTTTTTATATCAAAGGTCCATAAAAACGATTGCATTATTTATTTATTAAAACGAAAACGTGCTGCGTGATGACGTGTAGAGATACACATCGATAAAAGCCAATAACAATGAAGCTCACCCGTTTAATTTCCCATATTTGCGCGTCCGTCCATCACAGCTGCTACTGATTACAGAATACTCAGTTTTTATTTCCATTCCAGATAACATCCAGACAGTGTATTACTCGCTTTCAACTTAATCATCACGCTAGAATATGTATATGAAAACATTATATGGAAGAAATAAGCCACATAACAGTAAACTGGTTGTGCTGGCCGACCATATGATTTATAAACAAACAACACCACGCTGTTGCGCCTAGCATAGCTACCGTCCCTAGCTACCGTCCCATCGCCTGAAGGGATGCGACGCTCTGATTGGTTCAGAAACTTCAGACCGGTGTTTCATGTTGAAACACCATTTTCATGTTGTTCACCATTTCCGTTTCACTGCGCCTTTAAGATACATTCAAATCAAATAGATGTATTTGTAGACACAGGTCTCAACTACCAATCTTGAGAAGGAACAGGTTTTTCGCATAACATTTCTTTCTAAAATGGGACATTTATGCACTTAATACCTGATTCATGTCAACTCCGTCAGACACACTAAAATCCCTTTTAATTGAATTTGATAATTTCAACAATAATATAAAGTCCTCAGTTATCTTATAATGGCTTTCAGTAATCAAGTTAAGTAATACAATACTTTTAATATTGTTTTGTTCCAATATCACACTATAATGAAATATCCAATTTCTCAAATCCGTCATTTCAACCTTTATTTTCAACATGAAAACCATGTAGAAAAAAAAAAAAACATCATTATGTATCATTTCAGTTGGTGTTTCAATACATAAGCACAAAAGATTTAACATCGAATTTTCTATTTCTTTGGAAATTAACAAAAACATCACGGGACGAACGTCTGACGGAGTTGACGAACATCTGACGGAGTTGACGAACATCTGACGGAGTTGACAAGTTTAACTGATTTAGGTTCTAGACCACCTAGGATCTTGATTCTGGTGACTAATCCCACATTTTTAAGGATGAGGAATACAGTGGTACTATTTATATTGGCCCTGTGACCATGGCAGCCATTTTAAAAATGGCCGCCACCTGCTGTTATTTTACAATAACTCAAGTTCTACACCACCTAGGATCTTGATTCTGGTGACTAATCATACATTTTCAAGGATGTGGGATACATTGGTACTATTTAGATTTGTCCTGTGACCATGGTAGACATTTTTCAAAATGGCCGCCAACCTTCTGTTATTTCCCAATAACTCAAGTTCTACACCACCTAGGATCTTGATTCTGGTGACTAATTCTACATTTTCAAGGAGGACGAATACAGTTGTACTATTTAGATTTATCCTGTGACAATGGCAGCCAAAAATGGTGGACCTGCTATTATTTTACCAATTTAGTCAGGGAATATTATCAGAATAATGTCAAATCTGTGAATACATTTCTTACCAAGAATTTTCTTCACCAATGTGTTTGTAAAGGTGTCTACTAACATATCCCACATTGGTTTCTATTGAACCACCCTAGGGGCATTTTTGACAGCTGCTGAAAGTTGGGTACCATACCAAGTGGCTATGGCCAAACTAGGGAGTCTATGGCCAAACTAGGGGTCAAACCCCTTGGGCTAAATTCGGCACCTAGACCCGACTTCACCAACAGAGACCCGATTGACACCTAAACAACAAGTTTGGACAGCCCCACAAATTAGTGTTACGGGAAATAGCAAGTGTCTACCCTAGGCCCAGAGGGAGACACAGAACTTAGATGCGGCTCACATGTTGCACGACTCCTCAACAAGCTGCCACCAGAGATGAGAGCTGAATTCTGCCGCACAATGCTCTGCGGCCCAGGAGCAACCAACACCATGTTGGAGTTCTCTGAGTGGTTGAAGCACGAGTCCTAGCCATATAGCCTGTGCAAAGGCAAACACCTTGAAGACCTGCTTGAGGTGAACAGTGAGCAGTGAACAGTGAGCGAAAGACTGAAGACAGAATATCTGCCTTCAGGACTATCAGGCAGGATGTGCAGACACTGAAGGCATCAGTGTCGTTCTGTGTCCCCAGCATGTCAACCAAAGCAATGTTACCAAATCAAAGGAGCCTTCACCTCAAGTCACCTGGGGCTGGGTGAGCAATCGTATCCTGTATCTAGCCTCACAACTAAATACAGACACTTGGCCAGACTGCCGTTTGAAAGGGTCAAACCCTTCATCCTGATTGGGGAAGACCACCCCACCTAATCACACCAACCGAACAAGTGAGGTTGGGGCCTCCAGGTGGGCCAGCAGCCATCTGCACAAGACTGGGCTTGACCCTGCAGGAAAGCAATCTCCAGCCAAGACAATGTAAGTTGACTATAACAGAGCCCCAGAACACAGAGCTCATGAGAAGGATGGAGAAACACTGGCAGGAGGCCACCAAGATACAACGTCACACTGCAGTGGCCAGTGAAGTCAAACTGTGCGTCTGTACCTGAAAGGGACAAGTCAAAGGCCAGAAAGCCCACCTCCTTTTAATGTCCTGTCAGTAGCAACTCAACCTGCACCTGAAATAAGCCCTGACCCCTCCCAGAGAAAGTTCATCCTTGAAAATATAATGATTAGTCACCAGAATCAAGATCCTTGGTGGTCTAAAACTTGAGTTATTGGTCAAATAACAGCAGGTTTGGTGGTCATTTTGAAAAACAATGGCTGCCATGGTCACAGGACAAATCTAAATAGTACCACTGTATTCCTCATCTTTTAAAATGTCTTATTTGTCGCCAGAATCAAGATCCTAGGTGGTCTAAAACTTGAGTTATTGTAAAATAACAGCAGGTGGCGGCCATTTTGAAAAACAATGGCTGCCATGGTCACAGGACAAATCTAAATAGTACCAATGTATCCCACATCCTTGAAAATGTATGATTAGTCACCAGAATCAAGATCCTAGATGGTGTAGAACTTGAGTTATTGTAAAATAACAGCAGGTGGCGGCCATTTTGAAAAATGGCTGCCATGGTCACAGGGAAAATCTAAATTGTACCACTGTATCCCTCATCCTTGAAAATGTAGTCTTAGGTCGCATTCATACCAGAGAGCTTTGCTGCGATTAAAACGAATCCTGCTGCGCATTGTCAGAAAGTGCGCTTCGTTTGGCAGGTGTGAAGGCTCATTCGAATCCTAATGCGCAGCAAATAACCGCATTTTACTCCGCCCAAAAACGTGGGTTTCGCTTCGCTTCGAATCGCACTTGACTACGATTCGGTGCAGGTGTGAATGCAATCCGCAGTAAATAAAGGAAATGAAGCAAACATAATGTGGCGGGTGAGGAGCTGAACACAGTTGGAGACGGTTAAGGCATATTTTACGCAGCGCAAAGATGTCCCGTTACTGTGGATAGACGTGGTCGAATAAGGAGACTGAAGCCCTGATCGAAATGAGGACGTGTAGGCTACATTAATCAATTGCTTAAGAAAACACATAAAAACACTGCAGTGTATTATAGCCTACATAATATTCTGTCTGTCTGTCTGTGCGTGCCGTAAACATGGAGTGCTGTCACTGTGTGGGACTGGGGAGTTATATCAGTGCGCTCATGCAGCGCTGTGCCTCCATGCCCAAAAGAACAGTGTGTGGCGGCTGCGTGCGTAGAGAGAGAGAGAGAGAGGGGGGGGGGGTCCCAGACGGCACGACACATGCACGTTATGAGTGTAATTTTATCACCATAGATTTCACTGCGTAGGCTAGTTTATGAATGGAACACATTGATAAAGGTCCCCCCTGCTGCGTTTCCAATTGCTGCGAATGACAGTGTGAAGGCAAACCACACCAATTAAATATGCAAGAACCTCAAATTCCCCGCCCATACGGATCTGAGTCTACCGAAGTATTAGGTGAGAATCTGACCTTAGTCACCAGAATCAAGATCCTAGGTGGTGTAGAACTAGAGTTATTGTAAAATAACATCAGGTGGCGGCAATTTTGGAAAATGGCTGCCATGCTCACCACGAGACAAATCTGTGATGGCCCTATAGCCAAAAATGTTCCTTAAGGCATGCTCTAACTGTGTGCCAAATTAGAATACGTCCCATTATTCAAAAACTATCATTTTATTGTTTTAGGAACACTTTTGTCAACCGTCAGATACATGTCAACTCCGTCAGACACAAAACCTGACGGAGTTGACGTCTGACGGAGTTGACAAAATGTCATTTGTTTCCATCTTAACCCTCTGTAGTACAATGTAGCCATTTTGTTTTTGCTTCATTTGTTAGCTAAACCTAACCCTAAACTAAAATAATAAACATTATTTTGGAATTCTTAACAAAGATCATAATAATGTCCTGACGGAGTTGACATGTAAAAGCTGTGACCTCATTGATAGCAACATTGTTTGTTTAAAATATCAAACAATTGAATGCTTGTCAGACCAGGTGCTCCACTGTTGCAACAAATATAAACGGGACTTGGAAAAGGAGTCTTCAGGCTAAATCTGTCGACAATATTTTCTGATTAATTTAAGACTTTTAAAAAACCTGACGGAGTTGACGGGAGACGTGGGACACACATTTGATATGAGATATCTAATGGAAAATATAAATTAAAATTAACTGTGTATATTGTTTGCTATGTTGTTGACAATCTACTTTTATTTAGTATGTATATTTATGTGATTGTGACAGTATTAGACACTTTTTTAGCAGTTTGAAATTGTGAACATTTGCTGGGGACAGGCTAAATACAGGCGTTTTTGGGTACAGTGCCTGCTTTTAACTAATTCAGATGGCATATGAAAACAATTATAATGAAATGAATGGCATAATAATACACAACTGTATTACATTTAACTTTGCAAGTGCTTTTATTTTTATGAATTAATTTATTTTTTAACATAAATAAGGCTCTTATGTGTGGGACATGTTTTTTCCACTTTTGTCCCACATCTCAAGAATGAGTGAATTATAACCACTAGTAAGACGCCTAAGGGCGAGAAGCGACCTCGCCCTAAAAGGGCACTGGCCATATATGGAGCGTGTCTTGAGTGTACAGGGTTTGATGAGGTCAGATCAACATATGGAATGTCAGAACAGGTCGGCTCCGTATATGGAGATCTAAGGGTGGCAGCGGGGGCAGCTGTCTTGAATGTACAGGGTTTGATGAGGGCCCAGGTAGGGCCGGGCCTTCATTTTCGGGCCTGTTGAGAAGTCTAGTTTTCGCCGGCTGCCGTGCGAGGCTGCACTAATAACTTTGGGGCAGGCCCGTCTAGAGTTTAAATGGACAGGTATCAGTCAAAAGGGAGACATCGAAGAGGAAGGATGGATGGATGGGGAATTTCAGAACAGGTTCTGACATATATCCAATACTAATATTGTTGACATCAGGGATCTCCATATATGGGCTTAATTGCGACATAGGTCACATTTACCATGATCCCTGAATTACTATCATCCCTGATGATGTCATAGTGATGTCACGAGACCTGGCCATAATATATGGGGGCTTTCCCCATGTATGGGGATTTTGAGTGACTGACGGACAAAAAACTATTTCATAGTTAACTGTGACCTTCAGTCGCAATAACACTCCACAATCATAATTCCGTGTAAACCCTTGACCCTCCACAGTTTGGGCGTCCACAATCTCGGCTTAGAACTTTGTTCACCTTCAGAGGTGAACTTTGATCAGTCAAAGTTAGGAGCCCTTGCATTAAACTAGATGTGACATTGCATTAATTCCTTTACATGCTGTCATGCATTCCCTTTACCATTATCTATACACTATCATGAATTTACAGGTACTGTACATGGTGGTTTTGACTCTTATCTTCCTTTTTCCATTGTTCCATTGGCATGCGTGACATCACAACTATGCAAGGTGTATACTTGATATATAGAAGATGTCTCATCAAGATGTCACCAACTATCGAAGCTATACATTATCAAACTAAATAGTTTAGGTTTTTGCCTTTTATGGTACGGTACGGGTACGTACAGTAGAACTGGTAGAACTTGAATCTCCTCCTGACGTCAAGTAACAGTCCTCTGAAAACCAGCAATCTCTATAATAACCATATAGGACACGCACACACTCACCTCTGCACCTAAATGTCCCTTTGCTCATGTAATGTGCGATGCCGATGGAAGCACTGATTTTTGTACTGACCCAATTATTGAAATCCCAAATATGGAATAGACTTTCACTACAACACATTCCCAGTTCCCACTGAGCATTCTTTGGTCTAATTATCTAATAGACGTCTAATATTCGTCTAAAGGGCCGTCTAAAAATGGGATAAAAAAATATAATATATAGACGGTCTATATATAGACATCTAATCAACCGCTAATCAACGTCTAATCTAAAAATAGACGTCTAAAAAACTTTCATTTTTAGACGTTTTTTATCTTATTTTTCGACGCACATCTAATAGCCGGCTATTGCTCAGTGGGTTTAATGACTGTCTTAGCCACCTGGTGGTCTTGAGGTTTTCTTTAACCTTGGCATCCACATTTTGGGCATGTCATTATATATAGGATGAGTAAATTGACTTTCTTATTTTTTTCAATAACTACAATTTTAAAATGTGCAGCACATTCATTGTCATAGACACTATGGCACGTTATGAGTTTATTAGTATTTCAGGTAAAACAAATTGATTACTTTATATTTTCTATAAAAAAAAAAAATATTGATGAAAATGTGAAATTCAAGATATTTTTAACAAGATTGTACAATGCAACGTGACAGTATAGTATACAATTTAAAAATAGACTCTAACTTGAAATTATTTAAACTGAACATTATGTCTATAGAGAATTTAAATCATTTCAAGTTGAGTCTGTCACCTCTCACTCTCAGTCTCAGTTACTGGACATGGCAAGGAAATGTTCCATACCGTGGACATGATATAGGTCTTTGGTTCTCAGTGTGGTCCGGGGACCCCTAGGGGTCCTTGGGGGGGGGTTCCAGGGGGTCCCCAGCTAAACGTGTTACCATGGCTATATAAAAGATGTTCAAAAATAGCAGACATACTAAGTGTAGGCCTACGGACATGTTGATGACCCCTGATAAGAATTGTCAATAAGACAAAAATGCAAGACATAAAGCAGTTCCCTACAGTGGAAATTGTGTTATAAATAAACGCATATTGACTGTGTAATAATGTGCATAACAGAACCCACCCACACTAAACTCAACGCTTGGCAAGTTGGCAATTCACCTGCTTCTAAATGATTGTGTCCAAGGCAATTAAGCATCCAAGCAATGAATGCACAACAAGTCCACAACCGTTCAAGAAATGTGAACAGATTGAATAAAAGTAGATGTATTCGTCACTTTCGTGTTGAAATGAATGAAATGATGATGTGGCAGATTCCACTTTAGACTGTGTCCCCCACCCACATGCAGCCATAAGCCGCATAGCCAAAACAACACTGAATAGGGCTACACACATTGAAATCATGTGACATGCCCGTTTGCCATTTAGGAAATGTGGGGCAGCATGTGTTCTCACTGAGCTGCGGCAGCTATAGCAGCCTAAAATAAACATGTTGAGTTCATCACATCCGAGTGAATTAAAAAACGCTATACGAATTAATTAATATGTTTCAGCGCCGCGTCTAGACGGTTCTCATCCGGTCACGTGGTAATGAAACATGTTGAAGTCATCCGATCCAACATCAAAGGAAGTGTATCAAAGTTCATCCACGCTGGTCGGTGTATGGTTATGTCATCACACACATGCCGGGACCTTTCACCTACTTTGTGACAGTGTTATTATCCAGCGCAGCCGGTTGAGAGAGAGAGAGAGAGAGAGAGAGTGTGTGTGTGTGTGTGTGTGTGTGTGTGTGTGTGTGTGTGTGTGTGTGTGTGTGTGTGTGTGTGTGTGTGCGTGTGTGTGCGTGTGTGTGTGTGTGTGTGTGTGTGTGTGTGTGTGTGTGTGCGAGCGACATACATTACACACTGTTGACGTGCGGAAGGAAGACCATCACAGGGAGGTAATTGGACTTACATGTTCTCTGTTTTGTGTTTTTTGTGTTTTGATCGGCACGAAAATGGCTTTAATATATATGGTAATGTAGCCTACTTGTCAACATGAGGTTGTTGGGAAAGAAGAGAGATCTACTTTGGTAGTTTATAGCGAGGAAAGGCACACATGTGATGTGACAACATGCAAGAGACAGCATAGCCGGCTTATTGCCATAGTTACACAAATAAACAACAAATAGTGCACCGGCGTTGTTTCTGACGTGAATTGTTTCATTTGTAACGTGAATCTGCGCGCGTTTTGTTGCGTGGCAATCAATCGTTCAAAGTGTGTGTGTGTGTGTGTGTGTGTGTGTGTGTGTGTGTGTGTGTGTGTGTGTGTGTGTGTGTGTGTGTTGGTTTACCGGTATCTGGAGTAACAACAATAACACATTGAATGGATATGGAGTAACAACAATAACACATTGAATGGATATAAACTAATATAAGCTATGTTCACTCTCACTAGCTGTTTCCTTATGTGACCCAGATAACGTAACTGGCCTTTTGATCGATTGACTGTTTGAACTTTATGGTCAGGAATGTACAGTAGCATGTGCTACGACATTAAAGCTGAAAGGATTAACACATAATAAATGTCCTGTTTCCAATTATGTATTCAATTCAGCATATAACATTAACATAATAATAGGCATGTCATCACCAAAATACAAACACATAGGCCATGGGGAAGTATAAATTGGCTATGAACTTAATTTCAGATAACACTTGTTTATGATTCAAACCCTGGCTACATGCAAACAAAATGGCTTTAATCTGCAGTATATAATTGAACATAAGCACTGGGTGATATTTGTCTTGCATGCTGTTGCTACAGATTCAGAAGCCCCATTCATTATAGTAGCCTACCCTACAATTTAAAGTTACTAGACTGGTGCCTGAGTCCGTAATGTATCCGTGTCAGAGTATACCCGGTCCACCCATCTGTCTGTGTCCTTTTTATGCCCATATATGGAGATATGATATGGAGATATGGAGATAGCATCTTATGTAGACTTAGATAGCATTCTATGTAGACATATAGCACTATATACTGCATAGTTTCATTATATTCCACTGTTATGTTCTTAGCTTATATACGCATGATTCACGCTAACTACTTTTTTATGTATATGGTGTATATTGCCATGTTTTTGTTCTTGCCTAATGTAAATCGCTCCGGTTTAAGAGTGTCTGCCTAAATTGTAAATTGTGTCAGTCATGCCCAAATTATGGAGCGCTTGTTTCGGATTTCTAGCAGTGTTTCTCCATCGGTTTTCTGAAACCGCGCCCAGTGTACAAGTGTGCAACCACCTTTAATGTCAGAACAGGCCAGCTCCATATTCAGTATTGACCCTGGGCAAGGGCCCTGTCCAGAGCCCGGGCAGAGGCCTTTTGTGGCAACCATGGGTCCGACAGACTCGACACCGGGCACTGCACTACCTGTGGGTGTGTGGAACGCGTGTGTCGAATTTGAAGTCGGTGGGGCGAACGGTTCTCGAGTTAGCCGTACACACGTACGTACAGACGTAGAGAGGCATGGTGCATTCATAGATAGATAAAGATTAGATTAGATTAATAGATTTATTCAGGGATCTGTTTTATTATTCATCCAAACAGCTGAGGAAGCTATATGTTGAGGTATTAAGTCACCTCAGCCGCTATACATGCATTGGAATGAATATATTTGATGATGTGACATTGTAACATTATTTGCTGTACACAGAATTGTCAGTTAAAATTAGAAGGGTACATACAGTGCATAATTAACTAGTACTAAGCACACACATGGGGTTAAATAGCCGCCATAAAAGAGCACCTGTCTGCAATTTACAACCTAGTCTTCTAGCTTGACACAGACGGCGTCAAACTAGAAGACTTGTGTCAATGACACACTAGCCTGAGCTAACGCTAGACATTTCTGGCCTAGATGGGAGGGTCGCGGCTCAGAAAAACGCGCACCCTGATTGGATCTCATCGATCTGTCCGTCACCCCCGGCCCCTCCTCTCCCCCCTAGTGCAGCGCTACGTCACATCATTTAGAGCGACGCCCACCCGGAAGAGTTGACTCCCACTTTTAGACCAGAGCGGCCAATGCGTTCCTCCAGGCTTTCAATTTTTGCACCAACAAAGTGAAAGCCTGGTACCGAGGCTAATGACACACCAACCCACCCCCGCATTGTTTTCTGTAAACATGGTTTTGTTGCGACTATAGTGGTCACGATTAATTTTTCCGTATGTTATTGCATGTCTTTAACTGTCTCCATGCCACATGACGCCTTATGACGCCTCCCCCCCTTATATGTCTTGATGACATATAAGGAGGGGAGGTACGTATGAATCACATCTTGAATCCAACAAGTGAAAGATTTCCATAAATTGTAACAAACAAAAAACATAATCGGGGAAGTGGTTATGACCAGGGCTGCACATAAGTGGTGCGCAGGTGCGCATGCGCGGTAAAAATTAAAAATGCGCTGTCAATCAAGCGCCGGGAAGCGCTTCTGCGTACCAACAGCTGGGGCCGCCCAGAATGATTATTATGGCCAGAATACTAGAAAATGTTGTGGCGAGAGCATTTCCCACCGACTGCCACTCAAAGTGGCTACTGGCCCAATCACAGCGCGTCCTTACTCATAAGGGGGAGGATCCATGCTTCTTTCTGAGTGCTAGGAGCCTGGGAGGAGGCGGAGGGCGGTTGACAGGAAAACCTTACACAAATAGTTTCGTCTTCTCTTCTCCGTTTCAGATAGCAAACTACTGTAGTCCCCGGTGTAAAAGGTCATGCTTTGGATGCTTTGCACTCTTCCCATTTGCCGCTGTGCTTGTGTTTGTTTTCCGGCTGTTGGAGCAGCATGGTTGCTCGTGTGCGATGCCGTCTCAAAACCCGAATCCGAGGCAGAAACCATTATTAGCGTCTCTCACAGCCTAGGCACCGGCCACCGACTTTTTACGGGTACTAAGGTTTTAGTTCCGACATAGTGGAGTGGGAAGAGTTTAAAGCATTGCGGACTGGCACTGCTGCTGCCCAACATGAACACTGTGTCTCGACATACTGTCCCTTATTATCGTAAAGTCGGGTAGTGTACACTGTTTATTTTTTTCACCGAGGAGCCATGTGTGTGTGTCTGACTGTCTGACTACGTACGTCGCCTCATCTAAAAACAAAAGGGAACTAGGGAAGCCTGATGTATGATTCGCCGTACGATGTGTCGCATGTTAAAAAAAATAGCTGATCTGCAAGCTCACAACGTGTCGCAACACGTTGTGAGCTAGTAGATTGGTTATTTAAATACAAAATAATACAAAATTTAAATATTGCTTTGATGCTCATATCATATTATCCTTAAGTTGTTAACTTGTTTTTATTATAATATGCATTCCATAGGGCTGGACCACACATGGACCTAGATTTTAGCAAATTTATATATTTTTAATAATGGGATGAATCTACAACAAGAGCCATTCTAGGGCTAAATCTAGAGTTGCAATACCCTCCATTGACTCCCCACTCATCCAATAAATATTGTTATTCATCCCTCTTTTATCCATCCGACGAGACGGGTCGCCGCATTTTAGGAGCACCAAGCAACTCCTCCAGGTGCTCTTCTGAGTACTAGACCAAAAAAGTTGTGTGCAGCCCTGGTTATGACGTTTATGTAATTCTATATATTTTGTCATTTTTCTTTCTTTCTTTCTTTCTTTCTTTCTGCTCTACTTTCACATTCATGGAGACAGTCTTTGACACCGCTGAAGCTATATACAGGAAACACTCGAGATAAGACGGACAGAGATGGCGAGTGCGTTGTTGACGAGACGCGTCCTGCCAGCCTTGCTGCAGCGGAGCAGGTCTGTGATGACCAGCCGGGCTCTGAAGACCCTGTGCAGACCTCCATCGTCCCCCTGGGCTCCGGTCAGTGTTGATTTAGTCGACTAGGACTAAGACGAAAAATGTTCGTCGACTACTTTTTTCACTGACAAAAACTAAATGGAAACTAAATGAAAACTAAGCTACGATGACTAAAACTAAGACTAAATATACTGACAATTTCGTCGACAAATAAAAACTGGACTAAAGTGTTAGGAAGGGAATAGTGGACAAGAGATCCAGTATAAGTCATTTTACACTGAAAATAGCAGATCTACAAGCTCACAACGCTTGTAGATCGGCTATTTGTGTAAAATCAGTCATTACGACGGCATCAACGCATTTTAGTCGACTAAATCACCTGTAGATTTAGTCGACTAAAATCTCATGACATTTAGTCTATTAAAACTAAATTAACACTAACACATTCCAGGCGAATAAAATGTGACTAAAACTAAGTGAAAACTATTCAAGAAACTATGACTAAAATTAAAATAGAAATGTGCTGCCAAAATCAACACTGGCACCGGTACGCCTATAACAGTTATTACATACAGATATGGTAATCGCAATTGTTTGTGACAACTAACTTTTCTAGTTAGTACAGTATATACAATTGTGGTGTATATTGTGGTTTGTGCAGCATTAGATGGTGTCAAAGGTCATGTCTCACCTATAGACACAAGATTCTGACACGAATTTGACCTGATGGTCAAAGAATCATCCCCTGAGCAAGCAGGCTAGTAGCTCAATGGTAAAACATGTCATCACTTGCGATAGGAAACCTAACTAACCATCAACTAATATTTCAAACAATGTGCAACCCAGACTTGGCACAAACAAGGGACTAAATTAATTTCGCTCCTATACCACCAAAATGTGGAACGCCCTACCAACGGTCATTATGACATGGAAATCCCTTGACTCCTTCAAAACCGCTCTCAAAGGGCACCGTTTCCCCTCACTGTATACTGTATATGTTTTCTTTTCCCTTTTTACCTCCTTTATGATATTTTGGCTATATAGATAGAAGTGTATATTTGTACGTCTCTAAACGTTATGATGAACTGAACAAGCAGGATCCTCTTGTAAACAAGTCTAGTGCTTTATTGGTCGTCCACTCACAGTTAACAGTTTCTATTATTGAGTTGTGCTTGAAATGTATACTGTACTTCTGCAAACTGTTAACCCATTTTTGGCGGGAACCCCTTTTGGTGTTTTAAACATTATGTTATAATTTAGCTATATAAAAATAGCAGATCTACAAGCTCATAGCGCGCCACCGAGTGGCGCGCTACGAGCTTGTAGGTCCGCTATTTTTGAAATATCGTGAAAATGTGCCTCAAATTTGGAATATATATTTTCAGAACAAACGTTTTTAACTAAAATCTTTGCTTCTGGAGGGTCCCTGGAACAACATATTTTCAGATGGGGGTCGGAGGCCAATTACAGATCATTTTTGGGGTCCTTGACATGAAATATTGAGTGATATACGTAGGCCTAGAAACATAGGTATTTAAAAAAACTGTCAGGATTTAGAAGACATTTTCTTCAGGCCTAGATGGGTTAATAGATACAATCAATCAATCAACGGCGACACTGACCCTTATAGGCACCGACCGTTCCCGCACCACCCTCCCGTCTGACGCCACGTGTCCAGTTTCGTCGCGGGCAGCAGACGCAGGCAGCCGCCCCCCTCCCGTCGTCCACCGGAGGAGGGGTGAGAAAGGCCCGGATCCTGGACGACGAGAGGCTGCTGGAGGTGGAGTGGGAGGACGGCGGCGGGCAGAGGAGCCTCTACCCGTTCACCTGGCTCCGAGACAACTGCCCGTGTCCACAGTGCACCCTGCACTCGGCCCAGGCCCGCAGTCTGCTGCTGTCGCAGCTCGACGTGCACACAGGGATAGACGCCGTCCAGGTCGCCGACAACAAGGTGGGTTCGCGTCCCCTTTTGTTGTCTCCACACAGACCGAAGGCATGGGGAGACGTATGTTTTGCACTTGTCCGCCCGTGTGTCCGTGTGTCCGTGTGTGTGTCTGTCTGTCTGTGTGTCTGTGTCTGTGTCTGTGTCTGTGTCTGGCACCGTTGCCTTGATAGCAGCCAAACTCTGCAGATGCCAGAGCTGAACCTCTGGCTCAAATTGTTCACAAGCGACACCAGGAGGCAGATTCTTTTGACAGTACACCTACAGATTTTGTCCAAACATCACGCAAATTGGTGCACAGTCTATAGCCATTAAACAAAAAGGGTGTTTGGATTTTTCATACTTCATCCTGATTGGCTATGATTGACTTCCAAAGTTTGCAGTATAGTGCTCCGTTTTGAACAAAATGCCGGTTCATAGGATCACTATATAGTCATGTGATCAAGACGGGGGTCTGTTTGATTTCTGTGTTATAGAAGACTCACTCAAAACACAAATATCTAAATATTGAATCAAGCAATTAGGGTTAAATTCTCCTTAAGCAGGTGTATTTGTATTGTCATACAATGACAAAAGCTTATCTACACACTACCGTAATGTCTCAAGGATGGGTTCCCAAATTGGATCTAAAGTGATGTGACACAGCTGTGTAGAATAGAACTCGGTCTGACTCTAGGCTATTATGTCTTATCCTACGTTCACCTACAGTACAATGACATTCCTGTGCTTAACCCATTCTGACCTGAGATCAGATTCTAAAAATGTCTTCTACATCCTGACGGTTTTCCATTCTGACCCGAGATCAGATTCTAAAAATGTCTTCGATTTTTCGAAAATAGCAGACCTACAAGCTCGCTATTTTTAAATAGCTAAAGCATAACATAATGCTAACACCACAGCCTCCGACAAGACAAACGTGCTTCCACTGCATGAAACGGGGTGGGAATTTTCCATTTATTATTCTTTTTTTTATTGACCTCGATTTATTCAGGTAAGAGTACAACATAATCACAACAATAATATATAATAAATGAAGTGCAATTATATGAACGGCATTAAAAACATCACAATGCAGATAAATAAGGGCTATACGCAAAACAATGTGAGTCCTGGAGTGTGTGTTCCATTTGCCCGGGGGCATAAAAGATGAAAGCAAAGCCTTCCCATTGTTCATCGGTGGAACGATAAAACAATTTAAGAAAGATTGACTTTAAAAAAAAAGCCCCTATAGCTAGAAGTGTAGTATGGATGCTATTAAAATGATCAATATGGCTTTGTCGTCAAGTCTCTCCAGATGCATCAATAAACATGCACTCAATGGCTGAGAGTGGAGCCGCTGAATCTCATGTAGACATAATACCTGCGTGTCTCACGAGCACTCTGTAAGCGTCTGAGGTGTGGGGAACTGGGAATTCACAATTCTCATTACGCCCAGTAAAAAAAGAAAAAGAAAAAGTGTTGCCATGTCTGGTTGTTATTAATAAGTGACTTTGGACTTTTTTGCCAAAAATTGCCACTGTTTATTCAATGCCTTTTTGAAAATAGCAGATCTACAAGCTAATAACATGTTGCATTGCAGCGCGTTATGAGCTCGTTAATAGTCTATACTTTCAAATGTCCGAAGCATATAATAATAATAATAATAATCCTAACCTCACAGAAACTATTGGTAACTCTAACCTTAACCCTAACCATAAACATACAAACAACATGGCTACATTAACCCTAACCCAAACTATGTCTAAACCTAACCTGATAACAACGTCTACTTGGGCAAAACACAGGGAAGAGAGAGAGAGTCCACTGTTTTCATAGACCTGGTTGCTTATGCTTATTACTCTGCAAGAATCTGGCAACACTGCCGGTAGAGTGTGAGGTGAGCCCTCAGACCTGCAGGGATCTGGCTGCCAGGTTGGATGTTAATCCCCCTGGCGAGTGATGACAGAGAGAAACTTTGTGACATGGAAAACATCCCCTGCTGACTGTGGAACAATCCTCCAAACACCATGCAGTTCTGCTTGCTTTTCTTATGTAACAACAAGAACCTTTCTCCTACACCAGTGGTCTGGGAATGTTTGACGTTGATTCACAGCATTCAAACATGACATATCGTTGATGTCGGGCAGACATCTCTTATCTCCAGATTTTAACTTTTGGTGTTTGTTAATAACAATAATACAAGCTTGAAACCATAGACTGTAAAATAATACCTAGAAACGTGGAGCAAAGCTACTTGTTTTAAAAAAAAGTTAGTTTTGGACATGTGAGGTTTGTTTTCCAACCAACGATATGTAATACAAATTGAATTTTATGTTAAATGTCATAACCACTAATGATATTTCGTTTAGCAACTTTCTTAACAATGTTTTTTTTTCTTCTCACCCAATGGCCTGAGAATAGGTGACCGCATTCCAATCACATTTGAATATTTGAGTATTTTCTTTTTATACGTACAGTAAATTGGCATAACCAAACCACCACAGTTATTTCAGCTTTTGTCGGGGGGAGACCCCTGTTTAGGCCCCGTGACAGGAAGATTTTGGTTGCTGGACACATCGCATGTTTTTAACCAATTTTGACCTGAGATCAGATTCTAAAAATGTCTTCTACATCCTGACAGTTTTCTGAAAAAGCTATGTTTCTATGTCAGTCGTTCTTCGATTTTTCAAAAATAGCAGCCCTACAAGCTCGTAGCGTGCCACTCGGTGGCGCGCTATGAGCTTGTAGATCTGCTATTTTTCAATAGATAAAGCATAACATAATGCTAACACCTAAAGGGGTTCCCGCCCCAAAATGGGTTAATTGTTTATAACGGGAGCGCCGCGTTTTTTGGAATCTCCAGCAGCTTGGCATTGCATTGGGCATGTACAGTATTTACAGTACCTTGCACCACTGCATGCATGCGAGGCACTTTTCCCTGGCCGAAAGCTCAAATGTTTCTCAACTCGCACCTGGAAGCGCTTTTTAGGCGAGAAGAAAAATAGCCCAGTGGACATGGGGCCTTACTGAAATGATTACAATATAGAGCTATTTAACAGTGTCACGGTGGCAGAAAGACTGAACCCAAATGCAGAGCAGAGTAGTTTAAAAAACAAAGTATTTATTTAAATCCAAGGCAGCAAGGGACACAAACGGAAAGGTAGCTGAAAGGTAGTGGGAAGTGGGAACAGGTGTGTGACAATGACTGAGGGTAGGAATGGAGAGTGGGAGTGGCTGACAGGGAGACATGGTCTGCAGACCCTGACAAACAGTTTAATTAGTCTTTATATTTAGGCTAATGCCTGGTTATACGCATGATCGGTATCCTAGCTGGCTGAGCACAGGGGTACATACTGTACGTTGGATAGGCCGGTTACAACTCACCCGTGGCTTCCTGTGAGGTTATAGGTTTAGGGCTTTTGGGTTTTGGGTATGGGGTGTCGGACTAGTTCGGGACTGTTCGTACGTCGCAGTGTTGTCATAGTCTCTTGGGCGGCGGCGGTGGCTCAGGGGTAGAGTGCCTGGATGGTAACCGCAAGGTTGCCAGTTCGAACCCGGGCTCCCCCAGAGTTACTGTCGAAGTGTCCTTGAGCAAGACACTGAACCCCTAATTGCTCCCAACTGTGCTAGTTGGTGCCTTGCATGGTTTCCGCTGCCATCGGTGTATGAATGGGTGAATGTAATGCACAATCTCTGTAAAGCGCCTTGGATAAAGGCGCTATATAAATGCACCATTTACCATTTATTCACCATTTGAATAGTTTTCATTTTAGTCACCAGGTGACATTTTAGCCACCTGGGAATGCTTTAGTGTTACGACTAAATCTACGGTTGATTTAGTATCGGCTATCGGCTATTTTCAGCATGCAACCAATTGTAAAATGACTCATACTGGATCTCTTATCCACTAGTCCCTTCCTAACATTTTTGTTTAGCTTTTATTTGTTGACAAAATCAGTCATATAGTTTTAGTAAATCATGGCTTATTCTTTATTTAGTTTTTATGTTGTTTTTGTCAGTGAAAAAAGGTAGTCGACGCAAACATTTTTCGTCACACGAAGACAACGGCGGTACCTCGGAACCAAAACACATGCACCCGTTGTCAGTACATGATGTGATCATGTGACCTTGTCCTTCCCCAGGTGTCCATCACGTGGCCTGACCAGCACAGCAGTGAGTTTGACCCAGAATGGCTGAGGAAACGCTGCTTCTCCTCGGCCGCCAGGCAAGCCGCGCAAGAAGAGCTGTTCGTCAACGGTAAGACCAGGGACGTGCACACATAGACATCAAAGGGGGCTTCTGCCCTTTTGCCCGTCTGTAAAACAACTGCCCTCTCCAGACCATGAATGCAGCATTTACTACATGGTGAAAGAAATGCAAAATGCCACTCCTCTCCTTTCCATGCACACAGACAGCATTCAGGAGAATTAATTTTTTTGTACGAAATCCATGCCCAATGAGCATGTGTGCTCAGCTGCTACCCAGGGTAAAATATATATAAAAAGAAAAAATAGAGCCAGACCGATATGATGATATGGGATATGTTATATTAATTTGTTCCTATCATACGATAGCAATGTCGGTTTGAATGTGGTTAATAATATCAAAATGCTTCAAATTGTTGTCATATTGCAGTCAAAACATCTGCAATTGGTTGTCTAGAACGTCCTAAAATTGGGATTGGCACTGGGCCCAAAGATCTGGCCTCAGTCGGGCAGGAATCTTCATGTACTTCTACTACGTCTGTATACTCCCTTTTCATGTGTGTGGACAGATAGATACCTTCCATAAAAGGCAGGTTATCACGAAACCGGCCCCAAACGGGTCACATTCCACAGTGTTGTTTGTGTACTAAAAGCATGGCGACCTTCGTATCGGGTTGCTGGACGGGTCACTTGATGTGAATGAGCCGTCAAATGGGAGGAGGCGAGATGCCTGCACGTCGTAATGCTGGAGATGCAGATGTTTGGCGGGAAGTAGAATGAGCCACATTCCTGTCTGTTTATTGGACACTGAGGGAATGATTGTTGCACATGTTGAGTCTCAACAGTCAGTTCTGTGTGTAAGGCCAAGTCATAATAGGCAAACATTCAGTGAACATAGAAAGAAAGTTTGCCGAAAAGCGGAAGAGTGTTTGGAGAAAACTGAAGAACGTTTGACCTAAAGCGGAAATATATTTGCCGAAAATAGATGAACATTTGGCTGAAATATCTGCTATAATATAGCAGATATTTCAGCCCAATGTTGTCATTGTACATCAAATATCAAATATTATTTTGATATTTGACATACAATGAAGTATATAGGGTTAAAGGGGTTAAAGCAGCACTATGTAACCTTATTAATGAATTAAATTAATTGTCATTTATTTATGGTAGAGTATGTTCCTGCTCTTCTATTGAGACATTTAGATTGTGTCAAAGGTCATGTCATGTCTCACGTAGACACAGGACAAGACTCTTTACCCAAAGATTCAATTTATCCCTCGGCTCAATGGTAAGAAATCTCTAGCAAATGCGCAGGAAACCAGGTTCAAAGAGGAAAGTTACATAGTGCAGCTTTATTGCGAATGCACTGAGCACTAACTATGAGACCCTGCAGATCATGTCTGTCTGTCTGTGTGTCTGTCTGGCCCGCTGTGACACCACCCGCCTGCCACCAGAGGGCGCAGCTGTAGCACACACACACACACACAAACAACCACACACACACAGTAGAAAACTTAAAGGGGGGATGACACGGCCCTCGGGAGCTAATAATGCTATTAAAATTAGCGTCTTGGATTATGACATCACGTCGGGATCGCACAATTTGACCAATGAACTTGATCTTGTATCTGGGCTAAGGGCAGAGCGCCTCTGGGCTCTGCGAGTTAGCAGTCCTGGTGGCTATCAACTCATGCTAGTGGTTTTGGTGTCAGACTTAGCTTCATAATGGTTCATAATGGTTGGAAAAAAAAAAAAAAATCGGTCGAAAATATTCGTTACAATGACATTGAGTTGACGTGTAAGTTTCAGGGTAAACTTTTGCCTAATCGCAATTCCGCGTGACGCGTTCCGTGCCCCCGGGCCCATCCGCTCTGTAACGCCGCTAACATACCGTCAACCACGGCCAGATTCAGCGGGCCATCCAGTCCTCTGTACCCGACGTCATGGTGCTTCTACCCGGGGCACTGCATGCAGCATAGCCGGCTCAAGTAACCCAGTGTTACCTGACCGCTCTCTCTCTCTCTCTCTCTCTCTCTCACACACACACACACACACACACACACACACACACACACACACACACACACACACACACACACACACACACACACACACACACACACACACACACACTCTGAATCTCTCTCTCTCTCTCTCTCTCTCTCTCTCTCTCTCACACACACACACACACACACACACACACACACACACACACACACACCGATATGGGGGGGCGGGACCTCTCTCTCTCTCTCTCTCTCTCTCTCTCTCTCTCTCTCTCTCTATCTCTCTCTCACACACACACACACCGATATGGGGGAGCGGGAGGGACTCTCTCTCTCTCTCTCTCTCTCTCACACACACACACACACACACACACACACACACACACACACACACACACACACACACACACACTCTTCGCGGCTATACGTGCATGGATCTTATGGATCCCGTTGTGCAAAGATGTTGAGATTTTACTTGTGCGATATTCAGATAGTCTACAACCGATTGTTATAATTCAAAGTGTTATATATTCCGTGAAGTTTATATTTTCATTTGGTGTACAAGTCATGTTTTTAATATGCCTTTATCAAATGATAGAGAGATAAGCCATGCAGCCCATTGACTGCATGTCACTCTGCCTACATGCTGACAATGTGCGCACGTTGTATTAGCCTACATTATAACGTGACATTTATTATACAGCTCGAAAATATAGCCTCTCTACAAGCTCACAACTGGTTGTGGACACTTCTATAGGTCTGACTCTGCTATTAATTTCTGTACCAAGTCGCCAGAGCAATGGTAAAGTGTCTATCATTTTTTAATTATATGGAGAGAAAAGTCGAGAGTCGGGATCTGGAGATTTGCACATAGTGTGACATGCTGACAGACAATGAAAGAAACATATACTTCCACTCACAATTTAGGTGGCTTTTAAAATGCGATACTTATTCCTTCATTAAAAAATATGATTGGCACCTCATAAGTGTAAATATAAAATCCAATATAATATAGCCTACAATTGAAACCTGCTACTGCAGCGTTTGTGTGTGGACATATATCTCTGTCGTATGGCCAGGGATTTTTTCTAAAACGGAGGACGAAAATATCCGTTTTGCAAAAGATCCATGCACGTATAGCCTGGGCCTGAAACATATCGATATAATCAACTTGGTAAATGAACGTCACCCCACTTGATCTAGTAAGAGTATATCTGTTCCAACGTGGGCTTTGTAAAATACTGTACAAATAAAATGTGTGCTGTAAGCCCGTTACTTTTCGACTGCGCGGGTAAAGTGCGCGGGGCATCTGAGGTGAAAGTACTAGATGCAAGTGCAGGAGGCGGGACACCCATAGCTTGGGGGGAGGGCTGTCAGTCAGTCATCTAGTTTTGATAGGTCGGCCTGCCCACTGCATTTTATCACCGCATTTTACTACTGCATCCTAGTTTTCACAGCAGTAGGCGTGGCACTGGACGAGAGGCGCGAATATACAGTTTGTTTTAACTTTGAACACACACACACACAGAAATACAAATTCAAAAATGGATGTCTCGCAGGAGGAGGAAGCATTCGTTTCAACAGTTGAGTTTGAAACGTTCGAGGATAACGAGGAGGAAGAGTTAGACGGTGAGCAGGAGGTGGAGGAAGAAGAGGAGTTCCATGACGTCCACGGGATCAGGCCCTACATGTTCGAGCCTCTGCTGGCTCCTGGTACCGACGATGAGGAGGAGGGAGGTGGAACAGCACCAGCAGCAACTCCTCACCCACGGGAGCATCTTGATGTGTCTAGCTGGTAACGTTCCTTTATAATCAAGTATTTATTGCCTATGCATCATGCATGATGAGTTTGTACCTTAGTGGGATAACCCATAATGTGTATTATTGCATGGTATAACTCACTGCTGCCATGTCTCACCCTTTGAGTGTGACAGTCACGCAATTTAGCCCTTTACCACGCACCACGCCACACATGCCATTTCACACGCATTGTAAATAACAATTTTCTCCGCCGCGTAATAACGCGCGCTCATGACGTGTGCGTCCTCAAAAAACGGTAAAATAGCCGATCTGCAATCAGCGCTGATATATGCAGTAGGAGGGTAAACAGTGGACCAAATCCTCAGCAGGGTCCCTGACTGTGACGCATGGAAATGAGCCATGCGCTTCGAAATATTTTTCATGGAAGACAATATAGCCCCCACAGTTACAAGTAACAAGTGAGGTGTGTGCTGTGTGGCGTCTCTTGCGTGATATGAGGAAGTCGAACGGTGCTAGTATAGCCCGTGCACATTATAGGGACAAAGTCGCGTGTGTGTGTGTGTGTGTGTGTGTGTGTTTGAAGTGAAGGGGGAGGGGCCACATCGCGACTTGCATATGTTCAGAGAGAGAGCCCACAGATGTGTTTGAACTAAGAAAATGTAAAAATAAGGCATTTTTCCACATTCCAGTTTTCTGACTTTTTATTTCACAACAATTTCCACTGCGATTATGGGGTGAATGAATGTGGCCAGACCCATATCTTCTCTTTCTGTCATAGTGACATTGTCCTGCATCAGATCATGTCCAAATCAGGTTCTCCAATCAATCAATAGTTCAGTTCAGTTTTTTGAAGATTTTTAGAGTGGTGCAACCACTGACCACTCCCTTACGGAGTTATGTGTGTGGCTGGCTGGGTCTGAGCACTATGTGTGTGGCTTGCTGGATGGCTGGGTCTGAGCACTGTGTGTGGCTTGCTTGCTGGCTGGCTGGCTGGGTCTGAGCACTATATGTGTGGCTGGCTGGGTCTGAGCATAGATAGATATCTTTTTCATTTCCACATTTTCTGAAATATGGCAGCCCTGTATAACTAGAGAGAATTGCCGTACGTTAATTTAGCAGTTGTGAAAGTTAGCTTACTGTAATGGAATATCAGCTTACACTGTGAAATGTATGATGATTCTTATTTTCTGACCTGATTGTTATACACTTTAGTCGTGAAGTTATTTGCACTTTTCATTCACACAAATCAGTGCAAGCCCTCACATTATTGTTTCTCTGTTTTTTAGGTGTACCTGTGGTCACTGCCAGAATATGGATGCCGCTATAGACAGGGTATGCTGCAAAGACCATGACAGGGTTAGTACATCAAGATGACTGTCAATAGCATGCATATACATTTTGTTGTTATAATTCACTGTTTAGACATAAGCTTGTGTCTCTAACAAACCCACATACATACATACATGTACATACAACGTATCTACACCAAAAAGGCCCCTCACATTATCCATACATTTTGCATGTTTATCATGTATTCAGGTAAAGACATAGGCAACTAGAAAAAGTGCCCATCTGTGCACAGGTCTCCACCTTGTTGGCCTCCTGGTGGCGCTATAAAATCGGATGGCATCCAGGGAGTGTGTGTGTGTGTGTTCAAAAACATACTCTCTCCCCATGCCTTCGGCCACCAATGTGTATGTGCTGAACATTCTGCATTGTTGCATAATTGTTTATTTTGCTCTGTTCTGCAGGTTATGGACAAATGTGCAGAGGAAGAGCCTGTCCCTGAGTGCATCACTCTGCACCCTGGCTTTGCGGGGGTTGCATTAAATCCGTGGGTACAACAGATGACCTACAGGTATGGTGGTGGAGTCACATGGTGTACGTCATACGTCCAAATAGTGGACAACTTTGTATGTTATGCAAATGCAGCACAACCCCTAGCCTGGTTGGCTATATGGTTGGAGGACTTCGAGAAACTGAAACGCCTATTTCAAAAGTACACCTTTTCATTTGCCTCATTCCTTGAAAAGGCCTGGTCAATGAGGAGGAGGGCCATTTACATGTAAAATGGCCTTGTTTATTTGTTTTTTTTCTCCAAATACTGTACAAATGTGTATTCATGTATTTAGTAATGCATTTCGGAATATGAACAGGAAGGACTGTAATGTCAGTTGTTTTCAATGTACCTGTATGTATGTATCATATAATCCCATATGGGATGGGCCAAAGTGGCATGACACGAAAATAAATATTTAATTCATTCATTCATACAGTGTTATGTATCAACGTTTCGGCGAGGGGTTCCAAGGTGAAGCGGACTTCTCAGAGGACGAGTGAGTATACTATACATAAATAATTGTATTTCTGTAGCCATTGTTGTTGTCAATTTCCTCTTGGCATCAGTGCTTGTCAAACCCTTTCACTTTTATGATGTAATCAAAATGCTATGTCCTTTCCTTTCCATGTGCAAGAGTATTTGTAGTAAATCATTTTCGTATGTCATTGATTCTTTTTAGGCGTTACCGGTACACAGCGTACCGCTCATTTGTGAGGTGGTGTTGGGGGTACTTGGGAAAGGGGAACCGGAAGGTCATCCCATCCTGTGCTGTCACCCAAATTAGGGCCGCTTATCCTTCTCCTGCTGGGCAATACACAGGATTCCGGCTGCCTCCACTCCACACGCCACACAACAGACGTCCTCCCAACAGGCACACACGTTTGTTGTCACTGATGGTTTTTCTGCCTATTTTTTATTATTTTTATGCTAGGCTTTAAATATATAAAATGGTAATTTTATATAGGCTGTACATTGTTTGTGGATGGATCATTGGACGACCTGCTCTACCTCTGGAACCAGTCAGTCAGTTACTGAAATAAAGCTGCTTGTTCATGTGTAACACATTACATGTTTCTGGTTGGGTTTTGTAATGCACTATACTAGATGTACTAGATATTGCTGATCTACAAGCTGACAACACATTGCAGCAAAACGAGTTGTGAGCTTGTAGATTTCATGTTTTCAGTGTCTGACACCCGCACTCAAGTAAGAGTTTCACATGCTGCAGGAAAGTTTAGTTCTCTGGGGAAACATTGTGCACAGGTTCAAATTACCTTTTGCCCTTCTTTCACATGGCCCTACCACAGATGCTGTTGAAATGGCATATACATGCTCCTTAGATGTTTTGCATCATCACAAACATGCCAACTTAAATCTTGTGGTCTCTTGGGGAGTTTGTAGTACAAGTCTAATTTATACTTTGTTGTACGAAATGAAAATAAGTAAAACTCTGTTCATACAACCAAGCGACATACAAAGTACAGGCCTATCCATTTGCCTTATCCATAGGCCATCGTTGCTCAGGTTAGTGGCATTGTAATTGTGCAGTTATATCGCTCGCAAGACCTATACTTTTTTTTTTTTTTTTTATACTTTATACTTTTGCTAATTCACATTTAGAAGAAAGTGAAAATATAGGCTACATACATTTTACAAATACACTTCCCAATGACAATGTAGGACAACAAGCTCTGAAGAGGAACACTTCAAGCCTGCATGGCAAATGCAAGGCCATAGCACCACTCTACAATAAATGATGGGTTCTTTTTCATAGCACTTGTAGCACTATGAATGCAAATATAATAATTATTAAATATGTATCAGACAACCAACAAATGTACATTACAAACTATATATTTATTTATAATTTGTGTCAACACAAACATTAAATGCTATTGACAAATCCCCCATATGATCAGTAGAAGTAGAAGTAGAAGTAGAGTCTTTCTCGCCCGCCTAGTGGCGAAAAATAAAACTTCTGGGAACTCAGATTAGCTTTGTGTATACAAATCTCGATCTGCAAGCTGCAGTCAGGGGCTTCTAGAAATCGGATAGCGAAATTAATAGCAGTGTCAGACCTATAGAAGTGTCCACACTGGTTTAGATTGTATTCTACCTCTATCAAAGTGTTCTGGCAATTTTTTATTTTGTAATGCTTTCATTAATTCAACCTTTCATGAACATGAAACTTCCATGAACCTTTCATCATTCAACCCATTCAGGACAGGGAGCCCTTTTGGCAAAATACAGATAATTCTGGTGGTCCTTGACATGAAAAAGGAAAAATAAAAAATTGCCAGAACACTTTGATAGAGGTAGAATACAATCTAAACCAGTCTATACTAACAACTTTATCTAAAATATTTGAATGGGCATAAATGAAAAGAGACCAGATGCTGTAGATATTTCAATAACCACTTGATACGCATTATCATATCATATCATATATTATACATATACATACATACAGACATATACATATCATATATATCATATCATTATCATATCATATATTGATTAGCAAAAGTATAGTCCCTTTAAAAGCAAATATTCAACTGCAGCCACCACACAATAACACACAAGTTGGAATGAACTTCAGTTTATATTGCATTAATATTATATGGTGTGTAAACAGTTCATAGGTGTATAAAAATAACGATATATATTAATGAAAGCATTACAAAATAAAAAATTGCCAGAACACTTTGATAGAGGTAGAATACAATCTAAACCAGTCTAAACTAACAACTTTATCTAAAATATTTGAATGGGCATAAATGAAAAGAGACCAGATGCTGTAGATATTTCAATAACCACTTGATACGTTAAATAGCTAAAATGGAAAGGTCACTTGCTGAACTTGTGCTACTGTAGATCTGCTGTGTACACCTGCCGTTTGCCATTTTATGTTACTCTCAGTGGTGGAGAAATGGTATTGAGAGAGGGGATGAAATTGGGTGCATCTGATGCAAGTTGTCCCTGTTGAGCACTGACGAACCCTTTTAAATTCTGCTGGCTGAAGCGCAGGACTTCTCTTCGGCAGGACTTCTCTTTACTGGGATGAAATTGGTGGTGTGTGTGTGTGTGTGTTGGGGTGATTAGCATTAATGGACATTTCTTGCAAGTGTGTAATTGTGTAGCAAAGACTCAATTACGCACAAAAAATATCATAAAGATGGATAAACATTTGATATGTGGTATCAATAATATTATGAGAACAGAATGAGAAAATAGAACCAAAAAAAACTAAATTTATGTCAAACTGTGTGAAATACATGCTGTGATGAGAAATATATCTTTTAGCTTGAAGGTCACAGGTGTCCAGCTCAAACCAAACCATGAAGTCATCACAACACAGCAGCCATACCTAGCATGGAAAAAAGAAAAATTACAGACGTATCATGGCATAAACTCTTGAAGTGAGCTTAAGTGTGTTTTCTTGTCACCGTCTGACCATAAAGATTAGACTAAATATATCATGAAGTAAATAATACAAATTATATCACAAAATACTAAAGGTCATGCAATACCATGACTGTTGTCGCTGATAACCTCCAATACACTAATCAGCTGGCAGAATAAACTGTATGATGCACAAATCAAACATCATAGCCAAACATAAGCTCAAGTTCCAAAAATGTTTACTTACATAAGGTTTTTGGGAAACCTTATGTAAGAAGGCGTTTTTAGAATCTGCCTCATCGGTCTAAATGGGTTAAATGGCCTGGCTTAGTTTTAAAGCCCACTCACCACGGCAAGGTGCAGGCCGAGAGTGGGGACAGAGGACAGACACATGGGGTGGGGGTGGGGGTGGGAGTGGGGGGTCAACTCATCCAAAAAGCCTGTCAATCAACAGGAGTAGTGTCAGGGGCATCGGCTCAACTGAGTCACTATAGTGGGATGAGTGTGTGTGTGTGTGTGTGTGTGTGCCTGTCAATTTTACCAGTAGTGTCAGGATCTTCGGCTCAACTGAGTCACTAGTGGGGTGACAGCGACCATCCAAAGTCATGTGTGTGTGTGTGTGTGTGTGTGTGTGTGTTTCTGTCAATTTTACCAGTAGTGTCAGGAGCTTCGGCTCAACTGAGTCACTAGTGGGGTGACAGCGACCATCCAAAGTCACGTGTGTGTGTGTGTGTGTTTCTGTCAATTTTACCAGTAGTGTCAGGAGCTTCGGCTCAACTGAGTCACTAGTGGGGTGACAGCGACCATCCAAAGTCATGTGTGTGTGTGTGTGTGTGTGTGTGTGTGTCTGTCAATTTTACCAGTAGTGTCAGGAGCTTCGGCTCAACTGAGTCACTAGTGGGGTGACAGCAACCATCCAAAGTCAAGTATGTGTGTGTGTGTGTGTGTGCCGATCAATTACACCGGTAGTGTCAGGAACATCTGCTCTACTGAGTCACTATCGGTATGACGACAACCATCCAAAGTCTGTGTGTGTGTGTGTGTGCCTTGGGGGTTGGGGAGTGGGGGACGACGACAATGGGAAAGGAGCTCGAGACAGCATGAAACAGATAATACAAAAACAGAACAACTAAAATCATGTTAGAATGATTTTAGAGTGTTCATTATAAAGACTTGTGCTCCGCAAAGATAGCTCCAAGCTTTACAATAAACACTACTGACCTGCCCTGCCCTGGTGGTGATCACGGTTCGTCAGCAAAACGGGAACATCTGGACAGATCTTCATCTGAGCCGGGCCTCTCAACTCATCCAAAAAGCCTGTCAATCAACAGGAGTAGTGTGTGTGTGTGTGTGCCGGTGAATTACACCGGTAGTGTCCGATTCAAGATTCAATAATTTATTTGCCATGTCAACAAGTTGATAGGAATTTGTCTTGGTTCGTACTCAACATATACAGACAACCATAGATACACAAACAGAGGTTGAAACAGCTGTCTAGAGAGGTTGTGTGACCAAACCAGACAAGCATATAAAGACTTGTGCTCCGCAAAGATAGCTCCAAGCTTTACAATATACACTACTGACCTGCCCTGGTGGTGATCACGGTTCGGCTGCAAAACGGGACCATCTGGACAGATCTTCATGTGAGCCGGGCCTCTCATATTCGGCACAAAGAACTGGTGGGACTTCAATGGCCTCAATCTTCTCCTGAAACGGACGTGGGTCCACCACCACCACTTCCACCAACAGCTGCTGTAAGGCGTCGACATAGTCTAATACAGAACAAGACATGCAGACTCAAAACCTGTTTCACAAATTCAGGCATCATATTGTTTGCATAATATTATTATTATTATTATTATTATAACGTACCGAATGTCGGCTTCGCCTTCACAAAGGCCCTGGAGTATTCGCCCTTCTTGAACTTGGGGAAACGCACTGTGGTTTTTGGCTTTCCATCTGGCCCCAGAAGACGCTCACGTGCTGCGTTCTCATTGTAATGCAGGCAAGCCAAAAGCAATCTGAAATATAAGGGGGGGGGGGGGGGGGGCATTAGTACTCTAGGCCTAAATTACATCCAGTACATACATTATGGAACATTTTCAAATAAACAGGGTTCCCACACATTTTTACACATGCTATCGAGTATCGCATAACACGATAACACGGTGCAACACGAGTAACACAGTGCAACGTGTTGTGAGCTTGTGAAGCTGTTCTTTTCGTTGTGACGCCATGTATACATTAGGCCGCACCCACGGAGCTCATTACACATTTCTGTTAGATGTTACTAGTAGACATGTTTTATGAACAATGTCAACAGCCAAAAACAATGTATATACAGAGTAATTCAAGGCCTGGAAATGTGTTTTTCTGATTTAAAAAACAAATCCAGGAATTTCATGGCCATGGGAATGTTTTACAGTTGGGGCACCGACTGGCCAAGTGGTCCAGGCGCATGCCACATATAGGCTCTGGCCTTACAGCGTCACAGTGCATTCACTTGATACTATCAACGAAGGCAGAAAAGCAACAAATAAAAAGTAATAATAATAATACAAAAAAAAGTTTTACATCTTATACTAAGCTGCAAGCATTCTTACTAAATTCACCAACCTGCACAGCATTCCAATGAACGGAAAGACCACATTCTTGGGGGCCCAACGCAATAATAGAGCGTGAAAACTCTCTAAGGATGAGGTCTGTGCGTGAGGACTGATCTTGGCAATGTCCTTCAGCAACGGAGCTTTCAGCACCAGGTCACAAAACCGTTCACAGGCTTTGGTATCTGAGGAATGATAAAAACAGAGGATGTAAAGATCACCACTTATCAGTTTAAAAATCAGAACAAAAATCTCATGACAATTACAACTGATGACGACATTTATTTATGACTACTGTTATGTTTGTTAGTAATCAGTCAATAGAATCACAGTTCCCAAACTGGAAAGACATGGAGTGACTGACATGTCTATCTGCTACTGCGCATGTTCTCACAATATGAAGACTGCACTGCCCTCTACTGACCATTGGCAGCATCTGTGTTCTTTGCACTTGACTCAATATTCAATACAATGCATTTCAAGTTTCCACAATAGCTTTTCATAGATTTTAGGCAATCAGGCTGGGTTTATTTATCAAATATTAATTTCTACCGATACAAGCTGTCAAATGTACCGCAAAAGACTCTGCTAACACTACAAAGCCATGCTGCCATGCCTGACAGACAATGCAAGAAACGTGTTCCACTTCCACTCACAATTTAGGTGGCTTTTAAAATGTTCCTTCATTACAAATGTGATAGGCCTATGTGTCTGGCACCTCATACGTGTAAATATGAAATCAAATATAGCCTACAATTGAAACCTGCTATTGCATTGATGTTCTCCTGTGTTCAACGAGTTTCTGTGTGGACACATATCTTTGACATAATGGGCATTTTTTTTTAATTCCATATAGGTGTAGCCCAGGCCTAAGTGTCACAAATAGCTGTAGATAGCATACATGGTTATTTTTAATAATATAAATTATGTAATTCATATTTAGAATAAAGTAATGAAGAAGTACATTTGTAGGATTTCAGCATAAGATGTAGACAATGTAAATTGCTCACTTGGTAACAGCCATGCTCTCTGTGCAAGGTAGGCATGGGCACAGTTGGGGAACAGTGGATTGGCGTGGGTGTGGACGTTCTGCACGTGGTTGGTGATGGATTTCCACTTAGCCACAGCCTCTTCCCCACTCTGCGACGTGGATGTGCACCAGTACAGGTGGTTCACAGAGCTCTTTCTCCACACTTTGACCTCATCACAGCCACGCTCCTTCCCTAGAGCCTCCAGTTTCTTGGACAGGGCTTTGAACAGGATAAGAGAGAGAAGAGAAAGAAAGAAGAAAATAATTAGTTTACACATGCTAAGTAATAACAAGTAGACAAAAAATGTCTTGTGAATAATAACACTAATAATAATATCACTAATGTACTGCGATTGCATGGCTCAATAGACAACCTTTGGCGACATGCCAGGCATCGTAGAAGTGCTGGATGTCCTTCTTCTGTTCCTTCATGTACTTCTGTACCTGCAGGTGACGGTCAGTTACAATGGCACCTATTGTCAAGCCTGCTGACTCCAGAAATGACAGGCTCCTGGTGAAACCTGCGATTTCCATGTTGTTGCTGTAGCGGACGCCTTGCTCATTACTCTGTCAACCAAAACAATGAGTTTTTTAATGCACAGGTTAATTCTGGACAAAGATGTGAAGACTATGACCATTACATAATTCCTACCTGCACAAGTTGGATGTCCAAGATCCTGTTTAGGTCCACATCCATCATAGTGTATGATCCATACTTTGCGCTGTGGCCTGTGGGGTGAGAGAGACGGTTATTACTGCATTTCCACAAGAAAATAGCAATGAAGGTGAGCTATACGTAGTTATACCAACCCGGCGAGTCCGCTCTCATGTCGCCTGCCAAAGTAATGGGCTTGCCAGCTGCCTTCGCAACAGCCAAAACCTTGGCCTGCTCCATCTTCCAATGGTGAAGAATGGTCGGCTGAAGGTATAACCGTTGGTGGCGGTAGTAAGTCCTCGGAGTGAAGGACTGGAGCCGCAGTGATGACAGAACCTACGTTTACAACAAGAAAAACATGGTCACGAATACTATACCAATGTGTTTAGTACCAACTGTAGTTGTTGATGATCTACACATCAACATACCTTGTGGACCTGAAGGAATGAGGCGCCATTAAAAGCCACAGCTGCGGAAAGCAGAATGTTCCCAGCTGGGATGCTCCCAACATAAGGCTGGCTTTGCCACTTAGCGGTATGTTCACAGTGGAGGCAGGTCTAATGGATAGAGAGCAAAAGCAGAAATATTGATAGATAGTTACATGGGAACCGGAACCTGGGCATCCCCAGAGTTAGTGCTGAAGTGTCCTTGAGCGAGACACTGTCCCCTAATTGCTCCAGATGAGCAGCTTGCATGGTTTCCGCTGCCATCAGTGTATGAATGTGTGTGTGAATGGGTGAATGTAATGCACAATCTATGTAAAGCATTTTGGCACTATATGCACTATATAAATGCACCATTTACACATGATTTAATTACCTGGGTGACAGACAGGAAAGTTCCCAGCACGTGCTTCTGCAGTCCACATTTGCGGGTGCAATTAGGACATGTGTTGAGCAGCTGAAGCAAGTTGTCCTCAAACACGATGTACTTCCTTGCACTGAAAGCTGGAGTACTGGAGAGAAGATATTACAACATGTTAGAACAGATATATGATTTCATAACAAACACAAAGGGCAGGGGCTCATCAAAGAGCATTAGATTATTATTATTACCTGCGAATATCCTGTGCACCGACATCTTCAGAGACAGAGTCATCAGGCACATACGTCTGTGTGTCCGTGCTGTCCATGCTCACCACGTTCTCTGCTGCTGCAGCTAAAATCCGTGGCCTTTTTACAGGTGTGGATGTGGGAGTCGACATGGGTGAGGACGTTGGTGTTGACGTGGGTGTGGATGTGGGTGTGGATGTGTGCCGTGTCTCTGGATGGTCAATGCCACACTGGTCAGGCATCCATGTTGAAGCACTCCTTGAGTTTGGACGCACCTGGACTCCTAATTCACACAAAGAAACAAATTACAAAACTTAGACAATAAAAAGCAGCATGTAACTTAGAAAATCAGACCAGTCTGAGGCGAGTGGTGCAGCACCGCCTATTGGTACTCTAAACATACGGTAGTAACATAGTCCCATAGGGACAAAACTGTTCCTTGAAAACAATGCTGGCACAATGTTTTGTAATAATGTAACTACGATGTAGTAATCTGTATATATGGAGTCCATATATGGAGTCTCGTGGCATCATGTCTCCATATATGGCCTTCTCCATAATATATGAAGATCACACTGACCTGTTGACACTATTTTGGGCATGTCATTGACTCATTATATGCAAAGATTGTCAAAAACAGCTGCTGTGATGCTGTGTGACCAATATAATCTCAAAATACTTAGTTTACTACCACTATTACCACATTAGCCAACTCAGTTTCTTATAACATAGGCCTAATGTATACAACCATATATCGGTACCCATATTACTTTAGCGCTCTCACACACACACACACACACACACACACACACACACACACACACACACACACACACACACACACACAATTACAGGACAGACCGACCGGTCTATACCTTGGTGCAGACAGACAGACTGACCGACTGGTCTATAACTTGGTGCAGAAAAACAGACAGACAGACACACACCTGCACTTCGCATCTTTGGTTTCAGATTTGCCTGGGATTTGACTGTCTTTGTCACCACAACGCACTGGCATCCAAAGTCTCTAGTGGTTGGCTGAAAACACATATAAAGATCAAATCATTACATAGTTCATATAACCTCTGAAACTATATAAAACTAATACTGTATTAGCTACAAACGAGAGTAGAATTAATTACCTTTGGTGGAGGAGAGTTTCCAACCGTGTAAGTGGACGGTATTGCGTCCTTTGACAGCAAAAGGTGGCTTGCAAATCCCGCCGTGAATAGGCTTTTGTTCAA